>NC_139584.1:8588456-8965956 GCF_946808225.1 Silurus aristotelis
ACAAAAGTTTCTGGACACCTGACCACAAGCATGTGCTTTGTGAACATCCCATCCCACGTTTAGCCCCAGTTTGCTGTTATATTAACATTCACTTTTCTGGGACGATATTTCAGTAAATTATTCGGAATGTGCTTGTGGAGATTTGTGCTCATTCAGCCACACAATTGTTAATAAAGACTTTTACTGATGTAAAGTGATGGGGGCTGGGGTGCAGTCAGCATTACAATTCATTCCAAAGGTGTTCAACAGGATTAAGGTCAGATCTCTAGAGCAGTGGTCCCCAACCATTTGTCAGTTGGTACCGGGCCACACAGAAAGAATACATAACTTACATTATTTCCATTTTATTGATTATCTGATACTGAACAATGTTTAGTATTGTCTCGTTCCCTCGGGGAACTAGGGTTACATCCATGACCTAGAGATGATCTGAGTGAACTTCTGTACCAGTATGATCCTCCATGCCCACTTAGATCAAAAGGTGCATGCTATTTGTTGGTACCTCAAATAATGAAGACTACAGCAGGGGGCAGATCTTTCTCTTATAAAGCCCCGCAGTTATGGAACTACCTTCTAATCAGTGTCAAGTCAAGGTTGAAAATTTATTTAATCAGTCAAGTCTTTTATCTGTAGATTTTTCGTAGGTAAAGGAGCAGGATGGATTTAGACTGTAGTTAATGTCAACAGTCAGCTACATAGACTCAGGACTACAGTTTGCTTCTGATCACCATCACTGTACCTCGCAACATTGTATATCTGCAATAAATGGACATTCGGTGCAACCCAGATGCGGATTGGTTCCCTCTTGAGTCTGGTTCCTCTCAAGGTTTCATCCTTTGCCATCTCGGGGAGTTTTTCCTTGCCACAGTTGCCACCGGCTTGCTCATCAGGGACAAACTTACACTTATAAAGAACATATTCATTTTTTATCACCACATTATCTGTGTAAAGCTGCTTTGAGACAATGTTCATTGTTAAAAGTGCTATACAAATATAATATAAATATAAATAAATATAAATATAAATAAATAAATAAATAAAAAATACTTCCCGTGGGCTCACCACCTGCAGGTGGGACCGTAAGGGACGGTGCTGTGAGGATTGGGCAGCAGTCGAAGGCGGGGGCCTGCTTAGACTGCTGCCCCCGCGACCCGGATTACGGATAAGCGGGAGAAGATGAATGAATGAATGAAATATATATATATATATATGTAAATCAATGGTGGACATAACAAAATAAAATCTTTTGTTAATTGAAAGTGCAACTAAATACACCAGGCTCAGTAATATTAAAGGAAAATTTGTGACTGGATTTCTGAGGCTCATTACTGAAATTCCCATTACATCTAAATGTTAGTGCAAGGGAGGTTGCAACTAGGGCTGTAAATTATCAGTCAATCTGAATAACAGCCAAATAGAGACACCTCCAGGTCCTAAATGATAAGTCCTTCTCGCCAGGTTTTTATCCAGATTTCTGATCTACTGTCCTCTATAACTGCTGGTCTAAACACAAGTGAAAGAGTATTATGAATCACAGTCTATTCAGCTTTCTTGTATAGCACTTTTAACAATGGACATTGTTATAAAGAGGTTATGAAGTTGGAATGTATAAGTTTAGTTCCTATAAGTTTGTTCATTATAAGTTTATCCCCAATGAGCAAGTCATTGGTGACTGTGGAAAGGATAAAATCCCTGAGATGGTATGAGAAAGAAACCTTGTCTAGAGCTGTGAATGTCTCTTTTGCTCAATGGATGGATATTTAACAAGCACAATTCCAATATAGAAATCCAATATGACCCAGAGTGCTTGCTGATTACAGTTTACATCACCAGGCACATATAAAACATTTCCAATATCAGGCCTCATTCATGTCCAAATTCATTTTAACATCCTTGTCAGGCATTTATTGTGGCCAATGATGATTCATTTGAATGACACCTGTATATATTATTTCCATTAAACAGGTGCTAATATACATTCTTCTGAGGTTTTAATGACCTTACAGCTGTCATGTTCTATTAAAACTGACATTCTGTATGCCAGTGTAATTACACAATATATAAACACAGCTTACATGTCCTTCACATCGCATATGTGCATGTTTCACATAACTATTAATCAAACCCTATCTACAGTCTTTAGAAAAGAGCATTTTTCCTCATCCTAGCTCAATAAACTATAACTTTACCTTGATAGATAATCATTCAAATACTTCACATTCTAGTAATTAATGTGAAAAAACTATGATCTTTTGCTTGAAACATTTAAAATCAATTACAGGTTAAAAAAATATTCATTTATATGTAACATTGTGTTTGTACCTTTGCAATGTTGCATTTATGTGCAACATACATCACTATGAATTTATATAAAAAGTCATTTTTAACAAGAAGTTTAAGAAAGAAAATATACAGGAAGGTTTTCTATTTGTTTTATAACTTCACTATGGCTTCAAACATTTCCCCCTGTATCGCAGAAGTGAAACCTGATCTTCAGTTGTTGCAGCCCAGCCACTTCAACTTTCCACGTGTTGAGTGTTTTGTGATGCTTTTCTGCTCACCATGGTTCTAAAAAGTGGTTGAGTTACCCTAGTCTTTTTGTAAACTCTATCTATTTTCCCTGACTTCTCTCACACTTAACAAAATGTTCCACTTGCTGAAGTGTTTCTCACTGGGTGTTCTTTGGATTTCATACATGTAGAAACTACAGACCCTGCTGTGTGTGAAAATCCCTGGAGAGCGAATAAATCGAGTTACTTAAATACTCAAAACAGACTGTCTGCCGCAGAAAGAAGCATTCTGATGTTTTATACCTATGTTAACTAAAGCTCCTGACCTGTTCTTGCATTATATCAAAGCTACCACATAATTGATTGAGTGGATAATTGCCCAAATGAGCAGATTACTATAAAAGTGGCCAGAAGGAATTGCTATGAACAATAGGCAGATGCAGAAAATAACACATACAACACACAATTCAACTTATAGGTGGACCTAGTAACATAGGACTTTTTAAGTCATCCATAGCTAAACTTCAACCCTGGTAACTGGGTACACCACATTTCACATACATACACCTGTTTTACATACACCTTATCGTCTACTGACAACAGTGTCTCAGTGTTTGTTTTATTTATTAAACAATTTTTTAGGTTTTGGTATTATGGGCATCTAAAAACCCATCAGTATAATGGCTAATAGCTACCTGATGGAAAAAGCCCAGCTAAAAAGTCTGCTAATGTAATTTGTCATGAATAACTTCAACCAAACATGGTTTAATAAGTATCACCGGCTTTTTATCTTATTACACAGGGTCAAACAGTGTATAAATCCATGTGAAAAAATATTTAAAACCATATAAGTTAATATTTTCCTCAAACTTTTTTTAGTTACTGAACTCTGCTTAAATGTGTGAAAACAATAAATCCTTACAATCATTTAATGAAACGTCTATTTGCTTACAATTTAGCATTGTTTTGATGCATTTACATTTAGAATCACAGCATTTGGCAGATGGTCCAAAGCATCAGGGAAAGAGCTAAGGATGTGATATTACGAGAGAGATCAAGTGCAGAGGGAGAACATAAAAAAAGCCCCACTACTGAGCCTTATGGGAATCCAGTGGAGAGTCAGCTTAGTACAGATGTGGATCTCATCCAAGTCACCTGATGTGACCGACCTTCATGTGACCAACTCGCAGCAGCTGTTAGCTAGGCACTAGTGGCTCAGAAGCAAATACATATGTAATGTATTTACTGTATATACATACGTACATGTCATACATGTATATAAAGGATTTCCTCAAACTTTTTATTCTCAGAATAAGATGCTGAGTAAGATAACACCTTCAAAAGATTTTGTTTGGTCTGCTTTGGTAAAGTGCATCTTCTGTAAGAGGGTGTGACAAGCCTAAACTGTGTGCTGAAGTGTATAAACACTATGTTTGTTATGTCTGTGATAAAGAGTTGCATTGTGTTGCATAGCTAGTAACACTGGTCAGGCATTTTATATTGTTGTAAGCGCACAGGCTATTGATTTCCCAAATATATTACAAAAAAATTTTGGGTTTTTTTCCCCGCGTTTACATAAAAATATGTTTAAATAAAAAATTATGTTTATATTAGACATATAATTTGAATGAATATATATCAGTTAATGCATTTAAGGTAACCATAATAAATGTGCTGATAATGTCAGCCAGGTGCAGGAACCCAGTGTTACCAAGTAACACTGTAACAAAGTGTTCAAAAGTATTCTGACATTATTTATTTCCTGCATGTGCTACCCCTTCTGACCTGGTTCTGTTCTTCTGGTGGCGTCCTGCTTTTGGGTCCTTTCTGCCAGCCACCCCTGACAGATGAAGGCATTAAATTGTTGCTAGTAAAAGGCAAGTTAACCATGTGTTGTGTAGGTTGCAATTTAAATTATAATGTGTGCACTGTGCTGAGTTTTGCATGGCTGCCACCTTGGCAGCCGGGTTTCTCCCATCATCAATCTTAATGGGACTTAATGCAAATATATAATACATAATTACACTATGATGAAAAAAAACAAAAACACTATTATAATTATTGTAACTTTAATATTTGTTAATTATTTAGTAAAAACCAAAATCTGTGCTTCATTTACCTTAATAAATCTTTTGTTATGGCCTGCTTTGTTAGCACAAAGTAAATAAATACATTAAAGAATCCTCCTTAGATTTTGTTACACTCTGCAATGTTTTAATAGTCGCTATTTTCTCCTATTTGTCTGATTGAACAGCTTTACTGCTCTTATTCAGTTCTTTATCTTCATCCCCTTTCTTTTAGTTTTTGCTCTACTTTATTGTAATATTGGCTATAAAAGTGTTGAGAAGCTTGTATACAACAGCTGTAACAAACCCCAATCTACATCTCTGTTGTGATTTTGTTAATTACCTCCCAAAGGAACACACATTTTCATAAAGGGATAAAAATGGCACAGAAAGTCTCTCTCTTGGAAATCTGTTGGTCGAATGCTGACATTACTACAAGCATGCCCTCTTTCAGACACACACTCATCTCCAATGAGCTCTTATAAAAATGAGCTCTGTTAAAGACCCAGGCATTAATGCATGCTGGTAAGGGAATGCATAAAAAAACTTTTATTCCCACCAAAGCTTCTGTGTTTCAGATTTGATTGAGAAGTAGACTAGTATTGTACAGTACTTGAATTAGTTTCAGGCCAATGTGTGCATGCTGCATAATCCTAGCCAGGGGAAAAGTTAAAGGTAAAGTGATCATTATTGGAATGTTATTTGGGCTCTCCATTTAATGATAAATATTATTACATGGAGATGTAACTCCTCCTTTCCCTGCTGTCTCTGTAGACGTCTTCCTTCTCTCCTTCTCCTCCTTCGGCCGGTCGACAGTAGCCCAATTTCCAGGTACCCTGTTGGCTAACAAAACCTGTGGCGGTCGCTGGATGCCCTTCCTAACGTAACCCTCCCCATTTATCCATTACTGGCACTAAGATTGCACTTGCTTGTGCAACCCTAATAGCTGGGTTTGGAAGGAGTCTGTCTGTGTGTCGGTGCTTTATAAATGTGAGTACAATTTATTTCAAGTTTTTTATAATTTTTATTAAATATAGTTTATAGTTTGTATACATTATCATTTTAATATAGTTTATTCCATAAACGGTTAAGGTGTATGAAAAAGAATAACAAATTATAATTAAAAATGTGTTTTTTCTCCTTTTTTTTGAGAAACATTAAAAAAATGTTTATTCAAAAGTGATATTTTGTCTGTCATGGATTAAACAAACAAACATGTAATAAATAATCTCAAAATGGTATTACTTAGTAAAGTCCAAATCACTGGATTGGCATCTAATAAAACCTGTGAAAGAAAATCTTTTTAATAAACATTTCAACCATGCATCCACACACTCTGTCTCTCTTTTACTCACTCATTCACAATCACACCAGGCACCAGATTTCTTCTCTCTGCCACACAGTTGAAAACTGCACTTGAAATGCACTAGCTTACGGAACAGAGTTAAATATCTTAGTGTTGTTTTCTCCTTTTGCTGTCTAAGCATGGCCGCAATGGTGTGAAATATTGGTTTGAAATGCATATGGGGTGGCTGTTCAAATGGATTTTCAATGGGAACCTCCTAGTGTGAGTGTAATTTGAATCGAAGACTCTGCGTAAGCCGCATCCAACTACATTAAACTACGAGTGTAGGATTCATAGAAATCTACTAGAGCAATGCAGTCTTGCAGTCTTTATACTGACATTATTATTGTTTCACAAGCTGTATTACACAGTGTGGATTACCTGGAACACTTAAAGTTATGCAGTAAGCAAAAATAAAGAAACTGGGTAAGACTCAAAATAATAATCCACCCTTTGTAGATTCACTCATTAAAATTAATTTGCATTATTTATTTCTTTTTTTCCGGTGCTGGGCAGGCATCTCTTTAGTGGCATATTATTTGTGAGAAGTGCTGCAGGCCAACATTAGTAAATGCATGGTGACAGTAGAGGTAACCTTGAGCAGGCGAGAGAACCTAGGGGCCGTATGTCTTCATTTACCCGGGTATCTGCAGATGGCAGGGCAACAGAGAGAAAGGCAGGGAGAAAGGGAAAGTTATTTTCTGTCCCTGACTCGTGGGGAAAAGAAAAGGCTAATGATATAGGCATTGTTGATTGTTATCTCCCTTCTGGAATAGCGCCCATCTCTTGGTCTGAATGTGTATGCTTGTGTTTATGTGTGTGTGCTGGAGTGGGTAAGGGGGCAGAGGGTGGTCTCCAGGCTCACTCCTCTGAACCCAGATGTTTCATTACTGGAGAGATTATGGGCATGCTGGTCAGCCATGATGAATGTGCTGTGAAAGGCTATAAATAGCTTGGCATTACAAAGAAGTGGGCCAGTCAGGTTTCAGAATGGAACAACATAAGCAATTTTACAGAGTGCCAATTCATACTGCATTTATTATAACAACGTGAAGGACACAGGCATGCTTATGTACAAAGACAGCAAGACATTGGTTGCTTATTAGTGCACTTTAGTTCAGAAATGTCACCTCTAGCTGATCATTGTTTCATTGTTTATAAATTTTTTTTTTTTATCAGTGTTAGAAGAAATATATGTCATATTTCAGTAACAGTAATTTGTGTGGTTGTATATGATTGTCTATAATCAGCGTTTGCTACAGCATTTCATTTTCTTCTTATTAAAACTTAAAAAAAAGTTCTGAATACAAACCTGTTACAGCACCACGATGCCCCTTGTAACAAACCGCAATATTTCGCGATATTTCATCAAGATTACAATAATCATTGTGATGTATGATATTTGTGGGTTTGTATGTCTAGTCAGGTGCCAATCTAGACTCCACTCCAGACTTACTTGCATTATAGCCTAATAAAGCTGCAGCCACCTTTCCTTGATGACATCAAAATGAAGCGATCTTACAAAATTGGGAAGAAAACCGGGATCCCAAACTTGCTTGCAGACGCTCGATGTTGATTTGTGGTTCTGTTAGGCATTTTGCCATTGTGGTAACCTGGTTTGCCTGTTTCAACTTCGAGTTTGCTCTGTTCTTTGTAATATATTTAATTGGCCAGTTTGTAAATAATCACTGTATTGTAACCTATGTAAATATATACATATTTGTGCTCTGTTACCTGTAGTAGAGGTGTGGCTACCATTTGTGTTTGGTGTGGGTTTCATTTCTGGTTTTGGTGAGGGTGTTCAAGGAAATTGCTTTTTTTTCAGCCATATGTGTTCCTTCACCTGACTGTCACCACAAAGTTAAATCTACACAGTTAAATAGGATGTTTTTGGATGCAGTAGCGTTGCATGTTTCTTTCACTTGAATTAAAAAAAAAACCAAACCTGCTCCTAAATAACAATGCCCCGTGCACAAGGCTAGCGCATCTTAAGGATTTTGAGTAGCCTGCCATAAAGCTCTGATCTTAACCCTACTGAACACCTCTGGGATGAAATAGAGTGCTGACTTTACACCAGGTCTCCTCACCCTAAATAAATACCCAAATTTACCAATGCTCTTGTGGTTAAATGAACAGAAAATGTTCACAAATACAAACCAAAATCTAGTAAATATCTTCCCAGAAGAGTGGAGGTTATTATAACAGCAAATGGGGACTAAATGTTAAATGGGGCATACAAAAAGCACATACCAATCTTATGACTAAGTATCTAAAACTATTTGTCCATATAGTGCAGCACTAACCTATAAAATATACAAGTAAATTGATTCCAGATTGAATGAGAAAGATTAAACGTATTTTTGTCAAGTGCAAAGTGATGGTTCATTTTAACACATTACCATCCTAGAAAAATATAACCAGATGGAAGTATTAGCTTGTGATAAAAAGTTCTGGCAGATCTTTTCAAACTCACAGCGTGTGCTCTTCTTTTAAGGCAAATATTATGAATTATTAATTAAAGTGCTGAATTATCAAAAACAACCTAAAAATGCAACCTGGGCTATAAAGTATGTAATGACAAGCACATTTTGCTTAAAATACACTGTATATATTAAATAAAAAAATGCTATCAGGAAATCAATCAAAACTTTAATTTACAGCATTATTAATGTGCATTTAATCAGCAGCTATGACCGATATACTACCTGGATAATTAATAACATCAAACTGTACTGCTGGCATACTAATTAGCTGATTCCACCAATCCCAGAACAGCTGGATTCAGGACACAATTGCAGCACAGCACAGCAGGAAGAAGAGAAGAGAAAGAAAGAAAAGGGAGAAATAGTGAGTGATTGCTTTATGGAGCATATCAATGGCTCCCTTTTCAGACCATCAGACACCAAATTACCCTGCTACCCTGCCATCACAGTTATGATGTGCAGCGGCATCATTGAAAAGAACAAGTCACCAGGTGCTCCTGGCCACATGCACATTAAAGCTTTTGAGAATAAAACCTCCTAAAATCTTTTTTCTTTTTCTCTAATACATCATCCAAGCATAGAGGACAATGGGCTGGTTTAAATGACAGCCACTGCCATGGTAAAAATATATGCCCGAAAAAAAAAGGTCCAGTTAAGCTAAAATGTTTTTTTTCTAACGAAAAAAACTCATACAGTACAAAATGAATGGCTGTGGCTTGATTCAGGTTGTCCAAATACATTTTGCCATCAGCTGTAAAATACAGTGAGGAGCCACTGAACGGAGAAGGACAGAGGAAGAACTTAGAGCTTTATTGGAGGAAATGACACTCAGGAGTGATGTAAAAGAGAAATAGAGCCAACAAATCACCACCACCTAATCCATCTGGACAGAAGCTAATGGCTTGACACTGAGCCCAGGTGAGTTTAATCAGGGGGATTCGCCGTCAGGCCTAGACATCTGATGACAGAACTATTCAGCTCCTGCCAATGCTTCAGTCCATCCCTGAATCAAAGCAGAACCTCCGCTGAGTGCTCAAGTCAAGAGGGAGACCGGATGATGTTTGGGCACCAATCTCTGACCATCTAAGAGAAAATTACAGTTGAGTGCCCAGACCGTGGCACAAACTAGCTCATCTTTTTATTGCTGAAAGAAAATGGTCTAAACACCCGTGAGATTTGTGAGGGGTACACACACTCTCACACACACACACACACACACACACACACACACACACACACACACACACACACACACACACACACACACACAAATCCTGCAGGTTATTATATAAGAGATAAAAACATGATACAATGGGATGTGCTGTTCAAGAAAAATAATAGGCTAGTGTTTTCTGGCTTGCCAAGAATAATAATGCTTTATTCCTTTTACAACAATTTCAGATTTATTTATGAAATGCACTTTGTGAATTTTTTTGTTTTTACTTTGTAATTACATTTCAAATCTTAGAATGCCCATACAACACTTTTTGTCACTTACATTATACTGACCGTTAATAGTTTTCCCCCTACCAGAATCACTTATGTGAGTGTGTTCTCTGTCTTGGTGTTAAAGAGACAGTAAAGGCAGTTAGCTGATCTCTTATACACAACCAACATAGCAAACACCAGTTCTCACGCACTGTGGCTCTTCCATTTACAGAGCTCCCAATTAAGCACACTTGCACACGCACACACAGCCACAATTTTAACGTACTTTTTTCCTTATAAACTTTACAGAGTGTATGTTTCATTGCATTTGTCTCCATCGATACCAGGTCTTGATAGCTTATTTTACATGGCTGTTCTCTTTGCTGATCTCCTGACTTATTGACTGTTTTGATATTGGTTCTGATTCACATTTTGGGCTGTTTGCTATCATTATTACTAAAGCAGATTAAACTTTTCTGTGGTGAATTAGTATTTTTGCAAAAGAAATTTAGCACCAAATACTGCCTTTTTTTTTACCAGAAGAAAGGTGACGAAAGAATAAGGAGAAAAAGAGTCAGGGTACAAATATAAAAAATTGCTTATTGCATTGTAAAAACAATCCTAGGCATTATTTAGTCCAAACAGACATTTGACAAGGAAGGCTTTTATACTGATGTGATTGTTCAAATGGCGTTTAAGACAATATAGATAATGTTCACGACAAATAGAAAAGCAAAACAGAAAAACATGTATGAGGACAAAGACATCTTGACAAAAAAAAACAAGTGAACAAATGATGCATCATTTACAGACACATTATGAGTAAGCAGAATTTAAATGGATCTTAAATGATTAGGATTAACATGTCCAGTACGTGATCTATGACAGTGGTCCCCAACCATTTGGGTCAATTGGTACCGGGCCGCACAGAAAGAATACACAACTTACATTATTTCCGTTTTATTAGTTATCTGATTCTGAACAATATTTTATTTTGGAAAATGACCGGATTCTCTCCACCACATCTGTCTACGACTCTTGATGCATGTCTAGATTCCTCGGTCACATGTCTTACCTACATCCGCTACCTTCTTAAAGAGTAGTATCTATGTGATTACATGTGCAATATCTTTCATCATGCAAATATGGAAAATCAGAAAATACTAAGTGGTCTTAACGCTTACACTGGAGACTCCTTCTAAGTGTTTAACCAATATCTGCCTGCAGAAAGTTTTATATAAAAAATTATGCATTATTTTTAACAATAGATTTTCTTAGTCTCTTTATTATTAGGCTTAGAATTGTGTGCTCCTTTACCATGCAAATCCATATGAATAAGTTCCAAACCATTCTATTACAGATTAAATAATTGTCAGCACTGTAATTATTAAAAAACAGTTGACTTTCAGATTTTTAAAAATTAATATCAGAGAATTAATATAATTTAGTGAAACTGAATTCAAATATATAATATGTGTTATTATAGCTGTATGTACAAAGTGTATAGCTTATTCACATGCCCAATTTCATCTCTTAAATGAACTGTTCGTTAAAGCAGTATGATTGATGGACACTAAAACCATTATGACGTGAGCCTCTGTGGGATTTAGTGCTCGAGTGCAGCAACATGCACAACCATCGTGCCTAATTGGAACAGACATGTATGGATGCCACCGTATGCCTGCATCAGTTTATTTATTTAAACCTGGGATGTTACTTGTTTATCTTATGCCCTAACAGCACACTCTAGCATTTCTGTCAATACAGTAAAGGAGCAAGGGATTATAATGGATCAATGGTTGATTAGAGCAGTAGTTCTGTAATCTATATAGTAGCTCTAGAGATCAACACCAATCGACCAATTAAATTCATTTGTTTCTGTCTACAGATACATCGCTATAAATTGCTGCCTGTACAATTGTCGTCATGTGGGCAGTTTAACAAATGACCTTAGACTCAATGTCAGTTTTTTCTTTTTGCTATTCAAATTTGTAGTTAGAAAAAAAAAAAAAAAACTATCATTTAAAGTCAGCTATCTAAAAAACAGGCCATAGATGGAACAGACGTTTTTGAAAAGAAAGCAGTTTCTGGCTGTCAGTTTATCTTCAGATATTATTTTAAAGCATGTTTATACATATTTTTACATATAAGTCTGATGTAATGAGTACCATAGTAATACTGCTTTCTTTTTACCCTTTCAGTCTTATCAAACAGCAAAGGGAATGCCTTTGTTCCCTTTTGCACGTAGATTCCCACTCCATCTGGTCAAGTAATGGATCTGGCAACCCTCTTTACATCACAGGAGTTCCTGATGAGACTTTGGATACAGAACAGCTGCCAGATTGTCTTTCTTACTAAAGCCTAGAAACACAGAGCTGTAACCTTGTGAACTACTTCAAAACATGCCAGGTGAGTCACTAAGTAATTTGCGACAAGTTAATTCATGGGTCATTGTTATTGACACCGAGAGCAGATATTAGGAAAGGACTGGGTCAACGTTAATCACAGTGGGATAGGTTCTGTAAGTACCAACAGATCCTTTTCTCTGTTGCATCTGACAGCACACAGTGAAAGCAAAAAGACTGAAGAGGAAACCAAATGAATACAAGATAAGAATACACCAGCTACAATGTCTTTTGAAACATATTCAACATTTTTAGGGTCCAACCTTAAACTGAAATTCACCTAAATGTTTTGCAGTTTGCCTCATTGCAAGAACATCCCATAGAGCAGTGGTCCCCAACCCCCGGGCCGTGGACCGGCCCCGGTCCCTGGGTCAATTGGTACCGGGCCGCACAGAAAGAATACACAACTTACATTATTTCCGTTTTTATTTATTATCTGATTCTGAACAATGTTTTATTTTGGAAAATTACTGAATTCTCTTCGCCACATCTGTCTATGACTCACTCTTGACGCATATCAAGATGCTCGCCTCGGTCTTACCTACATCTGCTACCTTCTTAAAGAGGCTGCTCCAGCCGCTAACACATAATATATTACCGCTAAATTGAAACCCCCAAGCTAGAAAATGCACAAAAAACAAGACAGTGGATTCACGTTTATTATTATATTTAGAAAATACCTGTTTTTATGCCAGTCGTGTTATTTTATTTTGTTGTATTTATCCGCCTAATCCGTGAAAAAATTCTAAATACTAAAAAGAAATAATATTTTTACAGTGGCAACTCCACCAAAGTCAGAGACCGAGTACAGATGAAGTTTGTTACAGAATCAATAAAGAATCGATTTCTATTTTAAAGTTTTGGGCTTCTTGTGTTTGCAGAATCTAGACATATAATCTCAAAGTCAATTTGAGTTTCATGTTATAACTATACAAAATAAGGAAAAAAGTTCAAAATGAGAAAAAATTCATTAAAGACTTTAGCTGTCATATTAATATTTTTATGGCTTATGATCCACTAATGAAAGTCAATATTGAAGTGATTGCTTTGCAAGCTGGCAAATTAAGAGATTTCTTAATAAAGCTTATGATGAACAATGAACACATTCTTTAAAACTACACTCGGCACCATCAACCCAAGAAACTTAATGTGACTCATGAATCAAATGGAGTGAAACTCTAGAAATTAGTTGGCTTGTTTTTGTGCGGGTAAAGCTAAACGGAATTCAGAAAGCTTCATTAAACCCAGGCTGAAACTGCAACTTCAGATCTGTCTGAGTGAACTTGAGAGCATGTGACAATCACAAAGAGTGTGTGGCAATCAAACAAGAGAGACAATCACAATTCATGATTATGTCTTTCAAAAGTTGTGAAAGGTCTTCGTGGTTGGAGAACACTTTCTGGAAATGGGTTGAAACTGATTGGGGGAGATCTGGAGAGGAGTCAAAAGCCAAAAGTGCTGTAAGAAGTGGTTCACTGGGGCCCGATTATGAATTGGTTAGACAAAAAATAAGCCATGTATTTCCCACACCAACACTGTGAATTTGAAAAAAATAGTGGTTAAGACATACATATATATATATATATATATATATATATATATATATATATACATATATATATATATATATATATATATATATATATATATATATATATATATATATATATATATATATATATATATACACACACACACACACACACATTGTAGCGACTCGCCGCCATAGATACGGGAAAGTTAAATTGGGGTTAAAGTAAGGTGGGCTTGGTGTTTTGGCACTGGGGGCAGCTCTGGCAGAAACGCTACTTCTGCTTCCATGCCTGACCAATGGAACCTGTCCCTTATATTCTCCAGTGTGTTCCTTGGCCCCAAGTGCCCACCCAGGGGGTGCATGTGTGTTCTGGGTGTATCACAGAGCCTGTCTTCTTTCTCGGGAGCACCAGTAAATCACAGGGCTGTCCCTGTCACTCTGTGTGATAGTATAGGAGCCCGTTTTTTTAATATGAAGTATGAGTGGGGAAGCTGCTTCATTCTTCCACGCACCACCTGGCTCCAGCAATACTTTAGGTGGTTGTCCTCTTTCTGTTCCCGCCCGAAGTTGCCCTTACAGGATGCCTGGCGATACACATTTGACAGGGGATTATTGTTTTATCAGACTCACCCTCTGTTCCAGTGTCCTGTGCTTCCCACTTGTGAGCCATCAGCACCGAATGGGACTGTTTCCCCCTCTACCATGGTGGCCTTCGGCCTCTTCTGTTTCTTGTAGTCTCCTAGGTGGTGGTTTGTTGGTTAGGGAATACCGGTCAGTCCCTGCCTAAGAGTAGGGGTACAGGTAAGATAGGAATCAACCCTATTATCAGTGGCCACTCACCTCCGCTGTTCGCCACCCGGACCCTGACAATAGGCACCTAGTGTACGTCTTCGTGCACACATGTAACAGGTATATTTCCTGTCTTTTTAGCCCCTTGGCCTATGATTGAGGGTCTGGCCAGGGTAACATTGCTACCAGAGTCCAGCAGTGCTTCGGTGACTTTACAGTCTAGCTTCATGCTAAGAGTCAGTGTCCGGGGCCGTTTTGTTGCGTGCATGGTGCACACGGCCAGCCATGATTTTCTGAAGTCCCCACCGCCGGGTTGGTGGACATAGGTTTGTCCCTTGAAGAAAGCACCCCAGTGCCAGCACTGCTGGTCCTCTGCCCTTGTCGGCCGTTGTTCCACTCCTGTCGTGTTTGTCTTGGGCGTGGTTGGTAGCGTGTTACTTTCCCTTCCAGGCTTAACGTGGAAAGCATGCACTCCAGTGCCTCGACTACCTCTTTTGGGTTTTTGGGATCTTGCATCCCTACAGCCTTCCTGTTCCTCATAGGATAGTGCCCTTATAAATTTGTCTATAACTACTCTCTCCAAGATTTCTCTGGCTGTTTTCCTCTCTGGTTGGAGCCATTTCTTTGTAATATGCAGCAAATCCTCCATCTGGGTCCTTGCCATATTATTGGGCTTATATCCCCATTTGTGAAAATCAGCTGCGGCATGTCTCGGCGACAATCTGTAGCAGTCTAGGATTTCTTTCTTTAGCATATCGTTATTTTTAGCTGACTCTATTTTGGGAGGCTGTAGTACACCAGTTGGGCATACCCTGTGAAGTAGGTAGCTACAAGCCACACCCAACCACATTTTGGCCAGCCCTCATGTGTTGCGATGCACTCGAACGTGTGTACAAATGTTTGTGGGTTGTCCCTCTCCGTCATTTCTCTGCCGGGCTAAGGATGGGTCATTCTATTGCTTTCTTCACAGCTCGAGGAGCTCTTGCATAACTGCATGGATTCCTTTCACCAATTCCTGTACGACCATCTGTTGCTGGATGTTTAATTCCAACAGATTTAATACTAGGTCCATGGTGCGGGGCGGGATGGGGATTTCCCGTTTTGTGTTCCACAATCCGCGTTCTCCACCAACTGTATTGATTTGCCACCGCATCGGGCTGAACAGTATCTTTATTAGGAACCAAACATTTTAATAAAAGGAAGGGGATATTTGTTTTGGTGCCCGGGAAAGGGGGTGAGGAGTGGCCGGAGCATGAGGTTTCAACAGGCAGGCTGATTCTGGTTCTTCACCTCACTGTCCTCCCGGCCGCCTTTTTTTAAGCATAGCCAGGCTTAAAGACAGTGAGGGGCCGCCATTTAAATTGAGATGTGTCTTGTAAGCACGCCACGCCTCCTCGTTTGCTGCACTGGGCTGCGCCACCTCAGTGCCGTCCTTCCGCACCCTGCTGACAGTTGAGTCTGGAGCGTTTGCCCCTTTTGGTACCTGAGGTCAAAGCCCGTTGTCACAATATACACGCACAGTATATATAATTAATATATCTCTCAAACAGTGACTAGGTAAATTCATGCCTTAAGCCTGTTATAGACTTCAGATCAACTTTCTCCTTGAAGAGGGAGAAACTGAATAAAAAATGCCATAATTATGCTCCATGACCGATACACACGCAAACATTCATAAACAAGGACATACACATAGAATTGCATGTCTTACACTCCTTGAAAGGTGGTGAACCTTCCATTTACATAGTAATGCAGCTAATTAATTTTTACACCTACAAAAAATAAACTAAAATTATTTACCTTAGTGTAACAGGTACAGAAAGTGTTCTGTTAAAACATGTGTATTGATTGTTATAATTCTCACAAAATGTTTTTTTATATATCTGGTGTACCTGCCTGAATGAGCACCTTTCCCCTTTAATTGCTCTGATGTCATCATGAGCCTACATAATTTCCTGTTTTGTCTCCTCCTCTTCCTCTTGGCATTGATAATGCATGGAAGAGGTGGATTATTTTTGGCTCCTGCTAATCCTCATTAATCTTTATTTTAATTGTTGCTTTTATGTCTATATCTTAATTGCAAATGATGTGTATTATGTTATTTTACTTACCTGTGTGGTTATTTTTGTCATTTTGCCCAATTTAAGTTATATTTGTGTCTTTGACCTATGTGGAGATGAAAAGCACATGGTAATTAAGTCTACATCACATTTGTTTTATAGAGCAAAATAAGGGTGATTGTACTCAGAGGCTGCTTTTATTTCTTTTACATCAGGTATGTTTTCTCTGTATTTTTCCTCTTGGCATTGTTAATGCATGGAAGAGAGCAAAATAAGGGTGATTGTACTCAGAGGCTGCTTTTATTTCTTTTACATCAGATAAAAGCCAGTGAAACCGCCGCCTGTTGTCCCGTGTCTGTCTCCACTACACTACACAACGCAGAAAAGTGATTTTATAACTGGTGTCGCGAGCCACCGGTTACATTAGTAAATGAAATAATGTTTTTTGGAATTTAGCATTTATTTCAACAAATGAAAGGACTGTGTTGATGCTTTAAAGCAATTCTATTTTACAAAAATTGTCATTTATAATTTAAGCTAAACAGGAAAAGATAAGCTGTCAAGTCTAAATATAATTTCTAAGCATCAATATCTATTCCAATGCACTAAAAGGATGAAATATGATCAGAAGGTCATAAGTTCAAATCCCAGCAACACCAAAAAGCCACTACTGAGCCTGTGAGCAAAACCCTCATTCTCTTAGTCACTCTTTAGTTCTTCACTCCCCTAAAGCAAAATGTCATAAAAGTAAAGCAAATACAGTAAGTCAATAAATGCTAATCAAGTATATGAAATGTTTTTTAATGATTTGTAATACTAGCTCAGCAAAATTACTGAATTATTGAACACACACACATATATATATATATATATATATATATATATATATATATATATATATATATAAAGTCAAGGTTGACATACTGACTCCTCTTTGCTATTTATGCTAAATCAGTTTGCGTCTGCACTTTCAGTACCAGGATCAAAAGCAAAATCACTGTAGCAAATTGATTATTTTTTTTTTTTTTTTAACATTAGCTGTTTGAGGATTGAGCAATAAATAATGTCTTGATGGTTCTTCAAAGCAAATAACTAACTTTTGATTCATATTACTGATGACATTAGGAAATAAATTCTGGTCCATGACCCTAAAAGGTGAAGCAAATACAATATTTCTGTCCGTCTAATTTTTGAATCTGGTTTCATCAAATTTTCTGCACTTTGTATAAGTCTATTTCAGTCTGTGAAGCTCCTGCATTCATGCCTGTTATATACTGTATTCATGCCTGTTTTTTTTGTTAAAATTACTTGAGGCCATTCTTAATAAACAAACCCTCTAGGTACTTTTGAAGTTTTCAATTCAGAATAAGCCTAAAGGGATTAACTGTTACCAGTCTTTTTTTTATATTTAGTAATATTTAAATCTAACAAATTATCTTAAGTTATTAAAGCAGTATACTGTACTTCACATGTAATGCAGAGAAAGTTGCTGTTTAGCAAATTACTTTTTTTTTTTAAGAGAAAAGCAGTAATCATATTCTCAAAATCTAACTCTGACAAAAGAAATTCCATATCCCACAAGAAAAAAGCTGTGGCTTTCTTTTCTCCTGAATTTTAATTATTTTAACAAAATCCATTTTATATCTGTGTTTTTCATTGCTGCGTATGAAAAATACTTGGTAACATACTATCTAGGTAGAGGTGTGTTCACTTTTCTGCACAATAGTTAAAGATGTACCCCTGCACCTTACAATTATTTGATTATTTTATATGCTCCCAGCAGTAAACCATCAATCAGTCCTCTGTGCCACAGTAACCTGTTCATCTGGGACAGCAGATCCTGTCTGATAGATAGTGATCCTGGTTGACCCTTTAGGGAAAGTCAATGGCAGGTGGAACCATGATCTGTATGGCCACACTGGGGATTCACTAGTTGCCCTGGTTTGTTAATTGCACGGATGCATCATCTATAACAGTGACTGCAATGGAAAGAAGGAAATCATAGCTTTGGCCAATCATATGACAGCACATATTGGCTCACAACTGCTGTCTTTGCTCTGTCCTTGAACCAGATTAAGGAGTGAGTTACACATTTACTGAAACACATTCTTCTTAGGTTAGGTTAAGTTCAACTTTACAATTACAGAGACAATGGTAAGCTGTGCAAGACAATGTTGTTGCAAAAAAAATGTTGTTTGATTGTATTGGTCTAGTTCCTGAATTTGTTTTCATACTTGCCCCACTGTTGGTTTATATACAGTAAAATACTACAGTGATGAATTAATATATCATTTACAGAATAATTCTTTAGATGGATGATATACATATATTCCATTTTTAAATGCATTTCAATGAGTCAGCTGACATATTGACTTTTTGTTTCTTTGCTAAAATAGATTTCTAGAAGAAAGTAAGTCATGAATACTGTAATACAATTAATTACTTGTAAAATCCTACTGCAGATATTTCGCCTGAGACCTGCTGTGTTTTGCAAAATCAATAGGAAAAAAATTAAAGAAAAGAAATTTTTTTATTTTTTTTTTTTTTTTATTTATTTTTTTTACATCACAGATGCTGTTATAAGCATGCACTTATTTGTTTTGACCTGCTACACTGGGTGCAAGTGCCTCATTCGTCAGTAAATATGCTATTTGAGCTTTATTATTATTATACAGTGATTGCAATGTGGGGGAAAAAATTATTTCAGCTTATTCTTTCCTTTAAAATTTTTACTAATAATATTGACTTAATTTACTGCCCTTAATATTTTCAGTAAACAGGGATTGTATTCACATAAAGTTTTATTAAGAACCAGAGACCAGCATTCGGACATTGGAAATCAGGTTAAAAGTAGTTACATATACAATGCCTGTCAAAAGCCTAATCTTTTTAGTTTTGGGACATACATGAAAGTCTCTTTTGTTTATATGCATCAAACTAGGTCACATTTTCATCAGTGTCACCTTAGGCAATAAAATTAGATTTTAGATTAAATTTAAGTAGCTCTGTTAGGTTAAACTTCACAAGTTTCTGTTTATATTTGGAGAGCATGCTAACTTATTATATTCATGTAGGAGAAATGCAGTGGTGGACGAAGTACAGTACACAAAGCATGTACTTGAGTAAAAGTAGAGATACAGTGGTTCACCAGAGATACAAAATATTACAGTAAAAATTCCAGTAAAAGTGCTACCTTCAAATTTTTACTTGAGTAAAGGTACAAATGTATTTTCTTTCAAATGTACTTATGTATCCGAATACTATGATTTATTATTATTTATTATGTCCTATTATAATTTTTATCACAAGACTCTTTGCTTAATCAACTCAGTTTATGTGAAAAGACTCCAATGTTACTCTTAACATACCAAAGATTGATTAATATCTTGGGCTCATGATGATATGAAATTATCGTGAGCCCAAATCCTTCTTTTCAATGATTTAAAAAAAATATCTCACAAATAAGGCCAGGGGTGCTGTGGAAAATTAGATTCAGGAGCTTCTTCCATCATTTATTCAACTTAAAATGTTCTGCTTGCTATTAAACTGGCGGTGGCAATGGCAATGGTTAGCAATGGTGGTTCTAGTTTGAATGACACCCTGGGTGAACCATGCCAATGTCTTCTCTTGATTAGTTTCAGCTTTGAAAAGCTCCTCTCTGTTTCAGCTTCAGCTCAATGAATAAGAACATATTCTCAGAGCAGTCTACAATTTGGATAAATTTTTGAGAGCTCCATTTCATGTAGAAATATCACCCTAAATGCATTTATTGCACAATTAAATACGTCATTGTGCACAATTTATCAAACTCTGAGAATCAAGATCCATACAACTCCTTGACTAATTGTAGCCATAAGATACATAAAACATCTATATCCTTATAATAAATTTTAAATGAGCCTTTTAAGCTGCACTGGAGATTCCCGTTAATGAACTCAGTTCAGGACCTTTTCAGTACAATCGCATAAAACCTTCATGATATAACCTCAGTTAAAGGAAACCAAATTAATAAGTGCTAGTTTAACTGCAATCCAACTAAACTAGTTCCCTTTCAGGAACTTGAGCTGCATCAACATAGCTTTGGGAACGCTTCCACATGACCACGCTATGAATCACATGTGTAATCAGGCCGCTGGCTGCCTGCACACCACATCTGTGTTACAGGCTTATTAAGCCGACCTGCTGCGAGAGCTCGACAAGGGAGTGCCTACAGGCAGTGACAGGGTTGGGGTTAAAGAGCTGCGTTGGGCAACAAAAAAAAAAAGGCTGGTCTATGTCTGCCCTGGTCTCTACACAGAGACACCTTTGGCTCACCCTAATAGATTTGTCTGACAGGGATAGAGCCTTTTGCTGGATGCTTCTGTTTGGCCTGTTCGGCGATGCTGTGAATACAATCGTCAAGAAATTCAAAGAGGGCAAGAAACACTCACCAGCTGTTTGGGTCTCATCCACCCCGGTTTAATGGGGTGTGTCCCACTCTGGTGGGGCCTGAGCAGGCTTAAGTTATGTAACAAGAAGTAGAAACTCTCTTGAACAAGCAGGCCATCGAGGTGGTCTCTTCGTTTGACAGAGAGCTCTGGTTCTACAGCCGGAACTTCATAGTTCTTAAAAAGGATGGGGTGGGCTACGTTCCATTTTAGACCTATGCCAGCTGAAACGCTCCCTTTTGAGACTTCAAGATGCTCACCCTGAAACAGTTTGGTTCCCAAATCAGGTTCGAGGACTGGTTTGTCACGATAGATCTGAAGGACACTTATTCTCACGTATCCATCCTTTCTTTACACAGGAAGTTCCTAAGGTTAGCTTTTGGGGTGAAGCCCACCAATATCGGGTCCTTCTGTTTGGCTTTGCACTCTCACCCCGCACCTTCACAAAGTGTATGGATGTGGCTCTGGCTCCTCTGAGACTCCAGGGCATCCGCATACTGAACTATATTGACGACTGGTTGATATTAGCTTGATCAGAGCATCTGGTGATCCGGCATCAAGATGTCGTTCTCCACCATTTCAAGGATATGGGGTTAAGACTGAAAGACTGAAAAATGTGTACTTTCTCTGGTACAGAGAACCACCTATCTAGGCATAGTGTGCGTGTGCAGCTGTCTTATGCACGAGTCAAGTCTATCCTCATGGCCATCACGAGAGTGAGAGAAGGCCAGGTACTCACTGTAAAACAATTTCAAACACTGCTGGGTCTAATGGCAGCCGCATCTAATGTGGTGCCACTTGGCCAGCTATACATGCGACCCCTACAGTGGTGGCTCAGGGACAGAGGGTTAACCCAAAAAGGCAACCCACTCCCCAAAAGGAGTGACTTAAGGTCACTCGGCAAGCCTAACAGACCTTAGACATGTGAATAGATTCCGGGTTTTTGTTACAGGGCCCCATGTTGGGAGCTTCCAGTTGTCACGCAACATCGTTAATGATGGACGAATACCTCACTGGGTTGTCTTGAGTGGCTGACATGGTAAACCCTTTTGAACACCCTCTGTGGGAGATCTCCCTCAGGCAGGGGGGGGTGCTTTGCTTCACCCCCACCCTGAGCTGTGGAGGCTGTGGCCCCTGAGAGGGCACAGCTCCTAGCCACTGGTCTCTCTGCCACGGTTGTAGAGACCATTCTCCCTGACGATCCAGAGCTCCCTCCACGAGGGGCCGTATGCCACAAAGTTGCGCAGTTCACTACATTGTGCATAGGTCACTACTTAGACTCAGATAACTGCCCGGTTGGCCCAATGCTGGGATTTCTTTAAGAACAGTTCACCAAAGGGTTGTCGTCTTGCACCCTCAAGTTGTACGTGTCCGCTATTGTGGCTTATCTTGCTTCACTTGCCAACCAGTCGCTAGGGAAAACGCCCATTAGTGACACGTTTCCTCCATGGTACCTTGAGGGTGAGGCATCAAGTGTGACCCAGCGTGCCTGTATGGGACCTGGCCTTTGTTCTGGAGGCCTTATCTTTGTATCTTAGTTAGATTTTTGACAGTCAACATATTTTTTTTTTCCAGGACCTTGACCTCCTGTCTGGGGTTTATTTCCTCGACCTCAGCCTATGTTCCCAAAGTGCCCTCAGTTGTCCTGTGTCCAGTCCTCCTTTAACTCCTCCTCCTTAAGCAAGAAAAGCTTAACCGGGTGTGCCCGGTGTGAGCACTGGACACATACGTCCACAGAACTGTGCGTGGAGAACGTTGGACCAGCTGTTTGTCTCCTACGGTCCATATAATAGGGGTTTTCTGCCAAAAAGCAGACCTCCAGAAGATGGATTATGAATGCTATTCACTCCTTTTATACAGTTTTTAGCCTATTTTATTAAATAATGAGATGAGTGATAGAGCTGCATATACTGTACATCTTTATATTTTACACGTTTTCCAACCTACTTCTTTCCTCTTTATTTTGAATTGGGCTTCTGAGGGTTTAGACCTTTTTTTTGCCATCAATAATTTTTATTTGAATTAAGTTCTTCTTACTGACGTGACGTTACCCAATCCTCTCTACTCCTTTCTCCTTTCCCTCAATTGTAGTGTATAAAGGAGGGAACTTCTCTGGACGGTGTGTGCACTTCTACAGATGACATGATATAGTAATAGATGTTTCTAAAGTTTTCATAAGGACTGTGTATATAATAACATAATTGATACTCTTATTTAGTGGCCTTACAAAAAAAAACAAAAAAAATCAAACCCATATACTGTATTTTAAGATTGTAAGATTCAGTCATTCTTAAGTTTGTAGTTTTAATAAAAAATGTTTTAATACAAGCATCTGCTTTCACTTTACAAATAAATATTTCCAAAACGATAAAACTTTTAAGCAAAAAAAAATTGATTTTTGATTATTTGGATAAAAAACAACATAGGTAGAGAGAATGGTCTTAAATTTCACAGAGCAAAGTGTCAAGTGCTGTGAAGTAAAACTGGATTAATGTTAATGTTGAAATTTGGATGCAAGAGTAAGAGGTTTAAATTAATTCTTGTTGCATGTCCCATGAGAGAACTTCATGCGGTAAGGCTTCAGCCAAACAGCATTCTAAATGCTTTTTTAAAGCAAATGTAGTTGTGAATATAAAACAGTTTTGCTGTCAGGAAACATCATGTTATGGTTCGAAAAATCGGTAGCATTTGTTGGTTGTTATAAGTAAGTAAGCGGAATTATTTTCCAGTATTGACAAATTACATTTCTAGTGGAGCTAGTGGCTGTTTTGTGAGATAAGTGTCTACTGACACTCTGATAGCACTAAAAGAGAACTGGAGTGAGTTGTGCTCTTTTTGTGAATCTTTGCTTGAGTTGAAAAAATAAAGCAAAAATCGAAAAAAATTTTGGTACCCAGGTAATTCCCTATTCTCCTCCAGAAAGACAGAAAATAAAGCAAATGTGGGGACAGAAGAGATAGGATTGTAGCAGCCCACTCTTTATAATATGAGTTGGAGTTTGGTGAAAAAAAGTTCAGCAAAAAGAGAACTGCATACTGAGACTTCCTTGCTAAAACAGGGATTGTGTAAGACATTTTAATATGATAAAACTCTAGGTGTAACGTGGTAAATTGCAACTGGTTATTTAACATCATTTGAACAGTTTTCACTTCACAGGTCCTGGCAGGTCAGATGACTCCAGGAGAAATAAAATTTACCAAAGAAGGGGTTCAAGAGGTAATGATAAGGCATCATATCTTTATTAATGAGCTCACAGTTCAAAAAGTCTTTGTGAAAGTCCTTTTTTTTTTTTTTTTTTTTTTTTTTTTTTTTTTTTTTTTTTTTTTTTAGAAAGATGTGAAAAATTCTAAAAACTGTGTGTCTAGCTGTTCATCTAACTAGCTGCTGTCTAGCTGTTTTCTGTTCACTTTTTGAAACACTTTTACTTTTTTTTATTATTATTTTATATATATATATATATATATATATATATATATATATATATATATATTTATTTATTTATTTTTTAAACTAACCTCATACTTGACAGACAAACAGACAAACACCCTAAAACATTATTACTTTAGGAAGGCAATGTTTAATTTAATTAAATAATTTTTTTCATTGAGTCATAATATTTCATGTAGTTCCTGTAGATCTGGAAAATAACCGAAGTTAATTTAAGCATCAGATTCCTGTTGATAGCTGACAAGAAAGAAACGTACTATCTTCTGCTGTTGTAGCATATCCACCTCAAGGTTTGATGTGTGATGCTTTTCCACTCACTGTGTTAGCAAAAAATGGGTTCCTTTCAAACAACGCAATTCAGTCTGGCCATTTGCCTCTAGCATCTCTTATCAGCAAGGTATTTCCACACACAGGTCAACTATTCACAGGATTTTTTTCAGCTTTTGTTCAACTTTGAAAACATCAAACTAGTGCAGGGAAGTGTCCCTTTTGTGTTAAAAGAAGTTCCTCATCTCCTAAATGCTAGTCATTTGCCTTATTCCCTGGTACTTGTTCTTGTGTTGTACAAAACAAGTGCACTAGTCTTTATTATGTAAATTATAAGCTATGTTTTTCTATTTGGTTCTCTTTGCTTATTTTTCTGCAACACATTGGAATACTCTTTTAGATTCTTATTGCTGGCTTGGTGTTTGATGCATGTTTATATTCTTTGACTGCTTGCAATGTTTATTTAATTTATATATATTGTTCATTGCAGGCTTGAGCTAGTTTTAATAATATTTAAGCATCCCAATAATTCCTAAGTTCTCCATGGACTCAATATGGCCAGTGGCAAGTCTTTGGAAATAGTCAAGTCATAATAAAAGTTTAAGCAATTAGACGCATGAATTCAGGTTGCAGCTGCTATGGATCACTTTTCTGGTTTTCTGAAAGCCAAAATGACAGCAACTCGCATAATGAAGAGAGTGATAGAAATGCTTGGATAAGGAGATCGCAGTTGGTGCAAAAAATATCCAGCTCTTCTGATCTTGTTTTAGAAAGCCATAACGCTAGGCTAGAAATGAAGTGGCGCAATTCAAAGCATCACTCATCTGCATATTGATTGAGAATTTCACCAGGCATTACTAATAAGCGAATAGCTGTGTCGTTCTAAAATGATAACAGTGATTATGAAGCCCGTGGTCTCGGTTAATATTCAGCCTTCTACATCATTGTTTTATGGCTCCCTTCAATTAAATTGTTTCACCCACACTTTCTGCCAAACGCCATCTGACTTGTTTATCAACAAAAAGCCCCTCAATATGAAGTAATTGCAACCGCATGTGAGAAGTATATAGTGCATAACCATACTAAATATCATAGTAGTTAGTCATTTTTGTATTACATCTTAAAGATCAGGAGCTGTTCAGTTTATTTCTGTGCTATGATTTGCTTTTAACTAAGGATGATGTTAAATTAATTTACATTTTGTTGGAATTTTGTTGTTTTAATTAGGATTACAAATTGTTAGCTTTTTGGGTAAAATTCTGATTTTTGTTTCATGTCAATGTCATTACATTCTAAACATTGTTATTTTACAGTACTTCAGAAAATTCGGGTTTCAGAATTGTTATTTCAGCCTATACGCAGTCAGGAAATGAATCTTCATGACTTTGAATCAGAATAATTAAATTTCTATTGGAACATCAAATCTGAATGCACCTCCAACTACAAACACAAGCACCAAGAAACCCAACTCCCAGTTTAAATTAGCCTGATTACTAATCACAGACACCTGGACTTAATCACAGTAAAAGTGAGGAAAAGAAAAAGAAGAAGACAAAGGGGAGCACTTTCAATGTGCTTTGTGTTGTGCTTTTCTTAGGCACTGCATTATCATTGAAGTTATGAACTGTTTCTGGTAAATGTAGTTAAATGGGATTAGGTTACAGAAAAAGACTGCAACATTCCCAGCCACACTTACCACCCAGTAATACATGCTGACTTTATTTCTACCTTGTCTTGCCCTTAAAGGGATTTGTCCAGGGAAAATTGCTAGGTGGTTGATGGAGAGAACATTTTGCTGTAAGCTTTTTCAAAGGACCCCAGAGGCGGTGGAGTTTGTTCACATTCTTTTATTGTGCAATTAGAGTTAGAGAGGTATTTTTCCCCACTTATTCACCCATTCTGGGTGATCTTATTTTCTCTGAAACAAACAATTTAGCAGCTCTTAAGTACAAGGCCCCAATGGGGCTGTCTGTCAGTGTGTGAGGCTGCCATGGCTAAATCAGACAAACTTCCTTCAAATACCCTTCAGATGGATGTGGCACTAATATCCATTTTAATGCCTCGTAATCGAGGCATGATGTTTCTATTACTGGACCTCCTACCTTCCTTTTGGCTAAGATGTGGTGTAGAGTGCTCTACACGTCTGTTTGCGCAAGATTAAAACTTTCCTATATTGCCAGAGGAGCAGAGCCTGAATAATCATTTCCAGTGTTACTTTTTCTGCGTTTGATTTATGATGCTACCGCAGCAGCTGCATCATTGCAGGCACCATCGGGTAATTAAACAGTCAGGTTAATTCAGCTGGGACACTCTTGCAAGTCAGAATTTCAGTTTTTGATAAAAGTCTGGGAACTGTGTGTTGCCGGAGAATGCAAGTGTGTGAAATTAGTGTGAACTTTATTTAGGGCAAACGAGGAATTTTTTGTATGAGGTCTATATGGGGGTCAGAACACAGGCAGCGAAAGTAATTGTTGGCATCGGAGTCAAATAAACAGGCATGTGTTAAAACAAGGGCCAAAAATGAATGACTGCATAATAATACATAGACATACTGGAGTATAAATAGATAAATTAGTCGAGTTATAATGACAGGTGGACCTAATGCGTGAATGACCAATGACCCGGAAAGAGACAGAACAAAAACATAACAGAAACACTCTCTGTTAAATCTGATCTATTTTATTTTTTTTTGTGTGTGTGTGTTGTATTAAACCAACATGTTTGCAGATTAATGAAATGTATCTAGAGAACTAAGATGTGTCATGGTATCACTGAATGGCAGAACTACCATATCAATCAGCCCTTGCAATTCACAACATCTGGTCACGTTTCCTAATTTGCCTCTCTTATCTCTCATTCCTTTCTCTTGTGTCTCTTGTGTCTTTTTTAGCTTAATCAAAGGTATTTTCTGATTCCTTTGACCTCATGATTCTAATTTGCTCTGACATGCATTGTGATCTGAAAGGTCTTATATAGATGTGTGGCTTTCCTAATCAAGTCCAATCAGTATAATCAAACACAGCTGGACTCAAATGAAGGTGTAGAACCATCTCAAGGATGATCAGAAGAAATGGAAAGCACCTGAGTTCAATATATGAGTGTCACAGCAAAGGATCTGAATACTTAGGACCATGTGATATTTCAGTTTTTCTTTTTTAATAAATCTGCAACAATGTCAACAATTCTGTGTTTTTCTGTCAGTATGGGGAGCTATGTGTACATTCATGAGGAAGAAGAATGAACTTAAATGATTTTAGCAAATGGCTGCAATATAACAAAGAGTGAAAAATTTAAGGGGGTCTGAATACTTTCCGTACCCACTGTATATATATACACACACACACACACACACACACACACACACACACACACACACACACACACACACACACACACACAATTGTATATAATTTTATTTTATTTTTTTTATAGGGCTTTACCAAAAGTTAGTTAGTTATATAACGCTTTTGCTTTAACTTAAATGCAGTGACAATTTCCAATCAAAAAGTCTAGTGCACAGGGTGCCTTGTTTATAACTTAGCAATTTGCTTGCACAGTTTTTCAATGACAAGCGACATCAGGGCTCCTGTAACAGCCATTCATTTTCACAGTGTGAAACTTTCTTTTTTTTTCACTCAGGTAACACAGCATGCTTCTGTTCAAGTGTTCCATTCTCTAAAAAGAAGTACATAAATTGAGTGTTAAAAAACAGTGTAATGATTGTCTTTTCTCATTTCAAACAGAGATTCAATTTGGGCTAATGAATAAAACATGCATGCTGATACAGGAAAATAATCATGAAGGTTTCATGTTTTACCACCACCTCTTTTTCTCTTGAAATTAATATGGCATGAGAAACTATTCTGAAGGCTTTCCTGTGTTGGACATTTTTTGATTATGTCTTTACCTAGAGAAAAAAATTTTGACAATTGCACAGTGACTATTTTACGGTTCCATCATTTTATCAGCTTTCCTGCTCTTCCACATTTTTAACCTTTGAAAAAGGACCTGGAGTTAGTTGAACCAAACCTTGAGTGCAATGCAAAAGGTCCTTTTTGAAGGAACTTGAAAGGGCCCTTGGAAATCTTTTTTTTTTATAGAGCCTCTGCAGCTCTGGTAAGGGCAGGGCAGTGCAGTGATCTGAACCTGGCTTTGATCAATAACAAATCCCACAAGAAGTCAACAGAAAGGGACAGAAGAGAAGGAGAGTACCAGAATGTTTTTGCGATATTAATTCTCACACAAAATATATTCATATCTTCATGGCTGTCTTTGTAAAATTTTACACGATATTTTGTGGTGTAAAACCAAAAATATATATATACAGTGAGGAAAATAAGTATTTGAACACCCTGCTATTTTGCAAGTTCTCCCACTTAGAAATCATGGAGGGGCCTGAAATTGTCATCGTAGGTGCATGTCCACTGTGAGAGACATAATCTAAAACAAAAAAATCCAGAAATCACAATATATGATTTTTAAACTATTTATTTGTATGATACAGCTGCAAATAAGTATTTGAACACCTGTCTATCAGCTAGAATTCTGACCCTCAAAGACCTGTTAGTCTGCCTTTAAAATGTCCACCGCCACTACATTTATTATCCTAAATTAGATGCACCTGTTTGAGGTCGTTAGCTGCATAAAGACACCTGTCCACCCCATACAATCAGTAAGAATCCAACTACTATAATGGCCAAGACCAAAGAGCTGTTCAAAGACACTAGAGACAAAATTGTACACCTCCACAAGGCTGGAAAGGGCTACGGGGAAATTGCCAAGCAGCTTGGTGAAAAAAGGTCCACTGTTGGAGCAATCATTAGAAAATGGAAGAAGCTAAACATGACTGTCAATCTCCCTTGGACTGGGGCTCCATGCAAGATCTCACCTCGTGGGGTCTCAATGATCCTAAGAAAGGTGAGAAATCAGCCCAGAACTACACGGGAGGAGCTGGTCAATGACCTGAAAAGAGCTGGGACCACCATTTCTAAGGTTACTGTTGGTAATACACTAAGACATCATGGTTTGAAATCATGCATGGCACGGAAGGTTCCCCTGCTTAAACCAGCACATGTCCAGGCATGTCTTAAGTTTGCCAATGACCATTTGGATGATCCAGAGGAGTCATGGGAGAAAGTCATGTGGTCAGATGAGACCAAAATAGAACTTTTGGGTCATAATTCCACTAAACGTGTTTGGAGAAAGAAGAATGATGAGTACCATCCCAAGAACACCATCCCTACTGTGAAGCATGGGGGTGGTAGCATCATGCTTTGGGGGTGTTTTTCTGCACATGGGACAGGGCGACTGCACTGTATTAAGGAGAGGATGACTGGGGCCATGTATTGCAAGATTTTAGGGAACAACCTCCTTCCCTCAGTTAGAGCATTGAAGATGGGTCGAGGCTGGGTCTTCCAACATGACAATGACCCGAAGCACACAGCCAGGATAACCAAGGAGTGGCTCTGTAAAAAGCATATCAAGGTTCTGGCGTTTAGTCTGGCGTCAATAGAGAATCTTTGGAGGGAGCTCAAACTCCGTGTTTCTCAGCGACAGGCCAGAAACCTGACTGATCTAGAGAAGATCTGTGTGGAGGAGTGGGCCAAAATCCCTCCTGCAGTGTGTGCAAACCTGGTGAAAAACTACAGGAAACGTTTGACCTCTGTAATTGCAAACAAAGGCTCCTGTACCAAATATTAACATTGACTTTCTCAGGTGTTCAAATACTTATTTGCAACTGTATCATACAAATAAATAGTTAAAAAATCATACATTGTGATTTCTGGATTTTTTTTTTTTAGATTATGTCTTTCACAGTGGACATGCATCTACGATGACAATTTCAGACCCCTTCATGATTTCTAAGTGGGAGAACTTGCAAAATAGCAGGGTGTTCAAATACTTATTTTCCTCACTGTATATATATATATATATACACATACACACATATACATACATACATCTTTGCTTGAAACTTTAAGGATGACTCAACCATGTCAGATAGGCTACATTCTAAATAGATTTGTGGTTTAAAAATTTGTATACAGACTTATGAAAGAATTCTTAGACAGAGTAAAGACTAACCCAAAACATACTCTTTATGTAAAAAGTTTGACGTACACATCCCTAAGTAAGTGGTAACTACGGAAACGATAATCAAATGAGTGCAATACTATAAATTTGATCTTGACTTCTTGATATAACCAAGAAAAACACTTTCTGACCAATCAGATTCAAGAAACATGAAATAGCTTGATAGATGCTAATTTACGTGATTACGCCCTCATTAGCAAATATATAATAAAATGTTGCATTTTCTCATAAATATTTTTTTTTGTGAAAACAGAAAGTAGCTTAATAGTATTAACTTTTGCTGCTCTGTCAAATGGCAAGGCATTGTGTTTAATACTCTGCCAACAACCAGTGAGTCACAGGATATATTTTCGAAACTTCATAAACTTGTGACTCATAGTGGAGTTTAAGGATCTAATTTTGAATCTCGATTGATGTTGCTGGATCACGTTTCTGGCTCAAGTGTCTTGCAGTCGTTGCACTTTGATCTATGATAAATGTGATCCTGCACAAATTCCTGGCGTGCCACAGACATGCTGTGTTTTTTTTTTTTGCAGAACTATTGTATGCACTCAGCTCTGGGAACAAGGGGAAAAGATGATGAGCAAAAGGCAGAGCATCGAGTGAGAGTTAGAAAGTACTTCTGGTAAAGTTCTTTAAGAGACTGAGACATTTGCCTCATCAATAATGCATGGGAAATGGCTGAGGGGCTAGAGGAAGCTTGTATAGAACAAGTGAAAAAGGGAGAAAAATGGAAGTGGAGGATCATGAACTGATCTTGATGTTAATAATAGAAGGCTATTAATTAACCCGGCAATGTTAAATATAGTGCAGACACTGGGAGCGGACAACCGGAGCATGGTGAACTCAAGACAAGTGTCCAAAATGGGACCTAGAAACATCTGTTGCTGTCGGCACCTGTGACCGATGAACTGACAAAGCTCTCTGCATGTCGATCACACACTCTCTAGTATCTTGACCCCTTACTCGGACCATGAACACACATTTTCTTTTATCAACTCCATGAAACTGAAGCTAATAATCACCTGATCAAATAACCATGGTAGATGAGTCCTACTGTATCTTAATAATAAAAATTATTATTATAATTTAAGTATTATGATTGTTAATTATTTTTTTTTATTTAATTTTCTGGTCTTGTTTTGCATACATGATGCCCATGTTTGATCAGTGTCACTCTGACCGACAAGTCAATCAGTAATGCTGGCATTTTTAAGCAAGTTTACAAAAATGTTTCAAATGAAGGCCAATATTTAAGAAAGTAAATCAAAGCAGAGTAAAACCAAAATGACATTAAACATTACACAGTAAATTATAACAAAAGGCACATATTAGGATCTCAACAGGGTTCCTTTCAAAATGGACAAAAACATCTGTAAGGCAAAGAAACAGCTGGCTTAATGACTAACTGATGCATTTTACCTCAATGCCCACTGACAAGCAAGTATACTACAGTGATAACAGTAGTACATTGCTTAACCATGCAAAGCCACGTGTCCTTTTTATTAAGTTCATGTATTTGTCTGCTTGACAGGACCATACAAATTTGTGTATCTTGTATTAGAGCAGTTAAAATGTAATGCTTCGAGTACAATTTTCTTATACTGACCACTGGATGTTCAACATGGACCCTCATAGCAAAGAATCAGACCTCAAAATTAGAATTGTTGCTCTTCACAAAGATGGCCTAGGCTATAAGAAGATCAGTAACATCCTGAAACTGAGATACAGAACAGTGGTCAGGGTTATACAGAGGTTTTCCAAGACAGGTTCCACTCAAAACAGGCCTTTCAAGGGTCGATCAGACCTCGTGCTGTGCGTCGGGTGCTGATGCTGGCTTCAAAAAAACAAACGCATGAGTGCTGCAACATTGCTTTAGAGGTTGCAAAAGCAGAAGGTCCACTTGTCAGTGCTCAGACCATACGTCACACACTGCAAAAAGTTGGTTTGCATGGTTGTTGTTCCAGAAAGGAAGCCTCTTCTTAAGCTGGCTTACAAAAAAGCCCACAGTTTGCTGAAGACAACTTGTCCAAGAGCATGAATTTCTGGAAACATGTCATGTGGTCCGATGAGACTAAGATAAACTTGTTTCGCTCAGATAGTGTACAACATGTGTGGTCATGCCGGAAGCTGGTACGCACTGTCGTACGCCACCGCTTGTGGTTGTAAAGTCGAATGGTCGTAAGTTGCATAGGACGATTATCTGTACTATGTTTTCGCAAAAAAGATTTTTAACACTGGTTGGTTGGTTAAATGATCTTTTTAAACCAACCAGAATTTATGTTTTCTCTTTGGACCAATTATGCAGTTAAATGATTGTTCTTCTCATTAACAGTTCACATGACAAACACTTGACCTCACTCCAGTGAAAAGTGGGCCTTCAAAACCCTTATTTAGTATTACTATGGCTAAGGAAGGAAGTTCTGATGCAAAACCAAAGACCAACTATAGGACTCTCTTCCATGTCCTATGTGTTTGGACAGCATGTAAAGGAGAAGGTACTGAGAGAAACATCTTCCCTGCTTACACACAAGTCACTGCTAAGCATACATGTCTGGTCAGGAATGCGCCTCTTGTGGCATGTAGGCTGAATAAGTGCACTACATTATTTATCAGCAAGGTACTGGAAGTGAAGTATCAGTATAAAAAAATGAAGACCTGACCAAAGGCAGGGGTGGTGAGAAATTTGGGGTATTGTATGTGTATCTATGCAAGTGAAAAGAAAAAAAAAAAAAGAAAAAAATGTGTAATGAATGAGGATTATAAAAAATTTCTCAATATGGAAAAATAAAGTCCAACAGAAAAAAATAACAGGAAGAGATGCTAAAAAAAGGGAAAGAGAATGAGCAGTGAACTGGGGGGCTGAGAGAATGAGAAATCAAGCATAGCTGCAGTGGTGAGATACAGACTGTGGTCAGCTCCATCTCTTTCTCTAATTGCTTCTCACCTGCCGCTTTCTGTACAGGGCTGGCATGAAGTGCCTCATTATCCAACTCCACCTTTGGCAGGTCTTATTACAGCTCGTCGGGTCTGCCTTCTGTTTGGCCCTGTGTGAACACTCAGTGATACAGCCATAAACCAGCTCCACCTCACCCCTTCTGCCATGTCCAACATGGAAATGATAGGAACCATGGCCACTTGTGTCCACCCAGAATGCTTCATCTGACACGATCATATTTCAGTAACCCCTGTTGAAAATGGGCAGGAATCAGAAACTTAAAAATTAAAAACTAAGGTAATGCATCAAATCAAGACAATCTAAAGAACATAAAAGCTGGCGGTTTAATATTAGAAATGTCCAAAACATTTTTTGCAACTCAGAATGAAAATGAAAATCTGTGTTAAAATCCCACCACATGGTGCTTTAACTTTGTCAGAACTCTAACAGTCCTGTCACTGTTTGCTGGCATACAAGAAAAAAACAAGCTCTCTGTCAAACCTCCAACACTTTAATAGTTTCAGAAGCCAATCTGTTCTGTTACTGCTCACAGAGGGCTTAAATTTCCATTTCTTTACTCTTAGATATACATGATACAGCTGGACAGCTCAAAATTATGTCTATTTGAAATTAACTCAACGTGAGAATCTAATTTGCACCATATAGTTGTAAATTAACTGTATGTATTTCTGCACTGGGTGAAAAAAAGGCATGTAGAAGTTTAACAAAAACATTAAGTATTTACAGAATTTTCTTTTGGTTTCAAAAACCCTCAGCAATAACTATTCTAGTCCTTATGGTCCTATTAGACTGAAATTATGTTCTTCTACAATTGTTCTTCTCTAACTGTACGGAAAAGTCTAAACTTCAGGGCATTTCCTTTTTAGCTAGAGGTTCTTACTCCTATGTCCTTCCATTTAAGAATTGTGCGGTGTTGTAAAAATCCAAAGAGACCTTGTCAGGGGAAAGATAGTAAAAATGTATGTCAGTAGGCAGTTACAAGACTGCACAGAAAATACAGTATATTTTTCTTTCATGTGATAAATTTGCCTGAAGAGAGCAAAGAAAAAAAAAACTTTTAAAAGAAAATTCAAAGAGCTAACAAATAACCAAGTCTCAAATGAAATCACACTTTGGGACACGGTATTGACAACATTTAATTGACATCAATGAGCCGACTTCAGTGTCATCACAATATCTGTCCTCCACTAAAATCCCAATAAAAAGCCAAGGACTATACAACATCAAATGATGGCAGAAGCTTGCAAACTCTATTCAATAATCTCTAATGTTTAGACATTCAAAATAAAGATAACCAGTCCCACACTATTATCAATTGTTAGGCCGGTAGAATGCGCCGGAAACCAAAGTTCTGCAGAACGAAGGTTTAATGAAAATAAAGGCAGAAAAGTAAAAAACCAGCAAAAATAACAAAGTACTTAACGTTCCAGTGAAACCAGGTTATTCCTTAGAAAGGTAAAGTCTCTAGAATACACAATCCACAGGGAAAGTTAATAATCCACAGTGGTAGGGAAAAGTCCGTATCGAAAGGTAGTCCAATAATGCTCTCCAGTCTAAGCTGTAGAACAGACGGAGATAGAATGGCAGGGCCAGCCTTAAATAGGAGATGATCTGATGAGTGTCAGGTGCAGGTAGTTAGTACGATGGAGAAATGCTAGGAGCCATAGGTGGTTCTGGGGAAGGTGTGGCTGGTGGAGCCCTTACGTGTGTATATATACATTTATTTTAGTAATTCAACTCAAATTGTAAAAGTTGTGTATTAAATAAATTCAATGCACACAGACTGAACTCTTTGGTTCTTTTCATTGTGATGATTTTGGTTCACATTTAACAAAAACCCACCAATTCATTATCTCAAAATTTTTTAATACTTCATAAGACCAAGCAAAAAAAAAATGTTGTTGGCTTTCTAGAAAGTATGTTCATTCACTGTATATGAACTCAATTGTCAGGATCTTCCCAAGACCCTGACACCCATCACCCAATACTTTAGCTTGGGGCTAGATTATCTTACTGGCTCCCTAGCACCTGAGAATATTCTTGCCACCCTGCCTGCTCTGGTTCCTGATCCTGACCCTGACTGACCCAGACCCCTGGTCTGCTCTGCCTCCGTAGTTACCCGGTTTGAACTCTGGATTGTTTTTGGTTTGTGTTTCTTCTCTATCTTGTCTAGTCTCTGCCTACAGTGCCCTGTTTCCCTGTGTTTAGACCCTGGACTGTTTTTTTGGACTTTGTTTTTTGCCTTTCCCCCATTGCTCAGTGTGTTTATAAAAGCCTGTTTTCTCTGTACCCCTTTGTGCATCCTGCATTCGGGCCCTTTACGCGCCTAGTCCCCTGAGTTACCCCGCAAGAGTTTGCGACTCAATACTTGGTAGGGGCTTCTTTTGCTTTAATTACTGCCTCAATTTGGCGTGGCATGGAGGTGATCAGTCTGTGGCAAGCCCAGGTCTCTTTGACCGTGGCCTTCAGCTCATTTGCAATTTTTGGTCTCTTGTTTCTCATATTCCTTTTGACAATACCCCATTGATTCTTTATGGGGTTCAGATCCAATGAGTTTGTTGGCCACCACTGTCATTTAACCAACTTTTGGTGCTTTTGTGGGCAGGTGCCAAATCCTGCTGGAAAATGAAATCAGAATCTTTAAAAAGCTGGTCAACAGAGGGAAGTATGAGGTGCTCTAAAACTTCTTGGTAATCGGGTGCAGTGACTTTGGTTTTTCAAAAAACACAGTGGACCAACACCAGCAGATGACATTGCACCCCAAATCATCACAGACTGTGGAAACTTAATGCTGTACTTCAAGCAACTTGAGGTATGAGCTTCTCCACCCTTCCTCCAGACTCTAGGACCTTTGTTTCCAAATTAAATACAAAAATTGCTCTCGTCTGAAAAGAGGTTTTTGGACCACGGGGCTTCAGTTCTATTCTCTTTAGAGCAGGTAAGACGCCTTTGACTTTATCCAGCCAAATTCCTTGACATGTCTGTGTGTGGTGGCTCTTGATGCCTTGACCCCAGCCTCAGTCCATTCCTTGTAAAGTTCATAATTTTTTTAATCATTTTTGCTTGACAAGGCTGCGGTTCTCTCGGTTGGTTGTGCATCTCCTTCTTACACACTTTATCCTTACACTCAACTTTCTGTTAACATGCTTGGAAACAGGCACTGTGTGAACAGCCAGCTACTTTGGCAATGAATGGTTTGTGGCGAACCTTGTGAAGGGTGTCAATGATTGTCTTCTGGACTTCTGAACTGTCAGATCAGAAGTCTTTCCCATGTTTGTGAAGCCTAGTGAACCAAATTGTAAGGTTATTTTGAAGACCTTTGCAGGTGTTTTGAGTTGATTAGCTGATTGGCATGTCACCATATTCTATTATCTTTAGATATAATAATATAATAATAAATGAACTTTCCCCACAACACAACATTTATTGATATGCATCTGTGTGTGTGTGTGTGTGTATATATATATATATATTGTTATATATCACAGAGAGAGAGAGTTTTATAAGGATTGTGGTGCTTATTCAATTGTACCGATAGTTTGCTGCAATCTATTTATTTATTTTTTATTTATGTAAAAAAGACTGAGCAATTAATGTATATTTTAAATCATGTTTTCAGAAAAATACAGTTAGAAAATTCAGAAAACTGTAAAAATCTAGTCCAAAAACATATTGACAAATGTTTGTGAATAGCTGACCAAAAGTTTGTATTTTAGTTATTTACTTTCCATTTGCTTTTAATAACTACCAATCTTTGGGAAGTTGTTCCACTAGCTTTTGGAGTGTGCTTGTGAAGATTTGTGCTCATTCAGCCACAATGGTATTAGTAAAATACAGTACTGATGAAAAATCATTACTTATAATCTTACATTCCAGTACTCATGTTAGTTCTCACTCTCCAGTGTTCTGTATTGTTTAAAGACTATAATCACACTCTTGATGTCACCCAAATGAGGATGGGTTCCCCTTTTAAGTCTGGTTCTTCTTAAGGTTTCTTCCTCATAAGATCTAAGGGAGTTTTTCCTTGCAGGTCACTCAAGATCTTCCACTCCTAACCATGTAAAGCATAACTTCACGGAGCTCACTTTGTGCACAAGGGAAATGTCATGCTGGAACAGGTTTGGGCCTCCTAGTTCCACATTCAAAGTCTTTTATGGTGAGTGTTTGGGGGAGAATGATATATGGCTGTATATTTATATTTTATTTTTATAGCACTTTGGACAATGGACATTCACAAAGCAATTTTATAGAAATAAATAGAATGAAAAAAAAAAAAAAATCAATTGATATTTCATAAATTCATTTATTCAAACAAACAAACTAAACTGTTTATTCATAACATATATTATCAAGGGTAATTATGCTAGTCATAGTATTGTGCAAACAAAAGAAAAGGTGTTTGCAAGCTAAATAGTGTATTATTCCTTTTTACAGCAGGGACTTATGGGAACACTCACAATCCACTAAGGACCCTAAATCAAAGGTTTGAGAACTGGGACCTTAATGTAAAAGATGTTCATTCAATCTATGTAGAGAAGCTTTACTTATACATTTTTACAATGCTTGATTGTAAAGAATGCATAAGCATGCTAAAGAATAATTGGGGCCTACAGTTCCTCATGCTGGTTCTAAAATATAACTGCAATTATGTTGGCAATAATGTTATTTCACACCACTTGTTGCACCTAACCGCACACACCAAAGTGGCCATTCAGTTGGTCTCTGGTGGATGATTCCAGACCTTTTTTTTAAAAATGCAAGCAAGGTCGATGACATTTCAATGATGTATCTACAATGGTGCTCTCACACCCTGATTGGAGAGTGTCTATGTTTGCAATCAACAGCCTGTTGTTGAAACTAAAAGTTGCACAAAAAGGCTCAGCAGAAATCCGTCAGCGAAAAGACACATCTTAACAAAACAGAATCATTTACAGAGTGATTACTGGCTATGTTGCAATGCTGTCTGAAGAAGACTTAAGTTTCTGTAAAGTGGGTAATCACAAGACAATGATCAAACCCATGTGTCTCATTACAGATGTAGACTAACAGGTAGATTGGCATTTAGTGGTGTTTTCCCTGATTCCTTGATTGGGTGTTTGGGAGTGGGGATATATATACATACACACACACACACACACACACACACACACACACACACACACACACACACACATACTACAATACTAACGTGATAAAATATTCACCTGCTTTTGATTAATTCAGGTGGTCTTGCATTTAAAATCAGTCTTGTAAACATACAAATAAAACTCATTTTGAGATATTTGTTACTGTAGTTTTCTAGTCCATAGAATGACACTACTCGGAAGATCAAGGCACCTTGAGATGCATTTTACCATTTGAGAGCTACACTGCCTCTGGCACATTTAGAGGAATGCTTTTTAAAAAAATATATTTTATTTTTTATTTATATCTGTCAATCATTTCCTGCCAATGTTGTCTGAGTAAAATGTCTCCCGAGATACTGAATTCCCTAAAGTATTGCATTTTGATGACAATCAGTACTATTATTGACAGTGATTGCTGGTTGGAATATTGAGTAAGACTCAAGTGAGCTGAGACAAATTGGTTCCATCCTTCAGTAACTTTTCACTGCTGTTATAAAACCTTTAGGGTTAAAATTCTAGCACTAAGTCTCTTTGTACAGATACAGGCAGGATTTTCGTCTGTAATCATGCATTGTGAACAGGAGCAGGAAAGCTGTGATTGGCATTAGTTTAATCCTTTGTTCAAATCAAGGTACATAAAACTAATCATTTCTATATTGATTATGTGTGCTTATTCTTATTTTTGTAATCTCTTCTAAGACATTTTGGAAGAAAAACTTATTGTAGAAAGAATGTAATTAATTACCTTTTATAGCATTTATAAAGGGTAACCTCTCACCACCGCGGCCGGGGTTTGATTCCCGGTCAGGGAACAAAACCCAGCCGTTAGGGTTGCACAAGCCAGTGCACTCTTAGTGCCGGTCCCAAGCCCGGATAAATGGGGAGGGTTGCGTTATGAAGGGCATCCAGCGTAAAAACGTGCCAAATCGAACATGCGGATCATCAATACAGATGATCCACTGTGGCGACCCCTAATGGGAGAAGCCGAAAGAAGGTTTATACAACCGAATAATTGAGGTTTAAGGGCATGCTCAATGACTCAGCTTGGTGGTGCTGGATTTAAACTCGCAGTCTCACGATCAGAAGAAATCCATGATTTCCATGATGAATCCTTGATATTAGAGAACTTAAATGTTTGTACAGGAAGAAAAAACACCAGTCATGAAATATAATTATGAGTTGACTGATTGAAATAAATGTGTTGCTGTATTTTTTTCACATTTAATCTGTATCTGTATAATGTATATTCATGACATTTAAAACTATGTTGTCATAGTGCTTCATATGAGCTTTTTATGGAAGATGAGTCAAATATTCATGTGGCTTGCATATAGACTTTATATTGGTAGATATTTTCACCATTATTATTATACTGTCTGTTTCAGCATGCCTCAACCTGTTTCTTGAACACATGCATAAATAGAACAAATACAGCAATTGCACATCTTATAGGAATATAAGGATTATTCACAATATGTCTGTTGCTGTTTCTGCTTTCTAGCATTTGAAACATTGCATTGTTTCAAACATTTTTAAAATCTGTAAATATTTAATATTTATATTATATTATATTATATTATATTATATTATATTATATTATATTATATTATATTATATTATATTATATTATACTTATCATCCCTACACTGGCTACCTGCTAAATCGACTACAAACTACTGCTACTTACTTACAAAACACTAAATGGTTTGGCTCCCATGTATCTATCCAGTCTTCTAACATGCTACAATCCACCACGCTCCCTGAAATCTCAAAACTCCGGACTTTTAGTAGTTCCTGGAATAGCACAGTCCACAAATAATCCTCACATTTAGCTCCTAAACTTTGGAATAGTCTTCCTGACAGTGTTTGTGGCTCAGACACACTCTCACAGTTTAAGTGCAGATTAAAAACTTATATTTTTAGCAAAGCCTACACATAACACACATCACATATCATAACCTTGTGCTCCAGAACATCTGATCACATGCACATTATCGATATCATAAACAGCAGCTACGCTAATTCCTCTCCAGTGCTTCTCTTTCTCTACGCATCCCGAGGCATCCTGAGGTTGCTCCAGCCCCAGTCAAGTCTCACCTCATAAAGATTGTGGACCTTTAAAGAAGTAGATGCCGACCCTGCAAACATCCCGAACCATCTAAGAGACATACCAGTGCCAATTGGATCCCACTTCATGTGAAGTTTTGACATTGGACCTCCTTGTGTTTAAAGGCTCTGGCATGGAAAAGCTGTAAACTTGACTTGACTTGACTTGACTTGACTATATTATTCTAGTGTCCAAGTATTTCACTGCAAAATACAGTGCTGTGTATGTGACAAGAAATAAAATGAATGAATAAAATGTTAAGTCTAATTGTATCAAATATATTGATTATGCCGCATTATACCAATTACTGTAAATCTTTTTCTCCCTTTGGAATCCATGTCAATGCTTCTTTTGCTCTCAAACTAAAGTGTTGATCCACTTTACATGAATGTATACATTATTTAAGTTTAGCAATGTGCTGTTTGTAAAAAACAAAAAACATTCATTAACCATGATAAAAATCAAACTGCTATGAATTAAAGCTCTAAAGAAAACACCTATTATGAATTAGTAAACAAAACACTTCTACCCATCTGTCTGTATCACCTGTGCTAACATTAGCGCAATCAGTCATTCAGGTGGCAGAGAGATGTGACATGTCAGACTACTGTAAATTTTAGAAAATGACCAATGTTCTTCTGCACAATTTGGGCAGTTCATTTCACATCTTCATCCAAAGCACTCAATTTATTTTAGTAACTTGCAGAGAGACAGCGTGGCAGACATAAGAAGCAGTGGATTTCAAAATCTGTCAATTATCAGGAAACCTTTCACCATAAATATAAGTATGCAAATCACAGGAAGAACAGGATATTTGTGGCTCCCAAAAAAGAACATTTCAATTTTAGATAACGTCACTGCAGGTTCAATGTTATTTCCCATCAGGCAGTACTGTAAAATGCATCATTTAATCAAGTATTTTGCTTAAACTTAAAACAATCAGCAAATATATTGTTTGGGCAATCCATATTACTATTACTACTTCTACTACCACTACTAGTACTAATAATAATAATAATAACTGTGTGACTTTCCCGTGGGCTCACCACCTGCAGGAGGGACCATAAGGGACGGTGCTGTGAGGATTGGGCAGCAGTCGAAGGCGGGGGCCTGCTTAGACTGCTGCCCCCGCGACCAGAATTACGGATAAGCGGGAGAAAATGAATGAATGAATGAATGAACTGTGTGACTCTTTTTTGCCTTTTAAACAGCAAAAGTCTTATAGTTTTAAGATAAACTATCACTCAGTCATAGTAGTGTATGTAATATTATCTGTATCTAATAGTAGCATATCGACTGGTACAGTTTTTAATAGTCTGCATCATCTAACTGGACTTTTTACTGTTTAATAGCAGACATGTTTGTTAACTGTGTTTATAGGTACACTGGAATGTATTCAGCAGATGGAGAGAAAGTGTAATTAGTAGAAAGACAGCGGTTCAAGATTAACACAGGTAGATTGATGGAAAGAACTATGAAAGAATGTGTGTGTGTGTGTGTGTGTGTGTGTGTGTGTGTGTGTGTGTGTGTGTGTGTGTGTGTGTGTGTGTGTGTGTGTGTGTGTGTGTGTGTGTGTGCTACTGTTAGATTGATACAGAGATGGATGGTGAGAGTATGTGGCATTGATATAGAGAAAGATGAAATGAGAGTTTGTATCACACGCAGGTGTGTGTACGTTTTTGACAGTTTGAATAATGAACATTCTGAAGCTGGCTTGAACATTCCCTCAATGTAAGTCTATAGGAGTTTGGGATATTATCCAATAAGTCAAATCGGTAAAAAAAAGTAAGTGTAGCTTAAAAAGTTTTAAAAGGAGATTAAAACAGACTACATTTAAAGAATCTTATATTCTGTAACTAGAAATCTAATCAGAAATTCTTACTGAGGACAATAGACTGAAGATCTGTGGCAAATTTGGAGCATTTATCATGAAAGCTTTTAGAGGAGTATTGTTTAGAAATTTGGAGTCTCATAATAATAATTGTAGTAATAGTAGTAGTAATAATGATAATAAGAAGAAGAGGAAGGAGGAGGGGGAGAATAATAGGAGGATGAATAATAATAAGAAAAAGAACAGGGAGTTTAAGCAACAGAACAAAATGTTGTAGTTTTTAGTTTTTAATTCATGTATCATGTATATATTTATATTTTTGTTAACCAGCAGTTCTCAGTTTGTTTACCATTTTTGTTTACCAGCAGTGGCTCAAATTTCGAAATTTTGAGTTGATCCAATGAAATACTGTGCTGGGTCTGCATCTGCACCTGTGTCCAAGAGTAGATGAGTCAGATTTAAACCCTCACCCAACCCAGAGTCTAATATCAGAAAGATAATTGTCACCATGAATCAAAACATCCTGTCAATACAGAGTTTCTGGGATAGAAAAGTGGAATGAGACTAATCTGGAGGGTCATGTATAAAATTGATGGCCTCTATAAGGATCTACTTTTGTTGAAAACTGATTCCACTTCTGGCAGCTTGTAACAGATAAATGTGGTGCGATATTGTTCCAAAGAATAATGGCAGCGCGAAGACCTTGAGAAGTCCAAAGATGTCTCAAGAGTCTTCAGTCTCTAGAGAGCCAACTAAAATTATTTTTGTTATTTTATTTTGGAAATCTCACGTGTTTTGAGTCAGTACAGTCCAAGAGCCAGTGCCCAACTAAGTAAAATATTCTTTTGATGCCAGTAAAGGCACGACATGTACTGTAGGAGTAATACGTTGACAGTTTGATGGTGTCCATAAAGGGGCTGTTTAAAATTAAAGGTAATGCACTCAAATATAGGTATAGATATACAATATATATTTATAAAGATAAATGTGGATCTTACAATTGAACTGGCCATGATTTCCTCTTATGGCAGGAGATCAGTTTTTGCATAATAATTTAATATACACTGGTATCTGAAGGGCTTTTCTTTGCCAATGCAATATCACCTGGATTAATCAACCACTGCTGCTGAATGAGCCTTCCTTTAGGGATTCTGCTCAGTGTTGAACATTTCACAGCAACACAGAACCAAAAAATGCAAGTGAAACAAGCATGATGTTTTCTATTTAGACTTTTCTATTTTATAGGGAAGGGTATGTAGAATGTCCAGTGGTTGAAAAAGTAAACATATCTTATAGAAATATTTATGATTTCATACGACCATTAACATTGGCAATTTGTAAAAAAATTAATTCTTCACAATACTTCAAATTAGACAAATTGTTGATCTGAAAGTTTTAATAATAGGTCACATTCATTTCTCCCTCTTTATAAAATAAACACATCATTAAGGAATATTTGAGTGCATGATAATTGCCTTACTTAAAATGTTTATTATTTTGAATACATCAATTAGTTTATAATTTTGCTCTCAGTTTCCAGGAACTTTTAACCCTAAACCTGTTATCTAGGAGTATATTTTTAATGTTGCACAAATTTAGATTTGTTTTGTCTGGGGGGAAAAAGAAAACAATAAACATAGACATTTTAATGTAAAACCGATTGGTTGTTGAGTTTGTGGTTATATGTTCAGAGGCTATTGTAAAAATTTTATTTCTCCTAAACTATCCAGAAAATTCTTACAAAACTACTGTAATTTATAAAAAAGACTAGGTAACTTTTTCTTAATCTGCCAAAACTGTTTAATTTTGTTTGAACCTGTTGCAGCTGATTCACCTACAGTAAATATCTGACATGTCAGAAATCTCGAGATGTTTTTCTGCTTACGTTTATTGTAATGAATGATTGAGTTACTCCTCTTGATTTTGATTAAATACGCCGCACCTGTCTATAAGCCGCAGGTGTCTACATTGAAACCAATGAACTTTACACAGGCTTTACGAAAGACAGTGCCTGTAACACGGCTTGTATCTATACAGTACCCTACCAAGGAAGTAATTGTTCACTGTCTTCCTCCTTCCTTTCACAACAATTTCTCTCGAGAGTTTTTCTTTTGGCATCATCTTGTGTTTAAAAATCACCATCGGTGAAGCTTTTTTTCCCGATGCCGTGCAGCTCAGAACACAGGTGAGGTGCGTTTTTTTCATGCCCGGTTGTTTTCAGCGTGACGAATGATTCGCATTTCCTGTAGACAGTCCGAGTGAGCGGCAGGTCGACCGTCAGAGGAACCGCATCCATATTTATGATGTGGTTCGGCCCGATTCAGTGGGAGCGCATCTGATTTAATATAAAGAGTTCCATTGGTTCACCTGAACCCGTTTGGCAATTTCATTGGTCTAATGATATAGGGCTCAGTTTTTTGGCTTGAAGTTTGTGAAACCGGGAAAAAAACAGAAAAAATCTATAAATTAGCCGCTTTGTTGTTTAAGCCGCGTGGGAAAAAGTAGCGGCTTATAGTTCGGAAAATAAGGTAATTTGAATTTGGATTCCTTTTGGCTTTTCTTATGAATAAATGTGTTCCAGCAGCAGAATTGCCATTCACCTGATGTTTTGTGTAAAATAATTCAAGGAGATCAGCAGTTTCTGAGATCATCTGAGATGTATTCAGCTTTCTTATGTAAAGCTCTTGACCTGCATCTGCAGGGTTTTATGCATTGCACTGCTGTATATATGACTGGCTAATTGGATAATTGCACGGATTAGCACAGTACAAGTGTTGCTCTTAAGGTTGCCAGTAAGTGAATGTAATAATTATTATATATTTACTCACTCTGCAATGCTTGTCGCAAAACCAGAACCATCTGTGGAGTGGGGCCCTGCTTAGGCTTCTGCCCAGGGGCCAAAGTATGTACTGATCTGTCCAAAATTCTCATTCTGTTATCTATATATCTGGAATATTTTTTGCTTCATCAGCGAAAATTAAAAAAATGATTGAAAATAATTGCTCAGTAAGCAGCAGCAGCATTTCATATATCATCAAAACTCAAATGTTTTCTTCTCATTGCTTTTGAAATGGGCAGGAGTTTAATGAACTAATTTAATCGGTTTCCCTGCTCATCAATCAGTTTGTACATGATTTTATTTGAGCCTGGTCATGTTTTGGCAGCTAAATTTTTTCTGTTAGCTAAGGCTCTACTTCTCTGGCCACAACGGTGACTAATCTCTGCTGTGGCTAAATGGCTCACAGAGTGCTATTGGTGATTATAGTCTATGAAGATTGCTTATTTCAAGATGAAGAAGTAGAGAGATTAGTTTGGGGCACCAGTGAAATTATATCGCCATTTGGGAATTGTAATGTAATAATAATGGACTATAATCAGGTTTCATATCGTATAATTCTTTTCCATTTCTCTAATCAGTGCTGTGAGGAGTAGATTGTAGCTTGAACTACTGTCTGGGATTCGAGCTATCTATCAAATTCTATTAAACACACACAGACACTAACACACAAAATGTTTAGATATAAATATTACAATAAAATAAAAATTGTGAAAATAAAATGAAAAACAATATAACATTTGAAATATGTGAAAGAAAATCACACATATTCATAGATGAGATTTTTTTCTATTTGACAGAATTGATGAAGTGCTGTACCCTGAGCAGTCTCTGAATTTAGAGAGAGTTCATTTAAAAAAAAAAAAAAAAACTTTTTTGCATAATGTAATATAAATGGAAGTACACACATTTTAATAATAACCTACGGTGCTTGTAAAAAGAATTGCATGTGGATCCAAACAGGTACACCATTAAAAAAACAACCACATCACATAAACTTTATGATATTTAGAACTCTAATCTTTCAAACAAAACTTTAATTACACTTATAAAAAAATTTACTTTTTAGTACACTGGAATTTACATTTCACTGCAAGTTGTATTCTGTATATAACCTTCTGACAACATCACAAATTCATTGCATGTTACTCACCTTTGCCATAGACTTCAAAAGAGAAACGTAACAGATGTAGGATAAAATTTTACTTGAACTATAAGACCCAAACCTGTTCCAGCATGACAATGTCACTGTGCACAAAGCCCGCTCCATGAAGATATGGTTTACATAAATTGGACTGGAAAATCTTGAGTGGTCTTCTATAGAGCTCGGACCTTAACCCCACTGAACACCTTAGGGATTAATTCCCAAAGTTGGAATCTTGAGTGCACACCATGCCTCCTTACCAAACATCAGTACCTGACTTTACTAAGACCGTTGTAGCTAAATCTGCACAAATCACAACAAATACACTACAAGATCTAGTGGAGCAGCTTACTACAATAGTGAAAGTTATTATAACAGAAAATTGGGTGGAATTGGTTGTTCAACAAGCACCTGCAAATCTGCAAATGAAAGTTTCAAGATTGTTTTATATCACAACTATAGATATAAGTGAAACCAAGTAGTACATTTATAACCTTTGATAACTTTTGTGCTTACTTTTATAAGTGTATTATACAAATAACTAAAATCATGTGTAAAAAAAACTATATAGAATGAGAAATGGGAAAAAAGGAAGCAATTGGTACAGAGGAAAATACTTTAGCAGAGGAGGAATTTATGATGGTGCCACATCAAAGAAAAGAACAAAAAGATTTCCCTACGTACAGTATATGAAAACTGGCCTAAACACTTGCCTCAAATGTAACGTGTCAGTACAGAGAAAATGCTAGGGGACCACCTGGACACACAGCACGTTTGGGAAAAGTATGCACAACAGGTAGAGGTGTACAGTATTGAAAGGGAATATACAAAAGAGAAGTTGGCCACTAGTACAACTTTACACAACTTTACATTGACAAATTCTCAAACCAGAGACAGGTTTTCAATGGGCTGCTTCCCTCGTCTCATCTCTTTTTCTGCCACTTCCTTGACAATGCTTTAATACTAAAAGCCTCACCTTTCCTATTACAACGGCATCACTAATTGGAGCAGCAATTTCCTGAAGAATGGAAATGGCACCTGTGATTAGGAATGAGAAGACAGGAAGAGGGGAAGGGAGCAGAGAAAAAAAAAATAACTATACATGCCTTTGTAGCATGTAACAACATCTTATACACTTGTGTGCTCACAACATTTTGGTCGCTTCTTGGAGAAGAACCACATATGGCAGGAAAAGTCAGGTGTCCCAGTATTAGCGTATTACAATACTCTTATAGAATTTGCTCACAACACAATTTTTTTCATAAATGTGATGTAAAAAGAGAGACGGAAAAGAACATTTACTCAACAAACTGAAAAATATTGTTTTATAGGTAAAATAAACTACACTACAGTTGAAAAAACTAACAAAAACACATCTATTGCTGGGTTAAAAAGACAAGAGTAAAAAAAATGGTATAATCCTGAAAGTTTGACATCACTTTTTCATTATATTCGGAAAGGTTTAGTTTCTATAATGTAAATTGTTTTGATAGATTCTCATCTTCTGACAGTTATTGTAGCTTCTAATGATGATGAATAGCAGATGTCATACGCACTACAGCAGATGAACAGCTATGTTAAACCTAAGGGAATGTTAACGGATGCAAATGATTTTTGTGTGTGTGTGTGTGTGTGTGTGTGTGTGTGTGTGTGTGTGTGTGTGTGTGTGTGTGTGTGTGTGTGTGTGTGTGTGTGTGCGTGTGTGTGTGTAATGTAAACCCTTACAAAACATTTACCCAGTTATAGTGTATTGTGTAATATGTATAGAATGAAACATAACAGAGCATGTAAAAGAAAAGTAATCAAAACTGGGTGATGTGCTACACTTTCATCAGGAAAAACAGCCCAAGTGATTTATTCTATGTTTACCACAGAAATGTGCTATTGGTTCATTATATGAGTGTATTTATAAAGGACATGGGGTTTCTTTTTCATCGGTTTATAGTAACACTACGTATGACTAATATTGTTACTACTTATGACTTACTTTATAAAAACTATAAAGTTACTAAAGAAAAAAATGCAAACCTGTAATGCAATAGAAGTGGAGCCAGATGCAGGAATGAATAAATTTTGTTAAACACAACAAAAAGAAATGAAATAAAACAACAAAACAATAGATGTAGTTGTGAAAGAAAATTATATATAGATAATAGACTTTCTTGATGTCACCCAAATGAGGATGGGTTCCCCTTTTGAGTCTGGTTCCTCTCAAGTTTTCTTTCTCATAACATCTAAGGGAGTTTTTCCTTGCCACAGCCTGCTCATTAGGGATAAATGCACACCATTTACCTTGTCTGTTGATTTCTGTAAAGCTGCTCTGAGACAACGTCTGTTGTGAAAAGCGCTATAGAAATAAACTTGACTTTCTCGTGGTTGAAAACTTACCAACTGGTATACCGTGGCACTAGTATTAGAGATGTTCATTCATTTTCTCCCGCTTATCCGTAATTCGGGTCACGGGGGCAGCAGTCTAAGCAGGCCCCCGCCTGCTGCCCAATCCTCACAGCACCGTCCCTTACGGTCCCTCCTGCAGGTGGTGAGCCCACGGGAAGGCGGCCCCACGTCACGGACCTTGATATTTCCCTCGTAAGGGACCCCCGGAGCATAGAGGGTTAAGGGCCTTGCTCAAGGGCCCAAGAGTGGCAGCTTGGCGATACCGGGGCTTGAACCCCAGACCTTTCGATCGGCAACCCAGCGCCTTAACCGCTGGAGCCACCACTCCCCAGAATGTTAGTATTAGAGATGCTGTTAGAGAAAATTAATCAAGAACTTCTGACTTATAACATTTAAGAATGCAACTGAGCTGTCATTGCTTAGGTACTTGCAAAGAAAAAGAATTGGAGCTTCTACTACAATAAATGTTTACAACCTTTCTGGACCATGTTAAGTCAGATTGATAAATTACATTTATCACTAGTGTGTTTTGGAATTTATTAGACATGATATGGCAAACCATGGGATGCTAATCTTTTTTGATAAAGGACCTAAACCTGTTCCAGCATGAAAAATGTCCCTGGGTACAAGGTGAGCTCTATTAATATAAGGTTTACATGATTTAGATCTTGAAGATCTTGAGTGCCCACCTTTGGGATGAATTGGAATGCTGAGTGCACCCAGGCCTCCTCACCCTACATCAGTACCTGACTTTACTAACACCCTTTTGGATGAATGAGCACAAGTCTCCACAACCACTCTCTAATATCTAATATATACATCTACCTAGAAGAGTGGAGGTTATTATAACAAAAAATGAAGACTAAATGTGAATTGGAAAGTTCATAAAACACAGACAAATCGTATGTTAATATTGTGCTTTTGTTGACTTATAGTTATGTTTAATGTTATACAATTTGTAAAAAAGTTTGTAAATTTAGGCCATGTCCACACAAACATTTTCATTTGAAAACACATATTTTTCTCCCTGTTTTGACCTTCCATACACACTGAAACAGCGTTTTCATTCAACTTTAATGTAGCTTTTTGAAGACACTCTCCAAAGTGGATAAATGTGAAAGTCCAAGGCTTTTGAAAACAACGATGCATTTTTAGTCATTGTCGCAATGTTTTAAAGAGCTGGAAAGAAAATAATCATCAGGTGAAAATTCCAAATATTGAGGCATCTTCAGTTTTGAGTGTGGATGAGCAACCTTTTGGAAAACTGAAAACAAAAATGTAGAAGTGTTTTTAGACGAAAATTTTACCCTGAATATTGTCCATATTCTAAGTCTATTACCAGGTAAACCAATAAAACCAGCTATACAGAATGTTAACTTGTTATGCTGAGTGCCCCTGGGTAAGTTTAGAAATTACAATTTATTAAACCATCTGTTCAGTACAATCCTCAAATGTGAAAGTTTCGGCCCCAGTCTAGTGTTGCAAAAGTAACAAAAATGGTGTGCAGATTAAATCTGGAGCTGTAGTGTAAAAAATGTGTATGTACAAGCCACCGGAAACTTGCATCAGGCTGGCCACGGTCAAAATAATAAGCAAACACTCAGACTAACTGTAGAAAGAGAGGCTGACTTGCCAAATACAAAAAAAGAACATAAAAAAATGACAGCACAACGCAGAAGAAACACCCACATCCAATGGAAATTGTACCCAGGTCCAACACCTGGTGACCAGACAATAAATATGATGTAAATAAATAACCTGAAAAGCAAATCAAATGGGAGACAAACTAGGGTCATTTGATTCATGAATTACAAACCATACAGCTCAAGTGAAGTACTGCCATAAATGCAGTCATGATTATGATGGGATATAATGTGCCCTGACCAGGAAGTATAGGACATCTGTAGGAAAGCAGATAAAAACCACAGAAAGAAAAGAAGGTTGGGAACATAACAGGAACATCTCTAGGTTACGTATGTAATCATGATTCTGTGAGGCAAACGAGACGATGCGTCAACAACGCTTTGGAAACACTTCCATGTTTCCACACTCTAAATCGTGTGTATGTCACCGGCGGGGTGATGTTACAACCAGGAAGCTATAAAAGCCCATGCTGTGGAGACGACACTAGCTTCAAAAGTGATGCAGGGATGCAGGGAGTGTGGCCTGGAGACGCAGCGTCTTTTTCCCTCAGGAAACCAGGGTTACATACGTAAACTAGAGCCAGAGACGTTCCCTATCAGGAATTCGAGCTGGGAGTAAGCAAACAATTTTGGAAAAAGTATCCAGCGTATCTAGTGTGGATGGGAACAGCTAGGTCGAAGGACTGAGGGGCCAGTTGTGGCATTAAGGTCAAGGCTGTAGGACCTGATGAAGGTCAGCGGGGTGGACCAGCCCGCAGTGTGCAATGCAAATGTCTTGGAGAGATACCCCAGTGGACAAGGCCTTAGAGGCTGCCACACACGGGTGGAGTGGAAGGTGCAGGAAGACCAGAGGACTCATAAGAGGAATGGATAGCATCCACAATCCACCTACTGAGGGTCTGTTTATTAGATTAGATTAGATTAGATTAGATTAGATTAGATTAGATTAGATTAGATTAGATTAGATTCAACTTTGTCATTGTGCAAGGTACATGAACAGAGCCAATAAAATGCAATTAGCATCTAACCAGAAGTGCATAAGTGGCCTATTTACAATAAAAGCAGTAAGATAAATAGGGTATGAGGTCCATATATACAGGAATGAGAGTGATTAATGTACAGAAGAAGCAGTAGGTAATAATAAATGGTATGTATAGTAATATACAATACAGTATACTGTGCAATGATTATGCATAGATAGACATGCCAGAAGATAATATACTCAAATGACATGATATAGTTGTTCTCCACAGGAAAACCCTTTTTATATATGGACCGTAGCAGACAAACAGCTGGTCTTACTATCTCTACTCAGCAGTTCTGAGAACGTATGTGTCCAGTGCTCACACTGGGCACACCTGGTTAATCTTCTCCTGGTCAGAGGCCTGAAAAGGAGAATAGAGTGCCTGGAGCATGACTGGTCATTGGACAGCCGAGGGCACCTTGGGGACACACCCAGGTCTGGATTAGAAGGAGACAGTGGCCATGTCTGGGGTAAAAGAAGCGTTCCCAAAGCATTGTTGACGCAGCTCAAATTCCTGAAAAGGAACTATCCGAGCTGCTCTTAAAAAAAAATCCAACTTTATAATTAAGCATTTAGCACCCCTGTGGTGAATGGAAAGTATGCAAAATAGTAAACCCTATTAGACAGTGAGCATCCATGCACAGAGACATCATATTAAAAGGACCAACTTTAAAATCACAATCCAGTGACCTGGTTTGTGATTTTAGATTGGGTAAATTGGCAGTAGTCAAAACAGAAGAAGACACAATGTCATGACCCTGTCTGAAGTTATAAACTACTACATCTGCCATCAGGCTCACCACATGACCTTATTACATGACCATGAGCAAAACGCCTATCCTTAGAATGCACTTGTTTGCAAGAACTTGTTTGCAAGGATACTAAAGCTTGTGAGCATGCAGTTTTTGAAACATTTTGCAACTAGGTTTAAGTTTAACCTAAAAAACAAATTAAAACAACTGGCAGGACTTTAAACCCAGCAAAAAGGTTTGCCAATACTTTGCACGATGCTGTTGAGTCCGGGGGTGATCTGAAAATAGTTATCAATGTCTGTACTAAAAATCTACGGCACTTTGAATCTTTGGTACAGTATACATATCGGATTTGACATTTAATTTTCACAAGATGTCCTTACTGTTCATGTGTCTATCTTTAAATCGATATGTTCTTCAGGACAAAAGCATAATATTCAAGGTAGAGAATCTCTGATGTTATTTCTTTGATGATTTTTTATATAATTAATGTGATATGATCATTACACCACCAAAATGTACCTAGTATCAGATTCTTGTCCTCAGCTAAAAATAATAGAAACCAGTGTAGTCTAATGTATTGTAGCCGAACCACCTTATGGTTTGATGTTGTGTGCAATCGCAGCTGCTTTTCTGATTAACATTGTTGCAAAGAGTTATTATTTTGGTTATTACAACATTTCTGGCAACAACATTCCTGTCCCTGCTTTCTTTAAAAAATAGCATTTCTACCCAAAAAACTATTATTCAATCAATGTTTTGTCTTTACCATTACCGTTTTGTGTAAACCCTACATACTGTTGTTTGTGATTTGACCAGGAAATCAGCAGTTTCTGCAATACTCAAATCAGCCCATTTGTATATAGTAGTATATACACACATTCTTCATATGTTAATATTTATGCACAGCATATTCCTGGTATATGCACAGTATATGCACTTTATATTCTATTCATGCACAGTATATTCTTAAGACTATATTTTCAAGGTGATTTTGGTATTCAGCCTTTGTAAGACATGGTTGAGGCTCATCGCAGCACCAGACCCAAAAGGTCATGAGATAACTGAATAATACCCACATTCATATTTTATGTGGAATGGAATGGTGTCTTATTTGGCAAATGATATTATTTATTACAGATAAAAATTCTCTTAGTGGCGATGAGAGGTGATTTTGTGCTGATGAATTGACCTGCCTTGTCATGTAGCCAGTACAAATGGCAGAGAGGCTGAGAATAGAGAAACCTTACATCTTGCTTTGATAAGAATGTACTGATTGCATCTAAATGGAGTACAACATTTCCTGCATGATCAATCAAACCTATCGTGCAAACCTTTGCACAAATTAGCTGCAAAATAAGCTCGGCTCCATTTAATTTGCCACAACAGTGTCTGTAAGTGCCTGCAACTAGGCCAATTAAAAACGGCAAATAAGTACAACCAAATCATTTATTCTCATGATTCTGAAAGTACATTCTTTTTTTTCCCTTTTTTTTCTTTTTCTTTTTTTATTCCAGGAAGGTTCATGGTCGGGCAAGATAGCTTTTTTGCCTCGATTACCGCTGAAGTGGCTTTTGAAGACCTAGACATTTGTTCCACTTCAATGATTCTTATTCATTTCTGCAGAAGACGTTCTACTTCAACTCTCCTGAGGGGCTGTTCCACGGAAAAGCTGTGAAACTCCTTTGTATCTGTCTCTCTTTCCTTCTGTCTCCTTTCCGTTCTCAATCTACAGTATCTGGGCCAGTCGAGTGACCCATGAATGAAGTGTAGAACGAGTTTACAAAATAAGATCTCAGTGTCATGGGCTTTTTTTTTGTTGCTATCACATTGCTTGCTTCCAGTTCTGTGTGGGATTGTGATGGATTTTTCCAGGGTTATTTGAAATTAAATCCCCTCATTGTGAGAGCTTGCTAGAGTCTGTGTGATAAATCATATTATTGCTGCTTGGCTTAATTGATGATGATTTCTTAGTTTAGGATGAAAGTTACATAGGGCTAAGTCATCAGCATCTGCATCTGTTTAGCATTGTCATTCTGCCCAGCACAAATGAGATTCGATGTTTTGCCTGTCTTGCATACATAATCTGCCATCCGAGTGTACATATATCATGAATTAATGTTCTGCTAGATACATAATTACTGTTCTTATTGAATTACAATAGGATATCTTTATATCTAAATGACAAGTAATTTGCTAACAAATTTTGTTTTTTTTTTCTAACAAAGTATTGTAACGAACACCTTGTGGCGATATCGTTTGCTTACAATCTATCTAGTATAATATTCTAAGCCCCTTCCTAACTAATATAACCCTACATAAAGTTTACGTAAATGTTACATTAATTAGTTGTGACAGTTTCCAAGCTTGTTTTTTATAGTATTTCATTTTCAGAGGTACATAATGATTTCTGCATGACATGTCAGACATTAAAACCAAAATGAGTCCAATTTACATTGAATACCTTGCGTGCATACACACAAAACTGTGGATGATTTATCTTAATTTATCTACCTCCTACAATTTTTATGGAAGCTAAGAGGAAACCAGAGAACCCAAATAAACCCCACGGGACATAAAGGATATGCAAAACTTTCCGAAAGTAGTCTGAGCTCTTGATCAAAGGGATCAACAAAGAGGCAATGTTTTTAATTATACTGCAAATAAATGTTATAAATTGTAAACTTTGTAACACATGCCATACTGACATGAATCTGGGAGTGAATGATGGGAAGTGGGTTGACCTAGCTTTAGCATTTGCCTTTGGGTGGTTGTTAGCCACATAATGTTACCCAATCCAATTAAACATGGATACCTTTTTAAATTTTCAAACATTGGTTAAAAAAGTACAGTTCATTAATAATGCCATTTGTCTTTCAGTTCTCAGGCCCTCACCAACCGTAACCTACTTTTAATTGAATTGAACTTTATTGCACCTGCAAACGCAATCAGAGCAAGTAGTCATATTCCAGGTACAGAATGTGGTTGAATGCTGATTGTTTTACCCTCCTTGTGCTCATTCCACAAAAACAAAAGCACTTTGTAGAAGAATGAGAAGTATTCACATGCATTTAGGTTGGCACCTTTATCTTCATAGTTGCGGAGAAAAGTTCCCCCCCAGGCAAAGGTCGTAAGTTTCTACTTCAAGCTTCTTTAAGCAATATTTAAAACAGAACCTTAACTGCAATGTTTAAGCTATATGTTTTTATCTGTTAATCAAAAGAGGCAGGCTATTTGTTGGTACCTTGAATGGTAAAGTCTACAGCAGGTGGTAGAGCTTTTTCCTAAGATCCACAGTTATGGAACCAACTTCCAAATTAAGACACTGTCTCAATGTTTATATCTAGGTTGCAAAAAAATTAAGTAAAGCATTTTTTAATAGATTTTTTCTTGGTAATGTAGCAGATCTGCAGATTGTTCATTTAAATGTACATGCCAAATATATTTATTTCTGTAAATCTGCTTTTTAAAAATGGCCATTGTTAAACCTGCTATACAACTAAAATGAAATTGAATTATTTGTGAATTTTGCTTGGCCATTCTAGATAATAGTGTTCTATGTCAAATATTTCTTGCAATGCATATTCCCTGAATGTTATCAGCTGACATTTTTAAAAGTGTCTACTAAAGAATAATTAAAACATTAATTCTGTTTTTACAACCAGAAATGTCTCCAAACTTTTGCACATGACATAATTCATATTTTGAAATTAAATATAGTGTGCTATATAAACTATAAATAAGATATATCTCCTTTAAAACTGCATTAAGAATAGCAGAAAATGTTTGCTGAATAGGTTGTTTCTCACTCTTCACTCCAAATGTCAACAAAATATGCCAAAACTTTGCATACAACGGTAGACGTCTTCCAACAAGACGTCTTTCCAGGTCAGTTGACAGCTGAGACCAGCAATGTATCAGTTGACTGATAGGTCTAGGTGGCATGCCAGCTGTCTTTAGATGGTCTCTGTGCTCATTAGAACACCCAATGTTGACAGCATGTCTGTCTCTCAGAATCCTGCTACAGTAACACCACAATGCCAAGCTGAAGAGTATATCACTTATGTATTTGAGTTACCTCTTCTTCTGTTGCTTTAGAGACCTGACCTGATTCTTTCTGGATGTTTTTCGGACTTTGATACAACCTTAAACAGTCGTGTCTGTATACCTGAAATGACATAATATGGCAACATTTGTTAAATATAAATATATCAATAAAATATCAGCTGTCTTATTTATTGTATTTTTTTTGTTTGTTTGAGAGAGTAATATCAGTACAAACCAATTTACTAACCATAATCTTGTTGAGACTGATAAATGGACAATTGCCTTTTTATTTATAAAACAGAATCTTGTTTTTATAGCATGGTAACTGGTAACCCTGTTAATCGCAGTGGTTACGATCCAAAACCGCCTACAATAAACGAAAAACCACGATAAACGGACGCCATCCCAAAAATTATATTTTATGTATACAGTACTGTACTGTATTAACATTTTACTTCATTTTATAATTAATAATTATATTTTTGTTAATAAATGTCACTATTTCAACATAAAATTCCATAAAAACAATTAACTATAAGTGTTTTGGTCTATCGTGCTATCCGCGAGAGAACAGGAAAATCAGTGAAACAAATTAGTTATATGACAAAGCAATTCCGCGATGAACCAGCGGTAAAGCAGCGGACACAATTGCAACAACATTTTTATATATTGTTACCCCCTACTATTTTAGAGATAGAAAAATTTAAAAAAGGAGATAAAGTTACTAAACTGGAAATCATTGTAGGACAATGAGTGTTGTTCAATTGTTTGTTGATGAATGGAAATGTCTGCATGGTTAGCAAAGACCAAGTTTTCCAGTGGGGTCAAAAATATCTTTTTTGATTATGAATAAATTATTTTTTTTTTTTTATATATTTTATTTTTCAGTTTAGTATTAATACATTTTCAATAATTTAGCTGTCACAACTATGACTTGCAAATAACAAGAAGAAGAAGAAGGAAAACAGTTTGGTCCACATAGAACGCTGTTGTGCTAACTGCAGAAAGCAGAACAAATAAATGCTTGATAGCAACTGCAAGACTAAAGCCTACAACTACTTCTAACACTAATTAAGTTGGTTGCATGGTGTGACTGTTTTAATAACTGCTAATTATTATACAAAGCAGGTGTATTGTTACCACTCTGAAGTTGAATATTTTTCCTTACATTTTAAAATGTTGCATTCTTTTTAAACCACAGCACAATTACAATTTCTAAATGATTAACACATTTTATAGTTACATTCCATTACATTTCTGTTAAACATCCATGATACAAGTACATTCTTGATTTTGCTAAATGGTCAGACATGTCTGAACACCTGACCATCATGTACATGTGAATTTGAACATCTTATTCCAGATTTAGTCCTCTCTTTGTTGTTATATTCATTCATATGATCATACAATGGCATTAGTTAAGACATCTTGGGCAAGGAAGCCTGGGGCACTTCAGGGTTCCAGTTCATTCCAAAGGTGTTTCATTGGGGTTTCAGGCCAATTGATTTCATGCCGACTTTGGCAAACCATGTCCTTATCAATCTTACTTTATGTCCAGGTGCATTCAATGCTGGACCAGGTTTAAGCCATTTAGTTCCACTGAAGGTAGTTGGAACGCTTACAGCATATAGATGCATTCTGTACAATTGTGTGCTTTCTGACAGCAGTCTGGAAAAGGCTCACATATAGGTGTGATGGACAGGTATTCCAAATACAATACAAAGTTTCCTTACCAGCCTCTCATACAGCTTATATAGCATTTTTGTCTTGCTTTTGAACACAGCTTTTATTTGTATCCTGATACAGGGTGGACTGACTAATTCCAAAAACTGGAGACTCCAGCTATAAAAAAACATTAAGCATTACAGAAAGTCTTATTAAAATAATTATTAGATGTTTGCCATTGAAAAATACTAACAATCTTTAATCTATTTATTATTATTTTAGATTATATGCAGAGACCCTCTTGTAGACCCTCTGATTGGGTTAAAAGAATACATGCATTAATATAAGCATTAAACAGCATGAATCAACACCTTAAAATCTATTTGTTCTGACCAATCAGAATCAGGTTCTAAATTGCATTCTAATATAAAGTGCTTTGGTAGGTGTATAACGCCTTTTTTATGCCTTATCTAAATGTTTTAATTATTTAGGAACTGCTGCTCAAGAGTCTACAAAGTTGGGCATTGCTCTACATTTGTATTCTTCACCTGTGTCAAAGTCATTTAAAATCCTTTTCATCACCTATGAAAACTGTACTGTACACCCAAAGGCATGCCAATAGGCTTGACATTTAAAATAAGATGTGCAGATGTCAGTCATGGACAGGTATCTAGAAGCATGTCCATAATGATGGCGAGTAGTAATGCACAGTACACTGCCTGTCAAAACTTTTCTTCTAAATAATATCTGATTCTCAAGTATTTTTACACATATACAAATGAACAGTGTGCAATTCATACCAGTAGACAGTGGAGGCTGGAATGTTTGTAAGAATTGCTCTGTCTAGCCATTTGACCAAGTTAGGAAGACTTGAGCCCGCAGCGTTGCAAATGTCTTGGAGTGGGATTCCAGAAGACCAGGCCATAAATCCCACCACACTCTTGGGAGACCAGAGGACTCATAGGAGGATGAAATGACATCCACTATACACCTGCTGAGGGTCTGCTTGTTGGCAGAGAGCCATTTTTTGGGACTATAGCAGACAAACATCTGAAAAGGCAGGCCGAGGAAGGCTTAGCCTCGGACCTGGACACCTCAGATGCAGGTTGCAGAAAACACTCAACACATGATGTTTACTGGATGGACACCGTTCTGCTGCTCAGCTGGCCAAGTGACATTCAGCTCAAACAGCTACACAAACAGGACCAGCTGTGAGGGCGTGTCTATGGGCTCATCAGCGTCCCCCCCCCTTTTTGGAAGAAGATAGGTGAAACATAGCACTCTCTATGCAGGGGGAAAAATGCTGAAAGGTGTGATTCCGAGCTCTGGGAGAAGATGCTGGATCTAGAAAGACAAAGGGTAAGACCTGTTTAAAATCTCCTGCCAGGTCCCAATGCGAGCCCCATTACTTCAATTGCCACTTCACCTTGGCAGTTTAGGTTCCTGAAAGGGAACCTCTGCAAAGTCCACAAAGAGGCATAGTTTACCACCTCTGAAAAATACCTGAAAAGAATAGAGGCATTTCAGCTTCAATTGCACAGACTATTTGTGGGCAATATTGCAAGTTATTTTGCTATCATATATTTTGTAAAATATTTTACAAGCTACATGAACAGTGCTAAAAACACTGGTCAGGTCAGTATAATCAGAAAGTGCAGGGAATACAACAGAGCATGATTTTTAAGTACTCACTTATGGTCTCAGTGCCTACACAGATCTCTGCGCCTACACAGGTGGTCTGACATGGCTATAACAGTATGCTTTTTATCCACATTTCAATCCTGAACCACACAATGGCATACCAGACGTTGTTCCTTACTGCAATATTCCAACCTGAAGAGAGTGTAGAAACCTCAATGCACCTGCATTTACCATCTTGTAAAACATTATCATTGGAACCATTTTCTATAACATTTTCATGAACTGGCATTTGAAGGTATCAGGCACATACAGCTGTATGCAACAGTTTGGTCACACCACACTAAATGGCATATTTTGGTTGGTAAACTTTTAAATGGTAAAAGAAGTAAACACAAGTTCTGTGGCAAATTATATTTAACATATAAACACAAGTTGTATAGCAAATTGTAGAATTGCAAGGAACATCACAACATTTATGGCATTCGGCAGGTACCCTTATCCAGAGCGACTTACATTTGATCTCATTCATACAATTGAGCAGCTATGGAGATAAGGGCCTTGCTCAGGGGCCCAGGAGTGGCGGCTTGGTGTGACTGAGATTTGAACTTGAACGAAATTTGGAGCTAATGTCCAATGCCTTGACCGCTATGCTACCACCTTCTTCTTCTTCTTCTTCTTTCGGCTTTTCCCATTAGGGGTCGCCACAGTGGATCATTCATCTCCATACCCCCCTGTCTTCTACATCTACCTCTTTCAAACCAACTACCTGCATGTCTTCCCTCACCACATTTGTAAACCTCCTCCTTGGCCTTCCTCTTTTCCTGGTGGCTCCATCCTCAGCATTCCCCTACCGATGTACCCCATCTCCCCCCTCTGCACATGTCCAAACCATCACAATTGTCTCCTTCACCTTGTCTCCAAAACGTCCAACATGCGCTGTCCCTCTAATAAACTCATTTCTAATCCTGTCCATCCTCGTCACTCCCAATGAAAACCTCTACATCTTCAGCTCTGCTACCTCCAGCTCCTGTGTTTTACTCAATGCCACTGTCTCTAAACTATACAACATTGCAGGTTTCCTGCAAACAGGAAAGGGCTCAAAGCTGATCTTTGATGCAGTCCAACCTTCACCTTAAACCAGTCTGTCGTTCCTACTGCACACTTCACTGCTGTACCACTGTCCTCATACATGTCCTGCACCACCCTCACATTATTCTCTGACACACCTGACTTACTCATACAATACCACAACTCCTCTCTGTTGTACACTTTCTCTAAATCCCCAAACACACAATACAGCTCCTTCTGACCTTCTCTATACTTCTCTATCAACATTCTCAAAGCAAATAATGCGTCTGTGGTGCTCTTCTTCCAACGTGATTTTGCAACCAGTTTTACTTCACTTGGGAACTTAGTTGGGAGTGACAAGGATTGACAGGATTAGAAATGAGTTTATTAGAGACAGTGCATGTAGGACATTTTGGAGACAAAGTGAGGGAGGTGCATTTGAGATGGTTTGGACATGTGCAGAGGAGTAGGTGCACTGAAGAAGGAGGTTAATGAGTATTCTGACTGCCTTAAAATACAAAAGGGAAAAAGTCCACTGGTGGTATCACAAATGCTTTTGTACCCTCTGCCAGATGGTAGGAGGAAAAAAAATCCATGAAAAGGGTATAAGGGATGCAGAGGTTGTTGTATGGTAGAAAGAGAGACCAAAGTTTGTTACATTGCCCTATGATGCTGCATGAGAAGCAGTTTGACTAGCTTCAAATATGCAAAAGAACGTACATGTTAATTTTTAAATAATCACCCGCTGACAGTATATATGACAAAACTAGGGGGATACTTGGAGAATTAAAGTTGCACATTGACAAATAAAATAAAAAACAAAACACATATGTGGTACCTATTATACTGTAAATGTATATACTTTATATAGTGACTTGCATCTGTATAGCCATACACATATACACAGATGGCGCCATACCAAAATAAAATACTAAAGACAAGAAAAAAAGTAGCCATGCCTTTTTAATGATCATTCTCAGATCTGCCAAAAGAATAGGGAAAAAGGTTTTTATTTGCCTTCTGTATTATTTCCCAGGATGTTGAGATCCACAGATGTTCCAGAAAATTTCTTTGTTTGTACTTACAGGAGAGAGGCAGTGGAAGGGAACATAACGCCTGAAGAAAACTGCAGTAGATGGTAATTAATTAGCATGAGACTAACAGGTGATGGAGATGTTTACTCAACTCAGCTCAGATCTGCCATCTTGCCTTATTACTGGTGCCCTTGTCTGCCCTCTGTAGATGCATTAGCTTATCTCATGATCAGCTTATTATTTTACTGAGCCTAAAGAATTGCTGTTTCATTATTGTGACTTTCAAAAGTCTTTTGATGGTTTATGCAAAGCAGCAGCAGAATTATAAGCACTACAGAATATGAACGAATTATTGTGCTTTTAGTATATGCTAGGCAGCAAAGGAAACACTGTTTAATTTACAGATGCCCCACAGAATTTGTGCGAATAATCAAAAGTCCCCATCTATCTATCTATCTATCTATCTATCTATCTATCTATCTATCTATCTATCTATCTATCTATCTATCTATCTATCTATCTATCTATCTATCTATCTATCTATCTATACATACAATTTATTTTTGCATGTAATCGTACATTCTTCACATGATACATGATCAGGTTATGTCAAATGTATTAAAAAATTTTTTTTTTCTTTCAATTATTTTTTACTTTTAATTTTAATCTTTTACTTTTACATTTTTTTATTTTTAATAACTTTAAATTTCAAGTTACGGTATGTACCTCAGTTTTTAAGTCACTTTTTCTCCTTTTTACCATTAAATGCTAAAAAGCCATAGCGCTAGCATTAGCTGATAGCCACTTTCTGGTTAGGGGCTAACACTGGTGCTATGGTTTCTTTAGCATTTTCATGCATGAGCAAAATATGTTTTGAGAATGTTGATGGAGAAGTATAGAGAAGGTGAGAAGGAGTTGCATTGTGTGTTTATGGATTTAGAGAAAGAGTACGACAGGGTGCCGAGAGAGGACTTCTGGTATTCTATGAGGAATTCGAGTGTGTCATAGAAGTATTTGAGGGTGGATGCATCAAGGATCGGCTCTGAGCCCTTTCCTGTTTGCATTGGTGATGGACAGATTGACGGACGAGGTCAAACAGAAGTCTCAGTGGACTATGATGTTTGTGGATATTGTGATTTGTGGTGATAGTAGGGAGCATGTTGAGAAGAGCATGGAGAGGTGGAGGTAGATGCTGAAGAGAAGTGGAATGAAAGTTAGTAGGAGTAAGACAGATTACATGTGTGTGAATAAGAGGGAGGGCAGTGAAGTGGTGCGGTTGCAGAGAGAAGAGGTGGAGAAGGTGGAGGAGTTCAGGTACCTGGGGTCAACAGTGCAAAGTAATGTAGAGTGTGTTAGAGAAGTGAGGAAAAGGGTACAGGCAGGGCGGAGTGTGTGGAAAAGAATGGCAGAAGTGATTTGTGATAGAAGAGTATGATCTGGCAAGAGTGAAAGGGAAAGTTTATAGGACTTGTAGGTGGTAAGAATGTAGAAGAATGCTGAGGATGGAGCTGCTAGGAAGGAGGAAAAGAGGAAGGCCAAGGAGGAGGTTTATGGATGTGGTAAGGGAAGACATGCAGGTAGTTGGGTTGTAAGAGGCAGATGTAGAGGACAGGGGGGTATGGAGACCGATGATCCACTGTGGCGACGCCTAATGGGAGCAGCTGAAAGAAGATGAAGAAGAAGATGCATGAGCAAAACAAATCTTATTTTGCGCAAAACAAAGCTTATGGAGTGCTAATTATAGCTTTATTTTTTTAAAACCCTGGCATGGTTGTTTATGTTTTAAGTTTAATGATAATAAAAAAAAAAAATGCACTCAAAGTGTTAGGCGTAAACTAAACAAACAAACAGTACATATGTGTACTGAACCGCAAGCCCTGTACTGAAAAAAATCAGTATGATTACGTGTACTATTACACCCGTATTAAATAATCTAAGGGACTGTACAGATCTTGGGTGAATGCAGACCTAATGTAAACATGATAAGAGGGAAATTGTTTGTCTTGTTTTATCTCTCTTGTCAGTTTCTGATATTACCTCATCAATCATGTTCTTTAAGGAGGAAATAATTCCCTATGTGGAAACTTGAGATGTTTTCAGTTTAGATGCTAAAAAAAAGTGTTAAAGAAACTCTACAGGAGTGCAGACCTCTGATCTATTTCAGTGGGAATGAGTGCAGTCATTGCCACTGTAATTTATTTATTGAAATTTTTACATGTATTTGCAATATCCAAAAACAAACTTTGTTATAGCAAAATTAAACATTAATTTGATCCAAATGTTCTATTCAAACTCTATTTACAATGCAAAATTCTTTCTTACAATGATATCAACTTTACACATTTCTTTTTACATCCAGACAGCTCGTTCTTCAAACATTCATGTGAAATACTTTACCCTGCCTCTTGTAAAACTTGCCAAAGGCGTTCTTTACTAGTTGGATATTTCTTTCTGACCTTGCAAGCCAGTTAATCTTTAAAGTATGAAATCACCGCCATGTTGGTTTGGTTTTGCTCTCACCTCAAATAAGTCTCCATCCTTCATGTATGAAAAAGGATTAAGTAATTGTTCTTGAGGGAAAAACGATCATATACATCTACTGAATTACATTATCTATCTTATATTTCACTCGTGGACTCACTGGTGTAATGCCCCAAAAAGCAACCTCCACTTTTACTTTTAATAACTGTTTTCTTTGCTCTCTTACATCCCTGCCCTCACCTGAATACCCCCACCCACACCCCAACAACACTTTAATGTTTTTTTTCAACCATGACCAGAGTAGACTCTTGATTTCACAGCTCTGTCAGGTCCTGTTCCTGCATTTCAAATAATTTTCTAGCACACCTTAGCTCCTGCTTTGTAAATTTTTGCTGTGGAGCGACAGCTGTCCACGCTCGACACCAATTAAATAAAAGGAGGTAGAGCTGGAGCAGAGCCAGAGTCTGGATCACTCTGCATGCAACACAGTCACCCAGACAGGTGGACATATACAGAGGAGTTATACAGACAAAAACAGTGTCTAGTGGTCTTTATATGCAAACTAACTCTCCATATAGAAACACCTACAGTATATGCTATATTTAAAGCAATTAAAAATAAGGTTTGATGTATTGTGTGTTCAAAAAAAAAAACTATTTTAAAATGCTTACCACAGTTGTAAAGGGTGCTTATTTAAATAACTATATACTTTCTGTCAGCTCAAACTAGTCTGTTCTTTTTTTTATTATTATTATTATTAACAACAGGCATTAGACTGCAGACCCTTAATTCACAGGATGTTTGTTGTTGTTGTTTTTGTTGTTGTTTCTGTTTTTGTTTTGTATGATATGGGGAAAATCCTACTTCATTTGTTGAGTGAGATCAGCAGTATGAAACATTAAACCTAGACATCTGATACCAACATCAACAACATCAAGCCACAGACAAAGTCACATTAGCTTAAGCTCTGGCACTGTATTTGAATGTATTTGAATGACAATAATGATTAAATAATTGCATGAATGTGCAAGTGTGAACGTGTTCCTAATAAAGTGGATGGTGATTTCTATGTTTTATCAAAGTACAGTATTTACATACATTTCATGCATTTTTGGATTATTTCATGCGTGACATTAAGTCACCTGATCTCAGGTGGAGTTATCTTTGCTAGTCCTTGAGCTTGTTTTCTTTTTGTTGTTTTTTTAACAAGTTTCTACACAGAAAATAGATTTAACTTTGGTGTGATCAAGTGTGGGTTGGTTTTCACTTTTTATAGGATCACGTGACCTTTCAAGGAAGATAAATAGAAAAATCACCTTTTTTATGCTATGTAGTATATGGTTTTTATCTATAGCATTTGTCACTGATTGCATAAAGAGTTTTTTGGGAGGGTTGTTTTGTTTTGTCTGTGTAAATTCTACTGCAGGTGGATTTGAGCTTGAGTCAACTGTTTATCTCTTTTTTGTGTTTTCTCAGCTGTGTGTGTGTGTGTGTGTGTGTGTGTGTGTGTGTGTGTGTGTGTGTGTGTGTGTGTGTGTGTGTGTTTGTGTGTGTGTGTGTGTGTATACATGTGCATACAGATCTGATACTAATCAGACAATACTAAAAAAGAGCTCTGGGCAAGCAAGAGTTTTTGTGGGTCAAATGCTGGTATTTACCGAATGATATGAGAATTAAGCACATACTAATGCCCAAACCAATGACCATGTGCACAAAGCAAACTCTATGAAGACATGGTTTGTGCAGATTTATGTACTTTGGTGTCATACATAAAGCCTGAGTTTCTGGATGTGGACATTACTATCACAGCAGATTGAAACTCTGAATTCATTGCTTGCCATGTAATATACCTCTTTCAGCAATTTAACATTGTGGTTAACTTTACTTACTTGAGTCAAGATTGCAATACTTGATTCTAAAGATACAGTGCAAATCATACATTTTAAACCCCATTCCAAGCCTATAACTGACTCTATCTTGCAAACCTTTTTGTTATGAACCACTAAGTTACCTTGTATGAGTCAATTAACCTTTTAAGTCAAGTCAAGACAAGTCAAGTAGGCTTTATTGTCATTTTAATAATATAGAGTGCAATACACAGTAAAACAAAACAACGTTTCCCCAGGACCAAGGTGCGACAGCAAACAACATAAATTAACTAAAGAAAAACAAAATTACACAGAACTCTAAACTAACAACACAAAGTGCAAATGTGCAACATTAATGCAAAAAAACAGACAAGAAACAACACAAGACAAGGAAAAACAGTAACACAGTAGCACCACAGTATAGTACAGAAGCTTGTGCAAATGGACTGTCTGTATAAAAATAAAAAAATAAATACTGTACATGTAAACATTCGGTTGGACGTAAACATTTGGTTCAAGAGAAGTGTCCAAACTGCAGTTTTGTTCAACCAGAGGTGGTTGTGTGTGTGTTTGTGTGTGTGTGTGTGTGTGTGTGTGTGTGTGTGTGTGTGTGTGTGTGTGTGTGTGTGTGTGTTCTAGGTGAAGAATGAGCTCTTATCTGCTGGAAATAGGTACAGATTAGAGCCTTTGAGCTTAAATCCTGGGTGTGAAAGAGCAACAGGTGAAGAAAAAAGGATGGATGAGAGTTTGTTACTGAAAATAGGACTATTTCTAACGTAATAATAAACATTATTCTCTGCAAATCTCTAGAGCTTTTGCTCCCGATGATGTCTGTTTGGCTCTGAAAAAGCAGGGAAAAGAAGTGGCTGAAACAGATCAACAAAAATAATTAAAGGTGGAGTAAAACAAAAAATTATATACAAATAATAAATATATATACAATATGAATAAATTAGGGCTGTCAATCAAAAAATATTGAATTGCAATTAATCACATGATTGTCATGAGTGATTTCAATCTAGCTTAATTTTATTGCACATTTTTATCTGTTCTAAATGTCCCTTAGATTAATACCTTTCAAATGTTTAATACTCTAATCAACATGGACATGGACAAATATGGATGCTTTTTGCGAATGTATGATTATTATTTAAACCATACTCAACATACAGAATAAACCCAAATATTCTTGTTAAAAGTAATTATATATGCAAATGTATATGTAAATATATGTAAATATGTAAAACATCAGGACACCAAATTAAACTTTTGCTTAATTTTCCCACGGACAGTTTTAATTGCCGACGTGTTTTTCACGGCAGATTTTGGTGCCTGATTTGATACTTGGATACTTGTGTATATAAGTAAAATTTTTTTTTTGTTTCATTTTTTTAATATATCTGCGTAAGGAAAGGACATTGTGAATAAATGTGTGTTGCATTGAAGGTATTTTGCTGCTTTTATATTTATTTTTGATGTAGCTTTTATTTTTGTATATTTTTTATAAAAAGGTCAAACAGAAATGTATGCTGCATTAATAAAATTAGTGCCGTTAAAATGAATTTGTAATGCTTTATTAACGCGTTAATTTTGTCAGATTTCAAAAACATGGAAGAAAAACATATTTTTAACATACAAATGCAGACATGAAGAAAGAGCTGCATAAAAACACAATGCTGTCTTTTTTTCATGCTCAGTCTCATCTCAGTTTAGGTCATTTGGCAACAATAGAGCTTGATCAGATGCTAAAAGCCCTTCTTATTTTCCTCCACTTTACACAAAAGTAATTTGAAAACAGGTCAATATGCTCTGACCCCTCAGAGAGCTGTGCTTGAGCTCTGCGCATGTTTATTTGATTACAGTGACTTTTCTCATCATTTCCTGTCATGACATTTCCTAGGAGTGAGGGAATAAAAGACAGAGAGAGAGAGAGAGAGAGAGAGAGAGAGAGAGAGAGAGAGAGAGAGAGAGAGATGAGAGATGAGAGATGAGAGATTGAGTGTGACTCAGCTTTTGACTTTTGATTTAACTGAGGGTTGAGATGTTGTAGAATATACGTAAAATAATGTACATGGCTCTGGACAAGACTGTCTGTTAAATGCCGTAAATGTAAATGTAAATATGAAAACAATAAATGTAATGAATGTGATGTATCAGTGACACACAGTAAGGTTTGATTCTTCCAGTAGATATTTTTATTATTAAGTTTCAGGTTTTTTTTACTGTGGCATAGTTCTTGGTACCAGTGTTTTAGAAACTGCTGATCTCGTGGGATTTTCAAGCACAACACAGTTTTAAATTTACATATAACGGGGCAATCAAAGATAACAAATAAAATACACTGAGTTGAATCCTTGCAGGTGGAACCTCTTGTTGAAGGAAATTGACAGAGGGTTAATTAGATGCTTCTGGATCTTGTGCAGTCAAGACATGGGTTTGCAAATTAGATAATTATTTATATGAAATGTTTCAGTGTTGGTGATTATTGAAATATCACTGTTAATGATTTAGTTTTTAGCTCATACTTCATATTAAATCTTTTTTTTTTTCACCTTGGATAAACTATAAATTTGGGTACATTTTGCACACTCAGGTTTTTTCTTATTGTAGTGCATTGCACTGTGTTTTTCTTCTGATTTGTCATGCCATCATCATTATTCTCTCAAAATTGCATTTTGTAACTTTGTATATTTCTGCAAGACATGCATGTTTGTTTGTTTTTTTTTGTTTACTGTTAAAAACAGTTGTAGGAAACCATTTTTTTGGTTGCCAGTCTATGTTGCTTCTAATTCAACATGGTTACAGATGGACTACAGTTCCAGAAGTCTATAGAGACACAAATGTGAGGCAAACACTCATCTAATTCTTGAAAGAATTAGTCAAGAATCCATGAATTTCTAAAGGAGTGTATGCTAAAGCAGCTAAAACAAATTGCCTCTGTATTGAGAAATACTGTGCAAACCCAAATTTCCTCTTTGTATTTTCCAATAAGCATATAGTGAAATCTGTAGTAAATTGTTTTCTTGTGGATGTTGGACCTTTGACAATGAAGGCATAAATCAAAGGGTATCAGTTCAAATCCAACTAACACAAAACACTTACAATTATTATAGTCACTGTCATGTCAAAATGTTTTTTTCCTGTCAAAAAAGAATTCCAGCTAATGGACCAATGGAAACAGGATGTCTTCAGTTGCTGTTGCTATGCCAACATCAGCCTGCCAGCACCCTGAGATTCTACAGTTGGGCAGCAGGGTTATTCCACATTCACTGTCTCTCCAAACGCACACTATCTAAAATAGAAACAATATATAATATTCAGGAAAAAAGAATAACATTCTGAACAGAAGTGCACTTGCTCCTCGCATAGTTTTATTATTGAAATCATCAAAAGTATTGAAAATCTGGTATTTTTTTTTAAAGGTCATAATAACCGCTTCAGTACCTATTTGAAAAATGTTGGATGATCAGAGATAAAGAGATCTGAACTTCTTGAATAATGTTTAGAATAAAGAAGATAAAACATTGTTAATGTAAAAGGTCTTGAAAAGGGAATTTAACTGTCTTTGAAAGAAAAAAGTCAAGAATCCTTTAGCATTCTTTAGTTCCATGTAGACACAATAATGGAAGCCATGACCTTTTATCTACCAAAGGACCCTTGAGGCAAACATAAAAAAAAAAAAAAAAAAAGGTAAGTTTACACCAAATGGTTTAACACCGTACAGAATTTGTGAAGGTCGCATTCCTCAACTGCAAAGGTTTAGAAAAGCTATTGTGACTGCATTTCAAGAGTTACTGCTTAATGATTAGTTCATGACTATACATATGCCACATCAGATAAGTCTTCTGTTTTGGACTGGCATTTAATGGTAATTGGCGATGGTACATTTGACTAATGCCACACACTCAAAACAGATAAGCTATAATTTCAACAATTTTAAGTTGAGAATAAATTATGTCTATTATTTCTAAGGCTTCCACATAAAGATCAAACAAAATACTAACAATAGAAAAGTACATTTTGGTATTAAAATTAGGAAGGGTAACTCAGTGGTTAGAATGTTGGACTTCTGATCAGAAGGGCATGAGTTCAAGTGCCTCCACCACAAAGCTGCCACTGCTGGGTCCTTGAATGAGGCTCTTAACCATCAAAAGTTTAGTTGTAAGAATGGGTAATCTGCTAAATGCTGTAAATGTAATAATTGTGTATAAAGCATCCTTAAGCAAATAGATATAATTTTAAATTAGACTTTATTTACAGGGAAACTTAAAAAGGTTTTGATCTTATTTTTCCAAACATATAGTTCCATAAGCATTTTATATGCATGTGAGCATGTGTGTGTTCTCTGAAATGAGATGCAGCCATGAGGGAGCAGTCAGAAAGAGTAACAGGGTAATTGGCCAATTCTACACACTTGCTTCTTGTTCCTTTGGTGTCTATTTATTTTTCCTTTTGCTTTTGCAATGAAGTGCCTGGAGACCCGAATGGGCATCTGCTGCAAAGCAATGTTAACATATGATTGTTAATACTGCTGAAAAGAAAATGAAACTATTTTCTGCCTGTTTTCTCTTTTGACAACAACGCAAACTTTTCACACTCCCTTAGTTTACACGTATACTCATTGCTTACTTTTGGGGGCCTTATGACTGCCATTCCAATGCTTTCTAGGACTCTATTTTATATTTTTCTCTGTATTTTCTTAGTTAGAGTTCAGGATCTCACCCCCACACTTTTTAGGAGCTGAATTCTCGCTCATGCAGAATCATTTAAATTTTGTGTCATGGATCTTTGTAAGAAAAATGGCAGGACTTTTTTTTTTCTTCCAGGGGAACAGAGCTGCACTGTGACATGAAGGGCTGCCAGGCTGGTTACAACGAAAGCCATGCAAGAAATTAGTAATTAACTGCTTCTCGGCATGCTTTTGTGAGCGTACGTCTGTTTCAGTGTGTGCAAATCTCTTGAAAAATATATCATTGTGACTGCCAAAGAGGATAAAGAACATAATGGATGACCCTACTTGATAGGTCAGGTATGTGCATAAGCATCTGGGGGGGAAAAATAATTTGATCACTAACTAGGCAAGTTATAGTTTTATGTTATGTTATAGTTTTATGTCATTTAAGTGTGCTGCCTAGGTGTGTATTTCGGTTGCCCAGAAACATAATTGGCTTGAAGGTGGTAGATAAATCATTTATCAATTTGAGACAAGCTTTAGCTAGTTAAATGCATTTAACCATGTAGTACAGATCTCAAACTGCACAAAGGGCTGCTATGGCTGTGGGCTTTCACTGCAAACAAAGAGGAGCCACACAGGATTTTACATGCTTAATCAGGTAATTTTAGTCTGTGAGCAACTATCACACATCTCCAGTTTGGCTGTATGGAAAGCCAGAAGACAGAAGCTCTTTGTATATAAAATAGAAGTGAAATAAATACCCTGAACAGAGACAAGTATGTTTAATTTCTATGTTCAAAACCATACGGTGACTGCAAGTGGTTATTGTAACTGCCAGCTTTGCACTGGGCTTCAATTTGCTTGATTTTGTCAGTGTTTCCACAGACTGCATTTTCCTGTCTATTTTGTTCTAGTATGTATGTATGCATCGAGTAAAAACCTCTGCTCGGACAGACTGTCCTTTAGTCGATTCGTGTAGTGGGCCGGTGGTGAATTTTGAATGTTAATTGTGTGTGATGACGTATATTTGGACATGAGTACATAACATAAAAACTTTAGCAAAAGTCAAGTGTTATTTTCTTATTACTGAATTGAAACATTTGTAAAAATAAAAATAAACAAGAAATCCTGAACACAAAATTTGCATATGACTGGCTTCAACTCTACCAGTAGTTTTAGCCATATGCATCTTTCCCTCTATTGATTTGTTGTCATCAAATCTATTTTTCTCAAACTAAATAATTAAATCTAACGACTCAATAATTTACATGCTCAGGTATCTTCATGGCTGTTGCTGACATGCTAAAGGCCTTGAGAAATCATTACCATCAATTCAATTGGAGGTGGATAGGAGATATGTAAATTAATACAGAATTACTGTTTTGTAAGCAATTGCTTTATTTGACCTTGGGAAGGACAGCCAGATGGTCAGATTTTCTTAAAAGAAAATGACTATTTCCTGCCAATAATAATTTTGTTATCTAATTTAACATTGCTATTATTTAATAACTCACATTGTATTATCAGAGATGCAAATGTAAAAAAAAAAATGTGTATAAAAAGTATTTACTCAGGATATGTGATTGAATATTAATCGTTGTCTTCTTTACACTGTGGAGATTGTACTATAAGTTCTATTATAAATAGTCAAATGAAACTTGAACTGAATGTACATTCTGCCACATAAACTTTAAAACAAACAGCAACAGCTGCTTTACTGTTTTCTTCAATAGCCCTGGCACAATACATTTTTCCCAAAGGAATGGAAAACAGGTTAAAATAATGTACAAGAGAACTGACGAAAACTCTGACGACAGTATGATGTCAACATGCACGGTATTTTTTTTTTTTTTTTAAAGCTGGCTGTACTTTTAGAAATAATGGTCTATATTTACACTTGAATTTCTGCCACAACTGTATCCACTTTAATACACTAGGTGTATTTCTTCCACTTCTCTCCTGTGGAGCATCTACTAAGAATGAAAGGCTATTCTCAGGAGGGGAAAAAAGTATGTAAGTAACTACTTGGAAGGAACTTTCGTTTCTTGCCTGTCTTCAGTGTTGAAGAGCTGGACAAAGATGGCTATGGCATGGTGGAAGCAGCAGGTCTGTGCTTAAAAGAAGAAATGGAAGATGGATTTTATATTTATGCTTATGAAATTGAACCCTTTACATTTATAGCATTAAGCAGACACCCTTATACAGATGGACTTACATAAGTGCTTTGTAGTGTACATCAAGAACATGCTCCAGGTGCTAAATCAATAGTGCAGGGTGTAAGAATACCATCAAGATAAACCCTGTAAGAGAAAAGTTAGTGCAGCAAAAAAAAAAAAAAAGTTAAGTTTTTTGGAATATGTCACTGATCATCAGAGGTGGGAAGCAGCGAAGTACAAATATTTCGTACTTTACTTCACTATTTATTTTTTTAAATAAACTTTTTACATTCACTCATTAAATTTTTTACACAAATATCTGCCATTTCTAATTCTTACATTTTCAAACCAGAATTGTTACTTTAGTTTTAATCTATTTGGTAAAATCTCAATATTTTTTTCTTATTGCGTGCCTTTTTTAACTCATCAAGCTTTTTCCTGTCATTGTGCAGCTTTTTCAATCGACTACTTCTGTGGAAACATAGGTTCTGTTTGGTGTCCTGATTTACCTAATTTTAAACACCATAACTGCCGTATTTTTCGGACTATAAGCCGCTACTTTTTTCCCACGTTTTGAACCCCACGGCTTAAACAACGAACCGGCTAATTAATTCATTTTTCCTGGGTTTTTCCCTATTTCACAAACTTCAAGCCAAAAACTGAGCCCCATAACATTAGACTAATTAAATTTCCGAACGGAAACGAAAAACGCACCTCACCTGTGTTCTGAGCTGCACGGCATCGGGAAAAAGAATGGCGCACGACGATGCCAAAAGATAAACTCCCGAGAGAAATAGTTGTGAAAGGAAGGAGGAAGACAGTGAACAATGACTTTCTTGGTAGGCTACTGTTTAGATACAAGCCGTTGTAGCGCGTTGAGCCAGGATTCTGGGAGAGCTCGCTAACTCCAGTTGCAACAGAAATCATATAAGCACAGACAGGTTTTCAAAACTCGTGCTTTTTTATTTTTCTTAGCAACAGCGTAACGGGTTATTCAAAGAAACTTAGAAATCAGCATCAGAAAATAATAAACACATAATCCTCGGTCTTGAACACACGCAAAAAATTTATCAAAATGAATGTATGTATTGTATACCGGAAATGCAGTGGCAGGCTATTCCCAAAATACCACTATGCTCCTAAAGGAAGCGCAACATATTTTACCCGTTACACCGTTACACGTGTCTTTCGTTAAAGCCTGACTAAAGTTCATTAGTTTCGGTGTAGACACCTGCGGCTTATGGACAGGTGCGGCTTATTTATGTTCAAAATAAAAATATTTGTAAAATTCAGTGGGTGCGGCTTATATATGGGTGCGCTTACCGTCATTTCCGGACTATAAAGCACACTCATATAAGCCGCACCCACTGAATTTTACAAATATTTTTATTTTGAACATAAATTAGCCGCACCTGTGCATGTCTACACTGAAACTAATGAACTTTACACAGGCTTTAACGAAAGACAGTGTCTGTTACACGGTGTAACGGGTGAAATATGTTGTGGCTCCTTTAAGAGCAGAGAGGCATTTTGGGAACAGCACGTCACTGCATTCTTCCGGTATTACTGCGTGTGTGTGTGTGTGTGTGTGTGTGTGTGTGTGTGTGTGTGTGTGTGTGTGTGTGTGTGTGTGAGTGTGAGACTGAGGATTATGTGCTCATTATTTTCTGATGCTCATTTCTAAGTTTCTTTGACTAACCCATAACGCTGTTGCCAAGAAAAATAAAAAAGCACGAGTTTTGGAAACCTGTCTGTGCTTATATGATGTCTCTTTCAACTGGAGTTAGTAAACTCTCCCTTCACCCAGACTCAACGCGCTACAACGGCTTGTATCTAAACAGTAGCCCACCAAGAAAGTCATTGTTCACTGTCTTCCTCCTTCCTTTCACAACTACTGTATTTTTCTCGGGAGTTTATCTTTTGTCATCGTCGTGCGTTTAAAAATCACCACCGGTGGAAGTGTTTCTCCCGATGTCGTGCAGCTCGGAACACAGGTGAGGTGCGTTTTTTCGTTTCCGTTCGAAAATTTCATTGGTCTAATGTTATGTCGCTCAGTTTTTTGGCTTGAAGTTTGTGAAACCGGGAAAAACCCAGAAAAAATCCATAAATTAGCCGCTTCGTTGTTTAAGCCGCGGGGTTCAAAACGTGGGGAAAAAAGTAGCGGCTTATAGTCCGAAAAATACGGCAATAGTCCGGAAATTACGGTACTTTAAAACATAAACAAAAACATTTTTTTGTTAATTTATTCTTAATAAATATTTTTAATAAATATTTTTTGCTCTATTTTGAGTCTGGTTTCACCAATGATAAACATACATTTGCATAAAGCATCCATATTTGTCCATGCCCGTATTGATTAGAGTATTAAAACCTAAAATGTATTTATTTAAGGTACATTTAGAACAGATAAAAATGAGCGATTAAGTTGTGATTAATCGTGAAAATCATGTGATTAATCATGATTAAATAATTGAATTGATTGACAGCCCTAATATTAGTAGTAATGGCTACTTTTTACTTGAGTACATGTCGGAGCACAAAATGCTTTACTTTAACTTAGGTGAAATCGTATATAGTCAGTATTTTAAAACATGTGTATCTGTACTTCTAATTAAGTAAAAGCGTGTGTACTTTTGCTGTTTTTGCTGCTCATTTTGGTGCTTGAGAAGATGGTGTTCAAATTTATTTGAAGATAGACAGTGACCGCCACTACATACAAGTGTGTGTATATATACAGTATGTGGTATTTGTTTGCAAGAATCTGATCTATTTTTTTTTTCCTTTGTATGCATCAGTGTGTTTAATCTGTAGTGGTTGGCTATATCAATCAATCAATCATTTAAACAGCAATTTGTATTGGTCATGCTCAGCCATATATAGTTGAAATATAGTTGAAATAATTAAATTAGCACTTTCAAGCTTGTAGAATTCAAGGGTTATATTTATATTAAGTTTGTAATCTTGCGTACCAGTGTAGATTTATTCATGACTAGAGACTCAAAGCACTTTTGTACGTCGCTCTGGATAAGAGCGTCTGCTAAATGCAAATATATTTAAACATACCATTTAATGCTTTTAAGCTGAGTTAGTTCAAGTAAAAGCTAACAATTTAATAAATATGTTTAAATACATATATGCTATGTGTATCAGGGATATATGTATCAGTATGTCAGGGATACTTTGTGTGGGTGTTGTGCAAAGGTATCCAACATATGTACTCTGGAAAGAAGCTCATCCTTATTCTGAGCATTGGCTTGCAGGAAAAGGAAGTGCATACCTGATTGCAACCAAGATAAAAGTTCATGGAATGGGTGATGTCCTTCATTATATTTCTGGCCTTCTGTAAATACACTGTAGATACACTGCAGAGTCAGTCTGGATGGTGCTCACAGCTGATAGTGCCTCAGAGAGCCAGACAGTCCTCCTTAAAGCTGTTCCAATCCCAGGCTGTGACGCTTCCTGTTAGGATTCTCCTGATACTGCAGGAATCAAAGTTCCTTAGCATGATAGAGGGCAGTTTAAAGCACTTTAAAGAATCTAAAGTGGTAGTCATTGACAGGTCTTTTTGACCAGGGTATTAATATAACAGAATCATGACATATTCTGCTTGATGGGACAAGGACCTGGAAACTGTCCACTTTCTCCACTTGGGCTCTGAAGGGGGCTGTGTCTCCTCTCCTGCTTCTTAGCACCAGGTTTCCTAGGCTTTTGCTCTACTTTAGATTGGCCTTAGTGTCGTTATCAAAGATCGTCTGCAGGTTGCATACCATGCAGCCTAAGACCTGCCAGGATCTAGTTGCAGTCGTCTAATCTTAAAATGGTTAGAGCTTAAACAGGCATTTGATTGGCTTCTGAGGATAGCGGATAGAAATAGCCAGACCCTCCGAATTTTGTATATGATAAACTATACATTAAAGTCAGGTTAGCAATTTAAGAGAGAAAGGTAGCTAGTTGTCCATAATTACCCCAATCATATCCAGTGTTATATACTACATCTTAGTTTTCCAAACAAAGAGCTGAAATCCACAGTGATATTCCTGCTAAACAAAGACCAACATCTGTGAGAGAACACAAGACAATGAGCTTACACTTAAAAAATAAGTATAAAATAAGAATTGAAAAGGATCAACCATTGATTGAGCTGTGTGGCGCACAAGAAGAGAGACTGCATGAAACAAATGTGGATCTCCTTAGATCACCTGATTTAACCATTCATGCAAAAAACAAACCAATTGCAGGCTGTGCCACAAATGCCAAGACTCATGAGTAGGAACAGGAGAGTCTTGTGATTGACAGTGTTATAAGCTACGGAAAGGTCAAGGAGATGTGCACCAATGGCTGATAATACAATAGGCAATATCTGTGGAGCCCACTTTTGAACTCTGACTGTTTAGAATCATGGAGTTCATTCTTAGATAGATATGGCATTAACTGACTGGGTGATTACTGAGCTATCTATTATGGTCTTGTTTTATATTTTGCTTTAAACAAATGGTGCATGACCATAAGTTAGGAAATCATTTACAATAGATCCAGTAAAGGGATGGTGGGTGAATCCTCCTAATACTAACTATGGAAACTAATATATATATATATATACAGTGAGGAAAATAAGTATTTGAACACCCTGCTATTTTGCAAGTTCTCCCACTTAGAAATCATGGAGGGGTCTGAAATTGTCATCGTAGGTGCATGTCCACTGTGAGAGACATAATCTAAAAAAAAAAATCCAGAAATCACAATGTATGATTTTTTAACTATTTATTTGTATGATACAGCTGCAAATAAGTATTTGAACACCTGAGAAAGTCAATGTTAATATTTGGTACAGGAGCCTTTGTTTGCAATTACAGAGGTCAAACGTTTCCTGTAGTTTTTCACCAGGTTTGCACACACTGCAGGAGGGATTTTGGCCCACTCCTCCACACAGATCTTCTCTAGATCAGTCGGGTTTCTGGCCTGTCACTGAGAAACACAGAGTTTGAGCTCCCTCCAAAGATTCTCTATTGGGTTTAGGTCTGGAGACTGGCTAGGCCACGCCAGAACCTTGATATGCTTCTTACAGAGCCACTTCTTGGTTATCCTGGCTGTGTGCTTCGGGTCATTGTCATGTTGGAAGACCCAGCCTCGACCCATCTTCAATGCTCCAACTGAGGGAAGGAGGTTGTTCCCCAAAATCTCGCAATACATGGCCCCGGTCATCCTCTCCTTAATACAGTGCAGTCGCCCTGTCCCATGTGCAGAAAAACACCCCCAAAGCATGATGCTACCACCCACATGCTTCACAGTAGGGATGGTGTTCTTGGGATGGTACTCATCAATCTTCTTCCTCCAAACACGTTTAGTGGAATTATGACCCAAAAGTTCTATTATGGTCTCATCTGACCACATGACTTTCTCCCATGACTCCTCTGGATCATCCAAATGGTCATTGGCAAACTTAAGACGTGCCTGGACATGTGCTGGTTTAAGCAGGGGAACCTTCCGTGCCATGCATGATTTCAAACCATGACGTCTTAGTGTATTACCAACAGTAACCTTGGAAACGGTGGTCCCAGCTCTTTTCAGGTCATTGACCAGCTCCTCCCATGTAGTTCTGGGCTGATTTCTCACCTTCCTTAGGATCATTGAGACCCCACGAGGTGAGATCTTGCATGGAGCCCCAGTCCGAGGGAGATTGACAGTCATGTTTAGCTTCTTCCATTTTCTAATGATTGCTCCAACAGTGGACCTTTTTTCACCAAGCTGCTTGGCAATTTCCCCGTAGCCCTTTCCAGCCTTGTGGAGGTGTACAATTTTGTCTCTAGTGTCTTTGGACAGCTCTTTGGTCTTGGCCATGTTAGTAGTTGGATTCTTACTGATTGTATGGGGTGGACAGGTGTCTTTATGCAGGTAACGACCTCAAACAGGTGCATCTAATTTAGGATAATAAATGTAGTGGAGGTGGACATTTTAAAGGCAGACTAACAGGTCTTTGAGGGTCAGAATTCTAGCTGATAGACAGGTGTTTAAATACTTATTTGCAGCTGTATCATACAAATAAGTAGTTTAAAAAAATCATATATTGTGATTTCTGGATTTTTTTTTTTAGATTATGTCTCTCACAGTGGACATGCACCTACGATGACAATTTCAGACCCCTCCATGATTTCTAAGTGGGAGAACTTGCAAAATAGCAGGGTGTTCAAATACTTATTTTCCTCACTGTATATATTTTATCATTTTACTATACATGCAATCAGTGTACAATACTTCTGCAATACCCTTCTCCCTAGTCAGGCACCTATTCCCAATCAAGGTCACATGATTGCTAAAGTAACTTAGCAGTTTGCAATCACACTACTCCCTTTAAATAATTCAGACTCCATTACTTTGTGATCTCTTACTCTGGCATTGACCCTATGATGAGTCTAAGCCTTTTCACATGCTTGTTTTGATCAATATTTTTTTTCTTCATGATTTGCTTTATATTTTGGTGTATATGCAGGCAGTTGCCTCTGCCTGACCTTGAACTCTTATTTTCCCAAGATTTGGATATCCAAAACAGATAAGATTTATTTTCTTAATTAACATCTCTGCATTTTCTCTCTGGTTTAATTGAGAACATATTTTGCAATGATAAGTTTTGTAACATTATTCTTTTGTTATTCCAGTTTTATTTACTGGCTCCAATGAGACCCGATACTCAGAATAGGATTAGATAATGTGTAACTATTACATACAATCTCTCTAGTTCTGTATAATTTTCGAGGTTTCGAATTACATTTTTTATTTATTCTGCTCTTGATTTTATCTGTGGTTATATCTGCTTACCTTCAATCAGACAAGACAAGATTCTCACTATCCTATACATAATTCCTCCATAGTAAATTAAAATAAAAAAATAAAAAAACTTCTTGGGTCAGAGTCTTCCTTGGGGCATGAAATTTATTCAATTTTCAGTGGAATACATATTGAACATGAGTCTGCGAATTTCGGTTTCATTCATTTTTATGAAGGTGCCTTTATGGAATGCTTGTGGCAAGCTCATATAAATTGTGATTTGACTGATTTGTTATGGTTTGAGTGCCTGCTTTTGAGGACATGCTCACACAGTACTCAATACCCTACACACCTTAACTATTTTTAGTTTTCAATATTTTGAACATCTCATGAGGTGTACCAATGTGCATTTATTGTTACGAATGGAAAGACAAAAAAATAAAATAAAAAAAATCGTGTGTGTGTGTGTATATATATATATATATATATATATATATATATATATATATATATATATATATATATATATATATATATATATATATATATAATTTACCATTCTCAGCTAAATTTATCAAAAGTAAATCAAAAGATTGGTTTCAATCCAAGAGTAAACTGTGTAAAAACTGATAATGTTCACATCAATTATATTATATAACCAGAAACAAAAGTAGTAAGGCCTTCTCATATGAAAATCGCATTTGCAATTTGCCACAAATGTATGGTCAAGACTAATGCAGGCATTTGGAAAGGGTTTTTAAGGTCAAGATTATCATTTGAGGCTTCGAAACCCAACCTTTCCCGACAATTTCAGAATCATCAATCAGAATTTGAAAACTTTATTTTTTCCTATGGAAATTATTTAAAGAAAAATATATTTGAGGATATTGTAGATGATAGGTGGTGTTGAGCAATACTTATCATCTTGGTTGCTTTTCTGAGCAATCCCTGACACACACACACATATACAGTGGGTACGGAAAGTATTCAGACCCCCTTAAATGTTTCACTCTTTGTTATATTGCAGCCATTTGCTAAAATAATTTAGGTTCATTCTTCTACCTCATGAATGTACACACAGCTCCCCATACTGACAGAAAAACACAGAATTGTTGACATTGTTGCAGATTTATTAAAAAAGAAAAACTGAAATATCACATGGTCCTAAGTATTCAGACCCTTTGCTCAGTATTTAGTAGAAGCCCCCTTTTGATCTAATACAGCCAGGAGTCTTTTTGGGAAAGATGCAACAAGTCTTTCACACCTGAATTTGGGGATCCTCTGCCATTCCTCCTTGCAGATCCTCTCCAGTTCTGTCAGGTTGGATGGTAAACGTTGGTGGACAGCCATTTTTAGGTCTCTCCAGAGATGCTCAATTGGGTTTAAGTCAGGGCTCTGGCTGGGCCATTCAAGAACAGTCACAAAGTTGTTGTGAAGCCACTCCTTTGTTATTTTAGCTGTGTGCTTAGGGTCATTGTCTTGTTGGAAGGTAAACCCTCGGCCCAGTCTGAGGTCCAGAGCACTCTGGAGAAGGTTTTTGTCCAGGATATCCCTGTGCTTGGCCGCATTCATCTTTCCCTCGATTGCAACCAGTCGTCCTGTCCCTGCAGCTGAAAAACACCCCCACAGCATGATGCTGCCACCACCATGCTTCACTGTTGGGACTGTATTGGACAGGTGATGAGCAGTGCCTGGTTTTCTCCACACATACCGCTTAGAATTAAGGCCAAAAAGTTATATTTTGGTCTCATCAGACCAGAGAATCTTATTTCTCACCATCTTGGAGGCCTTCAGGTGTTTTTTAGCAAACTCCATGCGGGCTTTCATGTGTCTTACACTGAGGAGAGGCTTCCGTCGGGCCACTCTGCCATAAAGCCCCGACTGGTGGAGGGCTGCAGTGATGGTTGACTTTCTACAACTTTCTCCCATCTCCTGACTGCATCTCTGGAGCTCAGCCACAGTGATCTTTGGGTTCTTCTTTACCTCTCTCACCAAGGCTCTTCTCCCCCGATAGCTCAGTTTGGCCGGACGGCCAGCTCTAGGAAGGGTTCTGATCGTCCCAAACGTCTTCCATTTGAGAATTATGGAGGCCACTGTGCTCTTAGGAACCTTAAGTGCAGCAGAAATCTTTTTGTAACCTTGGCCAGATCTGTGCCTTGCCACAATTCTGTCTCTGAGCTCTTCAGGCAGTTCCTTTGACCTCATGATTCTGATTTGCTCTGACATGCATTGTGATCTGGAAGGTCTTATATAGACAGGTGTGTGGCTTTCCTAATCAAGTCCAATCAGTATAATCAAACACAGCTGGATTTAAATGAAGGTGTAGAACCATCTCAAGGATGATCAGAAGAAATGGAAAGCACCTGAGTTAAATATATGAGTGTCACAGCAAAGGGTCTGAATACTTAGGACCATGTGATATTTCAGTTTTTCTTTTTTAATAAATCTGCAACAATGTCAACAATTCTGTGTTTTTCTGTCAGTATGGGGAGCTATGTGTACATTCATGAGGAAGAAGAATGAACTTAAATGATTTTAGCAAATGGCTGCAATATAACAAAGAGTGAAACATTTAAGGGGGTCTGAATACTTTCCGTACCCACTGTATATATATATATAAACTATGTGTGTGTACAAATGGTATCCTATTACTAAATACTTAATTTGGATGGATGTGTAGATTTTAAATGATTTAGAAGTAACGAGTCAGTGTTCATCCATTGGCCAGTTAATAAACATGCAAATAAATACTTTGGGTTTTTACATTGTTGTTCCCTTCCATTCCCATACTTCCCTTCCCTCCTTGCTTCCTTCCTTTCGTCCTCCATCCCTCTTTACTCCATATCTATAAAAATGCAAACTATATTCAATCTCACATTTCCAGTTTCATACAACTCCTTTCAGTGCACATGGACACTGCCCTTCTGTGCCTTCTTTTACAAGCTATAAACAAGCTGCAGCTGATAAATGTATAGGCACACACTCTGGGCTCCTGCTGGACCCTCCAGCTACAGTATGTTTTCCCACATCCAGCCCTTGAGTGCTCTCCATCAGCCATAAATTTCATTTGTAGCTCAGTGGAATATAGTTTTAAAATAGGACCAAATGTTGGCGTGTCACTCAGAAAGGATTTGCCCGGATTAATTTGATTTAAAGGAAGAGAAAAGACAAACAACATATATGAGTGTGGTGTTTTAAAGCTTGTCTGTTTTATTTGTCTTGTTCCTCTTTTTCCTCCTTTTTCATCATAAAGCACATTGCAGAAGTCCTAGGGGTAAAGTGCTGAAATTGAAGTTATTGACAAGGTCTTTGTTTTATAAGTAGTGACTTGTTATGGTTTCGGCTTTCTGTCTACCACAATCTCACAGCGGAACCTCGGATATATGCTATGGAGATAACACTTATCTCCTTCAAGAAGCATGATTTCTCTACATTAGAAATGTCTATATATGAACAAATCAATAAAAGAAAAGTCTGTGACATTCCTCTATACACCTAGCAAACGTAAAAGTCTGTATTAAAAAATGAGTGAAGATTTTATTCAAAATTTAGTAGACAATCTCATCAATAATGTGGGTGGAGGCCATTCTGTTTAAATGAAAACGTTTGCCGATGTATTGTCTTAGTTATGGCTTAAGCCATCCTTTCCTCAATATATTACTTATAAGTCTATTTTATACCTTTAAATTTTTTTTTTTTATTGTCGTGTCTAAACAAATTTCAACATTAAAAGCAACAACTACATGCAAGTGATTTGCATCATTACTTAAGTTTTTTGCCATCTTGGATTTTGTCTGAAAACTGTCTTCATGTAATTGAACTTTGTTGAAGTCCTTGACTATGAATGCGACCCAATATATCGTGCACCACCTGCAACTCTGAACCATGTGTGCCAAGAAACCTGATGTATTTCTCTCAGTTTCATGTGTCTTGCACAACTCCCTGCCCAGCTCTGCTGTGAGATGTCACTTTTGTCTTACCCAGGCTCTAACGACCGGTGGGCTTAATTACAACAGGTCTCTTTAGGCTTTGCCTCTTTCACAGTCAGAAAGCCACTCCTCAGGTGATGTAATGAATAACATTCTCAGATCCACTTGTTAGGACAAATTGGAGGTTTCAAAGAAAGACATTGTTACTCAGGACTTTAAAAATGTAAACTGTAGAATTTAAAAAAGTAAATCACCACAATGACTATGATATATTCTCATTTGAACAAAATAAATACTAATTAATAGCTGAACAAATTAATAGCCAAATTTCAATAGATAGATATAAATACTAAATACTAGAATAGATATTCAATAGATACTATAGATAGATTAGAATAAAATTTAGTACGATTAACTCTTTCACATCATGCCAAACCACACCACATCTTTGCTGATCAGCTTCCTATAACAACACACCCCTTTGTGTTTTATTCCTTAATTAATGCACCACAGTTTGAAACAATTAGATTTTTTTAAATCATCAACCCATAAATTACAACTGCTAAAAACCTCTTCAGATTCTGACATTTACACCACATTACCTTTTATCAGTCTTCTTGCACATGCACTAAACTTTATGGTTTATAATGTACTGTATATTCAACTCAACAAGCACAGAAAAAAGAAGATTTTTAAAGGATGATTGTGACAATCATCCTTTAAAAATCTTATTTTTTCTGTATTGTTATAAATCAAAATATAACTTTCACTATGCAAATATTTTTTCTATGGTTTTATTCTTGCATTTCTTTTGTGCATTTTATCTTTATAATCTAAACTCTGTCATTCCACCAAGAAATGATGTAAGAATTTCATACAACATGGTTCTGTGAGTAGTTAAAATATTGATACAGTAAGAGGTAGCATTTTTGTGATAATATTAACCATCACAATAATATTTTACATTATTTCCTCATCATATTGATATTCTATGAATACCTCTTCTTCTTCTTCTTCTTCTTCTTCTTCTTCTTCTTCTTTTGGGTTCCCCATTTTGGGTCACCACAGCGGATCATTCGTCTCCATACCCCTTTGTCCTTTACATCTGCTTCTTTTAACCTTAGCCTTTCTCTTTCTCTCCCTCCTGGTGGCGCCATCCTCAGCATTCTCCTATATATTTATATACCCCATGTTCCTCCTCTGCACATGTCTTACTCCTACTGACTTTCATTCCCCCTTCTCTCACCACAAATCACAATTTCATCCGCAAACATCATAGTCCATGGAGACTCCTGTCTGACCTCTTCCGTCAACCTGTCCATCACCACTGCAAACAGGAAAGGGCTCAGAGCCGATCCTTGATGCTCTTCTACACTTCTCCTTTTCCTACCGTCTCTGTAGTTGTCTTCCTCCTCTCCTTTTTCTCCTTGGCAAACAGTAGCCCAATTTTCACCTGTACCCTGTTGGCTAACAATACCTGTGGCGGTCGTTGGTAATCGATCCGGTATGAAATCTTTTTTGTGATCCGCATATTTGATTTGGCACATGTTTTACGCTGGATGCCTTTTCTAACGCAATCCTCCCCATTTATCCTGGCTTGGGGCCGGCACTAAGAGTGCACTGGCTTGTGCAACCCTAATGGCTTGGTTTATTCCATGAATACCATGCTACTTATATAATCTTTCATCTATCATATGAAGCTTGTATACATCTGGAATTTGTCTGAGATTATTCTCCCTTGTGTTTATTAGACATGTTCTATTGTTTTAATTTGGGTATGTCTCCACCCATTTTTGTCATTGGTACTCATGTTAACGGTTGTCTTATCCACAGTTTTCCCACTTCTGTGTTTGATTATTGGGCATACATAAATAATGGAATTAAAAAAATTCCCAACCATTTTCTCCATAATTTGATGTCCTACATTACCCTTGTGTTGTTGTTTGCCAATTTGCTGGCAATAGCCTGTTTCAGGTTTTCGAGTTTGCTTGCCGTTTTGAATCTATTTTGCTGTTTTATAATAACTCTTGGAACTATTATATGTTTTGAGATGTATTATAGAATAAAACTGAATTATAGGCCAGCTCTTCAGTTATTAATTATTAGTTAAGTGAGAAAAAAGACAGGAATATATGGACTATATTAATATGGAAATATTTAAACAGGGTGTGCTGGGTAAAGACTTACTCTGACTGCCCCAAAGTTGATTATTTTAGTATTGTTTATTAATTCTAATAATCTATAGGAACGTTATACTTTATATGCATTTGCAGTTTAAATTAGGTTGCAGAAACCCAAAACAGTCTCTGTTCTTTCTTTTCTTCCTTCCTTCCTGTCTGTGTGTGTTTTTAACTTCAATGCATTGATCACTACTTTCTGACAACAGCACTGTTGTGTATTACTTAATATCTATCATCTCCTTATAATCCATTTATTACTCTACTGATAACGCCTACTCTTTTCATATTCAAGTTCAAAGTCCTCTGTGTAATCGAACATCCTGCTGAAGACTTTGATGCATTTGCTTCTGGTTAATCACCTGCTCAGAGATTAAAAAAGACATAGTGTTCAGTCTTCCAGTTGTGGTGTGTAGCCTGTAGCATGCTATCAGATCAGAGCTATTGATGCCAATGCTCCATGTGTTTTGCAGGCTGAACATGAGTGCTGTGTAAGAGTTGAAGGCTGTCAGTTACCCTGCAGGAACAGAGCAGACAAGAAGGCCTCAGGCTGTCCAGAGGAGTGGCTGGGAAAGAAATAATTCCTTATCTGTAATGTTTGTTTACTCAGGTCTGTCAACGTCCCTTCACCTGCCTCTTTTCTATCCTTTTTAACCGTTGCTTGCCAATCTCTGCCCCTTTCATTCATCCTCTCCTGTTCTGTCTTTTCTTTAACCCAGCTCGTTCTCTTCCTCTCCTGCTCTTTTCAGAAGAAGGTATGCTTCTGTCACATAGCAGAGCTGAGAGTTTGTCCCAGATGGGGAGTTTTTCTTTTACCACCAGCAGAATAGTTCATCAGGTATCTGTGGAAATCTGAAGGATACCTTATTGTTGAAATACGTTTAAACGCACACAGTGATGACTCTGATGTTGGATTGTGACCTTTGGCCTAATTTATTGCTAGTGTCTGGGTTATAGACAGCCACCGAACCTCAGTAAACCATGACACGCTGTTGTTTTTTATACCTTGTGTATTTTATTTCTTTGTTTTTGTGAACTTATTAATAAATTCTTCACACTTGCATCAGCTCTCCTCATTATTACATGACAATATGTTCAGATAAAATGTTTGACCAGCTTCTAAAAGTAAGCTCAAAAGAACCTTATGCAATACACCTGAAACTGTGCTGTAAAAATAAAGTAATTGGTTTCTTTGCACCAAAAAAAATACAGTAAATAAATAAATGAATAAACAGCAAAACAAACAAACAAAAAATAAATAAATAATAATAATTGTTATTAATAATTCAATTAACCCAGCCATTAGGGTTGGACAAGCTGTGGCACTCCTAGTGCCAGTCCCAAGCACGGATAAATAGGGAGGGATGCGTTAGGAAGGGCATCCAGCGTAAAAACGTGTCAAATCAAATATGCGAATCACGAAAGAGAATTGATGATCAGTTTTGGCGACCCCTAATGGGAGAAGCCAAAAGAAGGAGAAGAAGAAGAAAGGAAGAAGAGGAAGAAGAAGTTTTTATTAATGTAATTATTATTATAATTATTTATTTTTGTTTTTATCCAGTATACATTTTGCTAAAGATTGATTAACTGGTTTTTGGCAAGCATGATCCAAACCATCTATTGCTATTGGTAAAATCCACATATAATCTGTCGACCTTTAGTTTTGTCTTAAAAGTTGGACTTCAGAAAAGGGTAAGTTTGATTTTGAAACCGCTTCCTACCAGACTCTTGCCTTGAGTATACTATAACAACCTAGAAAACACGTTATGACATTAGAAGACATAACTAACCCAAACAACTTTTTGCCTTTCCTTGCAGCCAGTGTATCTTTTAGCTTACAACAATCACATAATAAGATTTGATCTTACTACCGTAATTTCCGGACTATTAAGCGCACCCAATTTTACAAATATTTGTATTTTTAACATAAATAAGCCGCACCTGTCTTTAAGTCTTCACTAATGTACTTTACACAGGCTTTAACGAAAGACACGTTACACACGGTGTAACAGGTGAAATATGTTGCGCTTCCCTTAGGAGCATAGCGGTATTTTGGGAATAGCTTGGCACTGCATTTTTCCGCTATTACTGCGTGTGTGCAAGACGAGGAATATGTCCTTATTATTTTCTGATGCTCATTTCTAAGTTTCTTTGACTAACCCGTAACGCTGTTGACAAGAATAATAAAAAAGCACGAGTTTTGGAAACCTGTCTGCGCTAACTGGAGTTAGCGAGCTCTCCCTTCACCCAGACTCAACGCGTTACACGGCTTGTATCTAAAAGTAGCCGACCAAGAAAGTCATTGTTCACTGTTTTCCTCCTTCCTTTCACAACTATTTCTCCCTGGAGTTTATCTTTTGGCATCGTCGTGCATTTAAAAATCACCCGGTGGAAGCTTTTCTCCCGATGCCGTGCAGCTCAGAACACAGGTGAGGTGTATTTTTTTCGTTTCCATTTCGAAATTTCATTGGTCTAATGTTATGTCGCTCATTTTTTTGGCTTGAAGTTTGTGAAGTTTTCTTTCTTTCTTTCTTTCTTTCTTTCTTTCTTTCTTTCTTTCTTTCTTTCTTTCTTTCTTTCTTTCTTTCTTTCTTTCTTTCTTTCTTTCTAGCACGTCATTTACCAAGTAACAAGCACATTACTTAACAAGGAGAAAATGTCACAAGCTCAGGTGACATTGCTGAAAAAAATAAATATTGAAAATATTTTCTCTTTCTGTTTCCACTGTTAGATTTGATTCAGTCACAAACAAATGCAAATTAAGTTTGCAGCTCCTTTGTTGTTTTTTGTTGCTATGGCTACTGAAAAACAAATTTGTTGCCTGAGAGGCTAGCAGAACAAAAGCATCATGTCCAAATACAGGAGTATTTGAGTTTATTGGAAAACAAAGTCTACTTGAACATTGTTAAAATGAATAAGTTGACAGACAAACTTTGATTGACATAAATGAGAGCGACAGATGCCAAGTGCTTCCCTGGGTCTCAATCATGGATTGTTTGCTGTTTACTGCAGATCATTTACGTTTGCATTTACAGCACCCTGGCAGATGCACTTATTTAGTGCATCTTACAATAATCTCATTTATACAGATCAAGGGCTCAGCTGTTGCAGCATTTGGGTGTTGGGATTTGAACTCATGACCTTCTGATCAGAAGTCCAACATTTTAAATCATTGCCCCATCATGTCTATGAATGAATGTTGATTGTACATCTGTTGGAGTGAGGTTTCATTTACACACAGGTGCCTGTACTGCAGATCTAATCTTACACTGTGCTACTTTTTGAACTAACTACAGTAGGGTCAACACGTGACATATGTCTGAACTAATGGAGAAAAAGTTCAACTGGCTAGGGGACACTGTAGATTTGTGTCATTCTAATTTAAATCTGCTTGGCCACTAAATCAGTTGCATATCGTACATGTGAGTGTAAATGTGTATGTTTGGGAGTTTGTGTATGTGTCCACAAGGGGTTTCCATGCAGACCCCTTATGTTTTTCATAGATAGGTCATCAAGCATGGATGCATTTAGTCCATGGCACATGTGTTCCTTTTCTCTCTGTATTAAATCCAAATTTTGTCACAGCAGCAGTGATTTACAGACATTGTAAATGTGCTTCATCTTTCCACCTCCCACTGCGTATTGGATATTTCTCACAAAAAGCCGCAAAAATACAAATCGCAAAGGGGGGGAAGGGGGAGGTGCTGTTTCAGGCTGTGAAATATTGAAAAGTTTCAAATGATTCCAGGCTGCATTTTAATGGTGAAGGAACTTTGTTTCCTTGTGCTCAGCCCAGTCCTACCCCATCCCCCAAGGTGTTTGCCATCCAGCATGGTTTAATGGGAGTTACCAGAGCAAGGATATACATAATCCATTCAAATCCTCCCCCAGGTAGTTGCCGTTATTTAATCGTGTGTATATCTTTTTTTCTTGTGGTGTGCCTTTAGGCAGTATGATTATTCCAAAGAGGCCGAATCATTTAATCTGTATACTGACTCGTTTTATTCATTTCATCTTTTTTATTCATAGGTCTCCTGTTTTTATTCAAAAAGCTTTGAGACACTAAGAAAAATTTAATAATTCAGGATGGCTTGTCATATTCAGAATACATCAGTAAAGTGTTTGTATTCAGTGTACTGTATAGTAAAACAAAAGTTTTCTGTTAGAAGGTGAATTTTAAGTTCTTAACATTTATGCATGTACACACATTACCATATGCATGCAGGGTTTAATTCAATAAACATTTGTTTGACTTAAAAAAGTCCAGATTTACAATCGAATGGATCTCCAATTGTATCTAATGAAACTGCCTGATGTGCAACCACTGAAACATCTTTCAAGGGAATCTGCCTTCTTCTTCTTCTGGGTGACACAATATTGTAGAGTTCAAAATAATTTTGGATTAGAAAAGTCAAACCAACTCTTCTGAAATTCGATTTGAGAATTTATCATGAATATATGTGATGATCTGAGCACAGCACAGTCTTCAGGATTGTGAGCTTTTGGGATGATAAACAAAGTTCTGGGGCATAAACAGATTTATTTATTTATTTATTTTTTGAGAAGGACAAATATTTCATGTAGTAATATAGTATCATCCACAGTAGCAGAAGGTGAGTAACAAGTGCAGAGAGCTCAGAGCAGGAGTACATCATCAGGATGAATCAGGCAGGTCTGGAACATGTAAGCATTCCCTATGGTAGAATTGTGTCAGATTCATGCAGTGCACTGAGAACACATATAGCTTGTAGAGCTCAATGGAAAGAGCGAGAACACACTTTGCCTGGGTCTACATTGTGATCCAAGTGCCAAGCAGGAGAATAAAGCTGGTCTACTGATGACAGTAAAAAAAAAAAAAAAAAAAAAAAAAGGGAAAAGTTAAAAGGCAGCATGAAGGGTTTACATAGCCTTTTAAATAATTTTCCTTTTTTGTGCACACAAATGATCTGATTAGCTAATTACTGTACATTCCTAGGCCAATAATGTTACAGACTCAAAAAAAAGGTAAATATTAGGCTTTAATCACAAATCATTAGTGAAGAAATTAGCAAGGATAAAATAATAATCTCTCCCTGTTCTAGCAATCCTGGTTCCCTTTTAGAAACTCGAGCTGAGGCTTTGGGAACGTTTCGATGCAGCGTCTCATTCCCTCAGTCCATTTATGAACTTGAGCTGCATCAGGTGTGGCAAATAACTAAATAATGGTTAACCTTTTAAGGAAAAAACCTCCATGTAAATATTTTCAGATTTTTTTTTTTTTTTTTGTACAACCTTTTGTATTTGTGTGTGTGTGTGTGTGTGTGTGTGTTCATATTACTTCAAACATTATAATGCTAACAATTGTACCTTTGATTACAAGAAGAATGTATGAATTTCATTTTAGCTAACATTTATTATTGAAACAGTTAAAGGAATGGATTTGTTAATATTTATTCAGATTTAGTTGGACCATGAAGGGTACAAAATAGTTATCACAATATTACCAGCTTCTGCTGCTTTACATGAGTTGGTAAAAAAAAAAGATTTTAAGACTAGTTTTGTAACCGGCTAACAGATGCAATCACATTCAAAGGGAGCACGCAGAGGTACAGGAAGCACGCACAGTCACATTGAGCATGCACAGTCAAAGAGAGCACCAACCTCCATAAATTATTCATTGCCACTTTTGTGAATTCATTATGCACAGCAAGATGGAACAAAGACCAAATGTGAAAGTTGGGCTAAATCTGCTTCAGAGACTTTTGACATGATTTGGCAACCACCCATGCTTCAAGAGCGAATGAACTTCACTGAAAGACAACGAGATATCAGGAAGACCTTCAACAAGCACAACCCCTGAAAATGTCAAAACACTTCGACAACTTGGGCATGACGATTGTCAGAGAACAGTCCAGAACACTGTTGCCATTGTTGGTGTGTCATACTGAACAGTCCAGGCAATCCTCACGTGTGATTTGAACATGTGCAATGTTCTCTGCAAAGTTCATTCCCTGACTGATGACCCAGGAGTAGAAGAAACACCGTGTCAAAGTCTGACAAGAACTTGGATGACCCGTCCTTTTTGTCAAGGATCATTACCGGTGACAAAACTTGGGTGTATGTGTAGGACCCTGACAAGAAGCAACAGTATATATAATATATACTTTGAAAGTGAAATTCGGGGTCCTGACTGTTGACAGGGTCAGCACCACATACGATGATCAGTGTAATCTCAAATTGTCTCAGGTACATGGCCATGAGTAATCTATTAGGGAGGTTGTTAGTCTCATATGCAAGATACATTTGAATTCATTACATGTGTGTACACAATTCATGCGAACATTCGATGAATCCTAGTTAATAGGACGTATAAGCCTGGCTAAAGTTTGCCGGAAGTATGCAGAAGAAATAATTAGCAAAATGTATTATGCAATGTTGATGAGAGAAAGTTGACCTAGTTCCATTCTGAATAAATCTCCCGACTACGTCACATTTGTACAGGCTGACTAAAAAAAGAAAATGTCTCCAGATCCTGCTGCAATCTAATAGAACACAATGATTGTAGGCTGTAGATCAAAGCAGCCTAAATCCTCTTTTATGTGTATTTATTTATTTAAATATGCATATTGGGACAAAATATTAATTAATAATATATTCAAGTACAGCGCAATAGTATAGAGAATAGACAATGGCTGGACTATTGAATAATTTAATATTAAAAAATTATAGGAAACATACATACATATAATTATATTATATAAATTGTTCAAATAATTTTTTTTTTCTTATCTACACTCAGTACCCCATAATGACAGAAAACAGAATTCTAGAAATTACATTTAAATCTCAAAATTAAAGTACATTTTTAAAATAAAATAAAAACCAGAAATATCAAAGATACTAAGTATTCAGACCCTTTACTTGGTACTTAGGTAATGCACATTTAACAACATTTACAGCCTTGAGTCTTTTTGGGTCTGATGTAACAAGCTTTGCACACCTGGATAGGGGGATTTTATGTCATTCTTAATAGCAAATCTTCTCAAGCTCATTCAGGTTGATGGGGTCTGCCATTCTCAGGTTTTTACAAAGATGTTTAATAGGGTTCTAGTCAGGCTTCTAGCTGGGCCACTCCAGGACCAAAATAAATTTGAATGATTGATATAATTTGCAACATAACAAAATTGAAAAAGGTGAAGGGGTCTAAATATTTTCATAAAGCACTGTATAGTTATACAATACAATGTGTGTGTGTGTGTATATATATATTATATATATATATATATATATGAGAGAGAGAGAGAGAGAGAGAGAGAGAGAGAGAGAGAGAGAGATACACTTTAGTAAAGAATATTATATTAATATTCTGATAAAACTCTAATGACGTGTTATCCCGTTTTTAACCTATTGTGTTATGGATTTGGATCATTGTATACGCTGCCTTTAGTTCCTCATCAATTAATTATTATTAACTGGTATATCGTCAATGATGTTACTTTAACACAGATGAAATACACTAAAATGTTTCATTTCATTCCCACTAAAATATATCTCACCCTGTCTCTATTTATAATCCAATCTAACTGTGGAAAATATTACTGGCAAATTTGAATTCATTAGAAAGTTTATAATGATAAATGGGTTTGATTATCAGCATCATCTACAACTGTCTTCATTTGATTAACCAGAGCATCGTCTCCATTTGCTCACTCGGTTGATTTCTATCTGTGCTAATATCGGCAGGGAAATAATGGCTGATTTATTCCCGCACTTTTGTATTGTTATCTAAATTACTTGCCATTGTTGTTTTATTAAATAATTTCACCATTTGAAATCTTTGTCTGCTGCCATTTGTACAGATTGTGAACGTTCTCTTTAGTGTTTTGATGATGATGTGACAAGCAGAAGAAGAATTTAGACACCTGGGATCTGACTTTATTGAATTAATTTAGTTTTGCTAAACTGTCTAACCATCTGAAATCTGAAATCCTGTTCAATTAGTATAAAACATACTTACAGTACTTAGAAAAAAATTTGATCCCTAGATCTAGATTTTCAGACAGGCTGTTTTTTTTTTTGTTGTTTTTTTTTTTTTTTTTTTTTTTTTTAATCAGACACCAGACCTTTCCAGCCATATATGTTACCAGAGTAAGCATTACATTTAAATAACAATTTTCCTTCACTTGAACTAAGAGACCCAAACCTGCTTCAGCATGACAATTTCCTAATGCCCAAAGTGAGCTCCATGAAGACATGGTTTTCAGGTGTAGGAATAGAACATCTTGATTGGCCTGCTATAGAGCTCTGCCCTTTAAACCTATTGAACACCTTTTGGGATGATTGGGAAGCTGGACTGCACCCCAGGCCTAACACTCTTGTTACTGAATGAGCACAAAACTCCAAAACCACACTCCAGTCACACTCCAAAGTAAAACATATTCCAAAAAAGTAGAAGTTATTGTAACCGTATATAGGGACTAAGTGTGGAATAGGATGTTTCCAAACCACATACGAATCTTGTGGTTAGGTGTCCACAAACTTTTGTCCAAATAGTGTACAGTAAATAATTGGAAAGAAAACTTTTTTTTGAGAACTCTATTCACTTCTGATGATGTTTTTTTTTCCTCCCAAACTGTCACACACATTTCAAAAGTAAACAATGTGCTGCTTTCGATAGAAACATACAAGTTTTGCAAAAAAAATGGCATTCTCACAATAGGATTTTTTGTTCTGCAAGAAAGAATGGTAACACATTTACTCTTCAGAGCTTGTCTAAAAATTTGCTTTTATCATATTAGCACAAAGACTTTGATCATGCACTTCTTCATTGCTTAATCATGACTTCCTTCACCACCCTCTTTTTCATCACATTTCTTTGATGATACTCAGAAAGAAGCTGTATTTAATAGCTAGGCTTTTAAAAGACATTGTTGTATGAATGGACACTAATATATTACAAAGATATCCCTTTAATCCAATAGTGTGGTGCAATATGCAATCTTGGCAGATTGCAATATTAGTTATAGCCATCATTTCCCACTATAAAGGTCTGATGAAGGAAAGCACAATAGGTATATAATGTGGAGCATTCTATTGATAATACAATCCTTTCAACATGGTAATAAAGTACAGCGTAGCGGCATGGCAAGTAACAGGTTGTGACAGTGAGAAAAAATCCAGCATCAGCCAAAGAATAAAATCCAGCTTAGTAATATTATTTCTTTGCTACAGGCTGAAACTTGCATCATTCTGTCAATTTAGCAACCTGGCCCATTTGCTTCTGAAGCAATGCCAGGGTTGTGTTTGTGAATTTGGTGTGTGTCTGTATGTAGGTCGTGTGATGTGTGTATCTTTGTGTATGATCAGTATTCTGGTTGAGGAGGCATTTCGTTGTGTCTGTGTCTGAGGGCTGCCATCTCACTTTTCAGTGAGACAACTCTGACAGGCCACATGAGATCTTTCCTGTGAGTCAGCCCACACCCTTGTCTCGCTCTTTCTCTATCTCTCCACCTCTCTTCTCCCCTCTGTCACCCTCTCTCACCCTCTTACATGCAGCCATGGACTGTCAATCAAAGTGCCATTGCGAGAGAGAATGATGAATGATGATACAGGATTTTTCATAGATCGCATGACAGATTGACAATAAAGCTGTGGTAGAGGCAGTAGAGTACGGATTGGAAGGTGTGTGTGTGTATGTATATATATATGTTATACTGTATATACTGTATATGCAGTATATGAGCATTTGTCATGCTCAAAGCCAAGCCACTGACCTTTCAGAACAAGTAAAATAGAGAGCAAGAAAGTACTGTAAATGGATTTTAAAGTGCATTGAAAGGAGGTCAGGTAATGTTAATTGACAGTGACAAGGAAATTGTTTCTTAATGAGGCTTCGCTTACAGCTCTCTGGAGGTGATATGACATCGTTCAGTCAATCACTACTCTGAAGCGACTGAAATTTATTATCATTTTTTGTCTGCCGAGTACGAGACATTTGGGTATGCGTAATCATTTTCCTTCATATTTTTCTTGGCCCATATTTCGCTTTTTGTCTAAATGACGAGCCTAAAGACTTCCTATGCAGTGATGAATTTCCATGCAGAACACAGCAGATGTACTAATCATCCTGCGCCCATTTCACTGCCAGGATTGGGTTGTATAGTGTGTGGGATGCTGCCACAATAATTGAGTAATCAAACTGACGAGTAAACAAAGTGTCAAAGGTTAGGAGAGACCTCTTGGGCAAAACAAATCTCTTTTTTCTTTTGAACATACAAACTAAAGGTGTGTGTGTGTGTGTGTGTGTGTGTGTGTGTGTGTGTGTGTGTGTGTGTGTGTGTGTGTGTGTGTGTGTGTGTGCACAATTGTATTGTAAATCCCAACCATCTATTCTTACCGAAAGTCTGGCCAATCAACAGTCACTTATAAAATATATAAAATTTTATTAAGTAAAAAAAAAAAGAAAAAAAAAGTTGAATGCAGATTTTAAATGAGGTTGTACAAAAATATGTGGATTAATTTATATAATGTGGTCAATTTGTTCTTTTTTTTCTCTTAATTTCTTTTCTGTAGTAATTCAACTTTTTGAATGATAAAAAAAAAAGAAGAAAAAATTCACCTGTTATTTTAATATTTTTTGCAGTTAAGGTATTGTGCTCACAGTAATAAATAAGTGTATCCAGAACCCATGCTTTATCGCTAGGGATGTTCAGTCCTCTAAAGTCTAAACTAATAACCTTTTTGTTTGTTTAGATATTACAGACACAACCTTGGATCCTTGTATATACAATGGGAATAGTATCCAAAAAAATAACCTTTATACAATATGCGTATGGATCACTGAAGCTAATCAGTGGCATAATCAGCTTTCTAAGGGCTCTAGTAAAGACTGATTGCATTTTAAATTCTCCCATGGTTACTTAAAGACAAATTAGGTTAAAAGGCATGATGCTCTTATATCGATAGAAAGGTGCAAATATTTTTTTTTACTTTTTATTTTGTACAAAAAAATGCAATGCAATTCATAATCATCATGCAATTAAGCTTAAAACTCAAAATCTTCATGCTTCAAACCATGTACAGGGGCATTGTCATGCTGAAACAGGTTTGGGTCTCCTTGTTCAAGTAAAGGAAAAATGTTATGCTAGCAGAACCAAAGAAATCCTATACAATTGTGTACCTCAAACTATGTAGTAACAGTTTGGGGAAGAACCACATATGGTTGGAAAAGCCAGGTGTCCAAATTTTGCCCACATAGTGTACATTAGTAATAAGTGATGAGTATTTAAAAGTTTATATTAAAAGTGATTTGTGTAAGCATAGTCCATAAATGCATTAAGTCAAACATAAATGCTTAAATATGCAAATAATATAACAGGCTAGAAGACACTATTTTAGAGCTTTTCACATTGTAACTAAATCCAAGCATTGTCTAGTGGACTCTTGTCTGCATTGCATATATCTGATGTTGAAAAGCTGCTTGTGTCTTTTTGCTTATCAGAATTACTAAGACTTTTTTGAAAATGTCAGCTGTTGAATTTCGCCAGCTTGAAGCACTGGAGAGTCACACAATAAACCCCCAGATTATGGCAATGAACAGCTCGGGTCATTGCTCCTATATACATTTCTGTGATTAGTGTCCGCGATCTTCACTTGAAAATGAATAAATGGTAATATAACAACTGCGCGAAAAATGAACTGTCAAGGGCAACGTACTTCCTAATTATGACTGCCAACACAGCTAAGAGGAAAACAAAAGAGAGAATATATACTTGAATTGCCGTGTAGTTCTCTCTCTCTCTCTCTCTCTCTCTCTCTTTCTTTTAATCACAACTGACCAATATATGTAATGCCTTTATGATTAGGCAATGTGCCTGAAAAACACTTACAAAGGAGATGAAAATTGATTTCCTCTATGCTTCAGAAGGACATTTAAAGTCAGAGTTAATGTGCTTATATTTTCATGGTACTATAAAAGGTACTGAGATATACTCACATGTTCTGGATTTTGAAATTTCAGACATGGATGATGAGGAACCTCTTGAGATTTTCGGCAAATTTGGCATGTAGAAGTCTGCATATAGTTCATGCGGTTTCAATTCACTAATGGACTTTAAAGCTGTCTTATATACTGCCATATTAACAGAAAATCTTTTAATAACATTCCAGGCAATATTCAGAGTTGGCAACTTTAATGTCAGCCACTTTCAACAGATATGTCAAGAAAAAAGTTGCTCACACTAAACTTCATTTTCTGTGTGGTACATTCAGATTACTAAAATAGTTCACGCCTCCAAGGTTGGCAGGTATTTCTTGGTAGATTTAAGAAATGTATCATACCGATTGCTAACCAATTGCCAAATAACAACTCAACAAGGAATCAGTACACAATGACAGCAAATATAAATATAAAAACAGAAAAAAAAATCTCAAATCCAACAACAAAAACACAAAAACATATTTTGTAGGTAATTCAAAATAAAGCTGAGCCTATTATGATTAAATGCAAATGAGTCTTTAGCAGGATTTAAATGTAATCTAGATAATCTTTGTAAAAATAATAATAGCACAATACCTACAGCACATTAACGGAGTCTGACAGTAAAATAATGTTCTACATATTGTCAAAATAAAGTAGATATAATAATAATAATAATAATAATTACGTAGAATGTACAAAATATTATTACTAAAATATCAAATGCAACAGAACATAAAAAAGAACCTAAAAAAAAAAAAAAAAAAAAAGTAGCACTATTTAACTTGGAATAAGTAGATACTATGAAATGTACACAAGCATTTACTTTGGATCAGTTTATTTTTATCAAATCTATGCTACATATTGTACAAGTTTTTTTTTAAGGAGGTAAATGTACACTATATGGATAAAAGTTCATGCACACCTGACAATAAGATTTGAATGTGCTTTTTTATTATTATTATTATTATTATTATTATTATTATTATTATTATTATTATACAGATCGTCCTCATTTACTATTATAATAACCTTCACTTCTCTGGGAAGATGCTCCACTAGATTTTGGAGTGTGCTTGTGGAGATTTATGCTCATTCAGCCACAAGGGTGGTTATTAAAGTCAGGTATGGATGTAGGGTGAGGAGGCCTGGGGTGCAGTCAGCATTCCAATTAATCTAAAACATGTTCAGTGGGGTTGAGGTCAGAGCTCTATACCTTCCACTTTTAACCATATAAGCCAATCTTTAAATAACTGGCTTTGTGCACAGGGGTACTGACAGGTTTGGGCTTCTTAGTTAAAGTGAATTTCTAAAAACATCCTACACAATTGTATGCCTTCAGCTTTGTGGTCCCAGTTTGGGAATCTTATATTGCTGGAAAAGTTTCAATACCTTTGTCCATAAGTTTTTTGATACATGCTAATTACTGTTAGCTGGCAAACCTGTTGCTAGCAGAAGATAAACATACGTGCAATAAAGGTAAAATTTTACATTTTGCAGTTTGTGTATGTATACAATGGAAAAACATACAATTAGAGTAAATACTGTACGATTCTTTTTTACTGAAGCTAATGGTCCAAATATTAAAACTATACAAGGTAAGTAAGTGTCTGAGCAGCAGTTAAATTGATAATATTTAAGTCTAAAGAGCAAAGTGCACAATGATTCTCAATGTCTCAAAATGACCTTTGTAGAGATTGTTATATAATAATCTTGTTTTCAATATGATATGTGGCTACTAATCCTCTTTATTCTGTAGTTATGAATTAATTAGCCTGACTGATTATCCATCTTTATTACCCTATGTCTTTTCATAAACTGAATCTGATCTAAAGGCAGAATGATTAACTAATCATGAATACATATAATTATGATTATGCAGTGCTTCGGGCTCATTAGCAATGCATGCAGTATGTTTTTTGTAAAGCCTGCAGCTATGTGATTCAGAAGGAAGATTTACAATTAGAAAAAAGAGAGATCAAGATTTAAATCATGCTGATATGATTCTTTCCTTTTACTTTCATTTCCATTTTGAAAGTGGACAGCATTAAGAGATGTTAGCAATGGTTTTGAAATATCGCTATTATCTCACTCCTTTGTGAAATATTGAGAAATAAATCGAAAATCTGTTCAGGGTGAATTCTCTTTTCAGCCGCACATGACTTACAGTGTGACACTGTGGCAGTAAAGTATGCTGCGGAACTGAACGAGGAAACTGTTATTGACTTGTCAGAATGTTTTATATCGTTGAATCAGTTTTAATTCTCTCAATTCAATGCACTATTCTGATTTTATTATTTTTTTTTTTTTTACAATACATAATGAGCTTTTCAAAAACCTTGATGTAACTTTAGACTCCTAATAAGCAAGCCAGAGGTCAAACTGGTAAGGAAAAACATCATTAAACAGAAGGAGGAAAAAATGTGGAGAGGAACCAAACTCAAACCAGTTGTGCTAAAAGAGGTTTTAGAGTAAGAATATTGTGATTAAGCTGAGTGGAATGAGTATATACAGCCTCTCACCTTTAGAAACACTCATGGGTTTAATAGAAAGATAACATCACTTACATTTTATTTAAAATAAAAGTAACAAATAGTTTAAAATATGCTAAAGAAAAATAGTCATTGTGTCTCTTGTTTCCTATTGTAAGGTAGACAAGAGTGAAGCACAGCTTGCACATTGCAGAAGTCTATCCGCTTTTTAAAAGGCAGACAATGTTTGCTATTGGCTAAATAGAGCATGTAAGCAGAAGAGATCAGTATTAGATTAGTAATGAAAAACCCTTTCTACCTCCCTCTATCTCGTTCTCACTTTCTCTCTGAACAAGCCTTGTTCCTTCCACTTGGAAAAACATAAAGTGTAACATTCTGGCCTTTCAGGTAAATGTGAAACATATAGTTTAATTCGGTCATGACCATAGGTAGGCCATAAGGTTTAACTGGGATTTAGAAAGTGGAGGAGCATTTACTCCTATATTGGAATTAGTATCATGTATATACTGTATTACTATATCAAGTCAAGTCAAGCCAAAATGTATTTTTATTGCAATATATTTACAAATATAGACTAAAAGTAAATGTAATTTTTTCTGGACTATGCTACAACACAGAAAATGCATAATACTATATAAAGTGCAAATGCACAATAGTCTGAGACAAGTGCAGCAAAATAATTACAAATTATTGTGAGAAAAACTATAAATATGAAGAAAGTTAACAACATGGATATATAAAAATGATTTAAAAGCTTTTGGCATATCAGTGACAAATTAAATTGGTTGGAAGTAGAGTTGTGGCTAATTTATGTAAGATTTAACTTAGTGTATGATAAGAAAGTAAATAATAAAAGTATGGTGTGGTGTAGAGATGCACTGAAGTGATTATTTTCCAATAACATATTAAGTCAAGTCAAGTCGAAAGGCTTTTATTGTCATTTCTACTATACATTGTTGTACACAGTACACAGTAAAAACAAGACAACGTTCCTCCCTAACCCTGGTTCTACACTAAACATAGAGCTACAACACACAACAGAAAGCTACATAAAGTGCATTGAGTGCAACCTAGTGCAAACAGTGCCGATGAAAAACAGTACAGACAGAGAGACAAACAGTACAGGCAGACAGCCAACACAAGACAACACAAGACAGTGTGGGACAATACACATAACAAGACAGCGCTGACCAGTAAACCTACTGCATACTCTGAATATACAGTACTGTGCAAAGAGGACTATAAAGACTATAACCGAGAGTATATGTAAACAAACACAATGCAGTGCAAAAACACAACTAATGTTGAAGTGTAATATTTAAACCTTGTAATAAAAAAATATGTTCTATTCAAAGTTTAGAGTACCATTTAACATTAAAAAAACAGATCAGTTCCTGTTATCTCTTATATTCTATACAGATATATCAACTTTAGATGTATATACAAGTGCAGTCTCCAAAACTATCAAACTTTATGATGAAACAGGCTCTCATAAGGACCATCCCAGGAAAGGAAGACCGCCCGACTTCCTCCACGGGGCAGTCCTGTGGACATATGTGTCCAGTGCTCACACACGCTAGAAAGGGAGGAGGATAGAATACCTGGAGCACGACTGTTAATGGGGCAACAGAGGGCACCTTGGGAACATACCCTGGTCTGGGGTAGAGAAAGGCACAGGCAATGCCTGGGGTAAACCCCAAACACGAAGGGGCCACGGAAAAGGGCCTGAAGGTCCCAACTCTCTTGAGAGTTGAGATGGCTAGTAGAAAAGCAGTCTTGACTGCAGAAAACTCTCAAGGTGGCACCTGCCAAGGCTCGAAGACAGGACCTCCAAAACTACGCCCGGATCCCATTAAGGCACTCTAGGACCAATGAGTTTTTGCCTAGCGACTGCTCAGCAAGTGGAGCATGGTATGCCGGTATGGTATGTCAATTCCTGCTATTACCATGGTATGTCAATTCCTGCTATTACCATAGTATGGAAGGAAGGAATTCCAGCACTCAAGTCAAGTCAAGTCAAGTTTATTTGTATAGCGCTTTTCACAACAGACATTGTCTCAAAGCAGCTTTACAGAAAACAACAGTGAAGGTGAATGGTGTGCGTTTGTCCCTGATGAGCAGCCGTGGCGACAGTGGCAAGGAAAAACTCCCTTAGATGATATGAGGAAGAAACCTTGAGAGGAACCAGACTCAAAGGGGAACCCATCCTCATATGGGTGACATCAAAAGTTTGGTCATAAATCTTTCAACAATACAGAACAATTTGTGATCATCATAGATCCAGCATCAGCTTCTCCATGCCAGGGCCTTTAAACACTCGGCATCTACTTCTCCATGATCATCCATAGGTCCATAATCTTCACGAGGTGGGACGTGACTGGAGCTGGCCAAACCTCAGGAAGCCTCGGGATGGGGAGAGAAAGAGAAGCAGTGGAGAGGAATTAGCGTAGCTGCTGTTCATGATATTAACAGCACAAGTTGATAATGTGCATGTGATCAGATGTTCTGGAGCACAAGGTTGTGATGTGATGTGCGTGATGTGTGTTATGTGTAGGCTTTGCTAAAAAGATATGTTTTTAATCTACACTTAAACTGGGAGAGTGTATCTGAACCCCGAACACTGTCAGGAAGACTATTCCAGAGTTTAGGAGCTAAATGTGAAAATGCTCTACCGCCTTTAGTGGACTTTGCTATTCTAGGAACTACTAGAAGCCCAGAGTTTTGAGATCTCAGGGAGCGTGACGGATTGTAGCGTGTTAAGAGACTGGATAGATACATGGGAGCCAAACCATTTAGTGCTTTATAAGTGAGTAGCAGTAGTTTGTAGTCTATTCGAAACTTAATAGGAAGCCAATGTAGGGACGATAAGATTGGGGTTATATGATCGTATTTTCTTGACCTAGTAAGAACTCTTGCTGCGGCATTCTGAACTAACTGAAGCTTGTTTATTAATGATGCAGGACATCCACCTAGTAATGCATTACAGTAGTCTATTCTAGAGGTCATAAACGCATGGACGAGCTTCTCTGCATCAGATATAGATAACATATTTCTTAGCTTAGAAATATTTCTAAGGTGAAAGAAGGCTGTTTTTGTAACTTGATTGATGTGATTTTTAAAAGATAAGTTGCTGTCTAAAATAACTCCCAGGTCTTTTACCGTTGAACTAGTAGTTACAGAACAACCGTCTAAATGCAGGCTGAGATGCTGGAGCTTCTGTGTACTATTTTTTGGGCCGATGAGCAAAATCTCCGTTTTATCAGGATTTAATAGCAGAAAGTTATGGGTCATCCAATCTCTTATTTCTTCAACACACTCAGTTATGCGAGCTAATTGAGCTGTATCGCCTGGTTTGGATGAAATATATAGCTGGGTATCATCAGCATAACAATGGAAGCTAATTCCATGCCTTCTAATAATATTTCCTAATGGAAGCATGTATATTGTAAAAAGCAGGGGTCCCAGAACTGACCCTTGTGGCACGCCATAATTTACTAGCATTATCCTGGATAGCTCTCCATTTAAATCTACGAAATGGTAACGATTGGACAGGTAGGATTTGAACCAGCTTAATGCCTGTCCCTGAATACCGATGTAATTCTGTAATCGATCGAGGAGAAGATCATGATCTATAGTGTCGAACGCAGCACTAAGATCTAGTAAAACTAATAGGGAGATGTAGCCTTGGTCTGAAGCTAAAAGCAGGTCATTAGTGATTTTAACTAGAGCAGTTTCTGTGCTATGATGGGGCCTAAAACCTGACTGAAACTCTTCAAAGATATTGTTCTCCTGCAAGTGGTTACATAACTGGGCAGCGACAATCTTTTCTAAAATCTTAGACATAAATGGGAGATTTGAAATTGGTCTGTAATTCGATAGCGTGTTTGGATCCAGATTAGGTTTTTTAATGAGGGGCTTAATAACTGCTAACTTGAGGGATTTAGGGACATGACCTAACGATAGTGAGGAGTTAATAATATTGAGAAGAGGCTCACCAGCTGTATATAACACTTCCTTCAGTAGTTTAGTGGGAATTGGATCTAACTGACATGTTGTTGATTTAGCTTTCATAATAGCATCATACAGCTCTTCCTGTCCTATACATGTAAAACAGTGTAGTTGTGGGGTTGTAAGTACGATTGTGTCGGGAGATGCTGTCAGAGGTTGAACTGCCACAATTGTTTTTCGAATGTTATCTATTTTTTCAGTGAAGAAATTCATAAAGTCTTCACTACTAAACTGTGATGGAACACATTTTTCAGATCCCTGATTTGTTGTTAATTTAGCGACTGTACTGAAAAGGAACCTGGGATTGTTTTTGTTATTTTCTATGAGTTTGCTCAGGTGTTTAGCTCTAGCAGCTTTTAGCGCCTGTCTGTAGCTAAGCATACTGTCTTTATACGCAATTCTAAATACCTCCAATTTAGTTTTCCTCCATTTTCTCTCCAGATTACGTGTTGTTCTCTTTAGGGCATGCGTATGACTATTATACCAAGGTGCAGGTGCTTGTTCTCGAACCTTTTTTAACCGGATGGGGGCAACAGTGTCTAAAGTGCTAGTGAGGATAAGGTCTATGTTGTTCGCCATCTCATCAAGATGATCAGCATTTATGGGTTTAATGTGAAACTGAGATAAATCAGGCAGGTTATTTATGAATCTGTCCTTAGTGGTTGGAATAATAGTCCTACCAAGTCGATACCGTGGTGAAACACGGTTAATCTGCTCTACCGGTAGTGTGTACAGTAGGAGATAATGGTCTGTGATGTCATCATTCTGAGGTAAAATATTTATATCAGTGACGTCTGCTCCGTGGGATATTATTAAGTCTAGTGTGTGGTTAAAACGGTGGGTTGGTCTGGTGACGTTTTGTTTAACTCCAAAAGAGTTTAGTAAATCGACAAATGATAATCCTAGGGCATCGTTTTCATCATCTACATGAATATTAAAATCTCCTACAAGCAGCACTTTATCAAAGCTGATCAGGAGGTCTGAGAGAAAACAAGCAAACTCATGAAGAAAATCAGCGTAGGGCCCTGGGGGTCTGTACACGGTGACCAGAGCGAGTTTTCTGTGCATGTCTGAAAGTGCAATTTTCAGAACGAGCACTTCAAATGATTTAAAGCTGAATCCTAATCTCTGACTAACATTAAGAGAAGCACTATAAATGGTTCCCACACCCCCCCCACGACCAGTCTGACGGGGCTCATGCTTATAAACATATCCTGACGGTGTCGACTCGTTTAGACCCATATAATCACCTGGTTTAATCCAGGTCTCAGTGAGACAGAGTGCATCGAGATTATTCTCTATGATCATCTCATTTACAATCAGTGCTTTGGGTGCAAGTGATCTAATGTTTAAAAGACCGAACTTTAGAACTTTGTTGTGTTTGTTTATCTGGCATTTTTCAGTTTTAACTGCATTAAGATTATTTCTGGATCTTGTGTATGCACTGGGCCAACCGAGCACTTAGCTGAATATAACTGATGGTTCTTACACCATATAGTGAACAGGCGCCATTGCGCGGTGTATAACTTCCTCGTGGAGAGAGTTTTCACTGGAAAATGGGCTCTACCGCCCGGTTGAAAGACCAGAGGCTAAAGACTGTGCCCCCTCAGAGGCCACAGTCACAGCCGGGTGTTGTGAAATAGAGTGCCCCCTGCCTGAGAGAGAAGATATCACCTGAGAGGAATCTCCCTGGGAGGGTGTTCGAGAAGGGCTACCAGGTCTGCAAAGGGAACAAGGGAACCTGTGGATAAAGGTACCAAAGCATTCTCCTTATGTGTAAGAGAAGGCAATTAAAAGGCCAAAAAGATAAAAATTAATCATATGACAGAAAAATGACAGAAAAAAGAGACATTAAGAGATCGAAGGAGAAGGAAAAATATGATGAAAGAAAGTGAAAGGAAAAAAAATCCAGACAGAGCAACCATCTCGTGTTAATGTTTTCATGTTCCCAGTAATGAATGTAGTTCTAACGCAGTTGCTTGGCAACACAGTATTATACTGTATCCTTTAGCTGATTTGTTTCTTTCCTGGTGAAGGGTCTGGTGCCCGAGCGCTGCCTGGCACTCCTCACTCCTCAGGGTGAAGTCAATAGTAGGCAGGAGGAGGCGGAGGGCGACGAGTGTGCTGTGTGGATGTTTCCTACCTGAGATGAATTTCTCTAGTCGTCTCTGCGGGGGACTCAGCAGACTGGAGGAAAAACGGCCTTGTAAACCAACACATTCTCCCCAGGAGAATCTCATTCTGTCTCTTATGGCCACAGAGGAAATAGCATCCATGTACACATAACAACACAAACGCTGGCCTGTCTTATGCAGCAGAACAACATGGGTATGCAAATTACTGAGTGTGTACATAAAAGGGAGCTGGTTATTTTCCATATGTAAATGAGGAAAGCTAGCTGTTTAGGCAGAACATTAAGCAGAAGAGCTCTGGAACAAGCACAAGCACCAAGCTAATAAGAGCAGGAAGGGGTTTGGCATTCGAAGGGTCTTTCATGTACACATTTGTAGCACACGACTCCACATTTTAGCTGAAAGCCTTTTGGACCTCATTTGTAAAGCTGTCACAGGCAGCTGCATGTGGTAGTGATATTCTAATGACCTATGAGAGAGAGAAAGACACAGAGACAGAGAGAGCAAACATCCTCACTATCAAGCAAAATGTCTTTCTTGTGATCCATTAATCTGTGGGTTACTAGAAAGTAATCGAATATCATGCAATTCAACATAAAAAAATTGATCTAATGAAACCCCATTAAAAAATAAATAAATAAATGTAAATTGTAAAGGAACAGCCTTTGCTATGTATGAAATAAATGTAATTATGAATTTTAACTTGAAGAATAGAGTGGCATGTAAAACTATTTTGTAATTAGAATTCTAACCTTTAAATACATTTATACAAATCACATGTCCTATTCATCATGTTCATGTTTTTTGTCTGCTTGACAGGACCATACAAATTTGTGCTCTTGTTAAAATTGGTTGCTTTCAGCACGGTTCTGCAATCCTGACCACTGGTTGTTTAACATAGCATCATGGCAAAGATCTCTCTGAGGATTTGACAATTAGAATTGTTGCTCTCCACAAAGATGGCCTAGGATATAAAAAACTAAGTTATAGTACAGTGGTCTGGGTCATACAGTGTTTTTTTCAAGACAGGTTCCACTGGGAACAGGCCTCACAAGGGACAACCAAAGAAGTTGAGGCTTAATGCTGTGTGTCAGGTGAAGCTGGCTTCAAAATACAGATGCATGAGTGCTGCCAGCTTTGTCTTAAAGGTTGCAGAAGTGGAAGGTCCGCTCATCAGTGCTTAGACCATATGCCACACACTGAACCATGTCTTCTGGTCTGATGGGACAAAGATAAACAAAGAAAATTATTTCTTGCCTACAGTTAAGAACAATAGTGGTAGCATAATGGTCTATGGCTGCATGAGTGCTGCTGGTACTGGGGAGGTGCGGTTCATTGAGAGAACCTGGGATTCCAACATGTACTGTGACATTCTAAAGCAGAACATGACGCCCTCCCTTCAGACACAGGGTCAACCAGCAGTTTTCCAACATAATAATGACCCCAAACACACTGCCAAGATAACACCTGCTGCGCTACAGTTGAAAGTGAAAAGTGATGGAGTGACCAAGTATGTCTCCAGACATGAACCAGACATGTGTTTAAAATCCAGCAGCTCCAAAATCCCAGCAACAACCTGTGCAGTTCTGGTGAATTCCATGCAGAGGATTAAGGCAGTGCCAGATAACAATGGGGCTCACACAAAATATTGACACTTTTGGAGACAGTTTTAACATGTTTACTTAGGGTGATTTTATATATATATATATATATATATATATATATATATATATATATATATATATATATATATATATATATATATATATACAGTGGGTACGGAAAGTATTCAGACCCCCGTAAATTTTTCACTCTTTGTTATATTGCAGCCATTTGCTAAAATCATTTAAGTTCATTCTTCTTCCTCATGAATGTACACATAGCTCCCCATATTGACAGAAAAACACAGAATTGTTGACATTGTTGCAGATTTATTAAAAAAAGAAAAACTGAAATATCACATGGTCCTAAGTATTCAGACCTGTGACACTCATATATTTAACTCAGGTGCTTTCCATTTCTTCTGATCATCCTTGAGATGGTTCTACACCTTCATTTGAGTCCAGCTGTGTTTGATTATACCGATTGGACTTGATTAGGAAAGCCACACATCTATATAAGACCTTTCAGATCACAATGCATGTCAGAGCAAATGAGAATCATGAGGTCAAAGGAACTGCCTGAAGAGCTCAGAGACAGAATTGTGGCAAGGCACAGATCTGGCCAAGGTTACAAAAAGATTCCTGCTGCACTTAAGGTTCCTAAGAGCACAGTGGCCTCCATAATCCTCAAATGGAAGACGTTTGGGACGACCAGAACCCTTCCTAGAGCTGGCCGTCCGGCCAAACTGAGCTATCGGGGGAGAAGAGCCTTGGTGAAAGAGGTAAAGAAGAACCCAAAGATCACTGTGGCTGAGCTCCAGAGATGCAGTCAGGAGATGGGAGAAAGTTGTAGAAAGTCAACCATCACTGCAGCCCTCCACCAGTCGGGGCTTTATGGCAGAGTGGCCCGACGGAAGCCTCTCCTCAGTGTAAGACACATGAAAGCCCGCATGGAGTTTGCTAAAAAACACCTGAAGGACTCCAAGATGGTGAGAAATAAGATTCTCTGGTCTGATGAGACCAAAATAGAACTTTTTGGCCTTAATTCTAAGCGGTATGTGTGGAGAAAACCAGGCACTGCTCATCACCTGTCCAATACAGTCCCAACAGTAAAGCATGGTGGTGGCAGCATCATGCTGTGGGGGTGTTTTTTTAGCTGCAGGGACAGGATGACTGGTTGCAATCGAGGGAAAGATGAATGCGGCCAAGTACAGGGATATCCTGGACAAAAACCTTCTCCAGAGTGCTCTGGACCCCAGACTGGGCCGAAGGTTTACCTTCCAACAAGACAATGACCCTAAGCACACAGCTAAAATAACGAAGGAGTGGCTTCACAACAACTCCGTGTTGTGAAGCCACTCCTTGAAAAATTTAAGGGGGTCTGAATACTTTCCGTACCCACTGTATATATACAGTATATATATAATATATATTAGTACATACCAGTATTTAAGTGGCGGGCAGTCAGGGCCAGCAAATCCTTCTCTGCTGGCCTAAACACTATCAGAAGCAGTGACCTACATTTACAACCTTAATTCTAATATTTGTTCCATGAAATTATATATATTCTCTTAATTTTGTAGCTTGTCCCTTGGCTGCACTGCTTCCAGTGCGTGTATGTGGATGTTAGACTTTTTTGTCTAATCAGATTTCAGCCTCTACATGCTGCCATGTTAAATCTAATCTGCCCAGGGCCTTCAAAGTCAATACTGCTGCCGTTTTTAACATCGTCTCCTTAAGAATTACCTCTGTTTCTTTAACCAATCAGATTTCATATTTACCTCACAGGACACCAGAAAAGTTTCAGCATTTTTCCATCCTCTGATTGGTTGGTCAGAGGGAAACTGTTACAGTTCGACTGGCAAAATACATCTGTAGCGCTCTGAACATATTAATACATCTGAGTTAGACTTTTTTAAGCCTATAGAGGAAGAGATACTAAAAAATAAATTTTCAAGAAAATCTAGACATCGTGAGAAGAGGTCGGCCAACCCCAAAGCTAGCTAGCTTGTCTCTAAACGAGGGGAAGGGTTTGTTTGACACTTCCAGACCAGTGAATACAAGCAGTACCACTGGTTTAGAGCCTCTGAAGAGCGGTGCAAATTATGACTATGCATCTCTGGTAAATAGGTTGTAATTTATTTACATTTTTATGTTTTTGTCATGTTATTAGACAAATATTGATTCTGAACTGTTTCAGATGATGTACGTGGCACAGTGCGCGGTTGCAGTGTAGAGGTTTGAAGTCTTAACTGGGTTTCTTGCTTTAGTAAAGATGGTATTCACCCTCCATATGCAAAATGCCTCTCTCTCTGTAATGCCACGTGTTGTTATATAGCGTTTTTGTATAGTATTGATGGGTTCTATAATGGTGACATGATAGTGGTAGTATTAGGATGTTGATTAAATCGGGTAAGTCCCTATCTAAGGTTAACGTTAGGGTTAGTGTTATACCTTTCACAGAATTTTACCTCCATGTTTGACTGTGGATGTAAGGCAGTTTGGTAACATCTTCTCTCCTGTTCTCTTCTTTACATATGTTCTTCTTTAAGAGGCAATAATGTCAAATTCATCTGTCCACAGAACCTTTTTTTCTTCAATGTCTAATGTTTGTTTGTTTTTGCCTTTTACCTAGTTTGTTGCATGTAAACAAAAGAAAAATGCATGTATACGATTAACTTTGGACAGCACTGTATCTTTATAATGTCTGTCATATGTTCTCGGATTGGAAAGTACATTAAAGTACTCAACCTGCATTTAGACGGATGTTCTGTAACCACTAGTTCAATGGTAAAAGACCTGGGAGTTATTTTAGACAGCAACTTGTCTTTCAAATATCATATCAACCAAGTTACAAAAACAGCCTTCTTTCACCTTAGAAATATTTCTAAGTTAAGAAAAATGTTATCTATATCTGATGCAGAGAAGCTCGTCCATGCGTTCATGACTTCCAGAATAGACTATTGTAATGCATTACTAGGTGGATGTCCTGCATCATTAATAAACAAGCTTCAGTTAGTTCGGAATGCAGCATCCAGAATTCTTACAATGTCAAGAAAATATGATTACATAACCCCAATCTTATCGTCCCTACATTGGCTTCCTGTTAAGTTTCGAATAGACTACAAACTATTACTTCTTACTTATAAAGCACTAAATGGTTTGGCTCCATTTGGCTCCATACAGTCTTTTAACATGCTACAATCCGTCATGCTCCCTGAGATCTCAAAACTCTGGGCTTCTAGTAGTTCCTAGAATAGCAAAGTCCACAAAAGGTGGTAAAGCATTTTCACATTTAGCTCCTTAACTCTGGAATAGTCTTCCTGACAGTGTTCGGGGCTCAGACACACTCACCCAGTTTAAGTGTAGATTAAAAACATATCTTTTTAGCAAAGCCTACACATAACACACATCATAACCTTGTGCTCCAGAACATCTGATCACATGCACATTATCAACTTGTGCTGTTAATATCATGAACAGCAGCTACGCTAATTGCTCTCCACTGCTTCTCTTTCTCTCCCCATCACGAGACACCCTGAGGTTTGGCCAGCTCCAGTCACCTCCCACCTCGTGATGATTACGGACCTTTGAAGAAGTAGATGCCGAACTCGCAAACATCCAGAACCATCTAGAGACGTACCAGTGCCATTTGGATCCCGCTACATGTGTGGAGTTTTGACATTGGACCTCCTGAAGTGTTTAAAGGCTCTGGCATAGAGAAACTGATGCTGGATCTGTGATGATCACAAATGCTAAACTCATAAAACTAGGAGCTACTTACCATATAGACTGTATAAGACTGCAGAAAGAAAATCACTTATATTCTTATACTCCAGTAATCATGCTAGTTCTTACTCTCCAGTTTTCTGTACTGTTGAAAGATTTATGATCAAACTCTTGATGTCACTCAAATGAGGATGATTTCCCCTTTTGAGTCTGGTTCCTCTCAAGGTTTCTTCCTCATAACATCTAAGGGAGTTTTTCCTTGCCACAGTCGCCACGGCTTGCTCATCAGGGACAAATGCACACCTTCACCTTCACTGTTGACTTGTGTAAAGCTGCTTTGAGACAATGTCTGTTGTGAAAAGCGCTATACAAATAAACTTGACTTGACTTGACTTATCCTTATATGCTGCACATTAGATTTGATCAACTAACAGGTCCAATTTAAAGTGGAAGAACGTCTTTAGGATACATATGTAACCTGGTTCCCTGAGGGAATGAAACGCTGAGTCAACAATGCTTTGGGAACGCTTTATGTGTCCACGCTCTGAATCACGTGTGTATTCAGTCCAACGGAAAGGCACTACATCACCAACGGGGTGACAGCACAACCAGGAAGCTATAAAAGCACATGTGGTGGAGATAAAGCTAGCTTCTGCAATTAAAGGAAGTGCTGCAGGGATGCAGGGAGTGTGGCCTAGAGATGCAGCATCTCATATATTTAAGGAACCAAAGTTACATACATTACCTAGAGATGTTTCCTTTCAGGAACTCGAACTGCATCAACAACGCTTTGGGAACAAGAGTACAATACAGTCAGACTGACCAGTCCCTGCTAAGTGCAAATGGGCACAGCTAGGTTGAAGGATGGAGGAGCCAGGAATGACCCTAAGGTTTAGACTATACAACCTGACAACAGTCAGAAGGGTAGACCAACCTGCAGCATTGCAGATGTCTTGGAGAGATGCTCGAGAGGGCCAGGCTTTCGAGGCCGCCACACTCCGAGTGGAGTGAGCTCTGACACCGAAATGTGCGGGGAGACACGAGGACTCATAAGAGGATGATATAGCATTCACAATCCACCTGTTGAGGGTCTGTTTGTTCACAGGGAGCCCCTTTTTATAAAGACCATTGCAAACTAACAGCTGCTCTGACTTTCTCCACAGTTCCATTCTGTGAATGTATGTGTCCAGTGCTCACACTGAGCTAATCCAGCTTCTGCAGCACGATGGGTTGTGGGGGGGAACTGAAGGCACCTTAGGAACATACACCAGTTTGGGGTAGAGAAAAGCACTGGGAGAGACAAGGCCATGGAAAGGGCTTAAGGCTTCATGGTTCATTTAGAGAGGAGAGAGCCAGAAGAAAAACAGTCTTGACTGTGAGAGCACCTCGGGCAATGGCTCGAAGGGAGGCTTAGACAGGGCCTCCAATACACTGGCCAGGTCACATCGGCACACTAGAACGCACTCAAGGCCTCCTCTGGCCGACCACAGAGGAAACGTGTCACTAATGGGTGCTTGCCCACCGAATGCTCAGCAAGCGGAGCACGATTAACCGCAATAGCTGACACGTAACCTTTCAGGGTGGAGGGAGCCAACCCTGTGGCAAACTGTCCTTGCAGGAACCCCAGCTCTAAACTGACTGGGCAGTTAACTGGGTCCAACTGGTGGGGCTCACACCTCACAGTGAACAGGCATTATTTCGTAGCATACGACCTCCTCGTGGTGAAAGCTCTGGATTGGAGAATTTTTTCCACAACCTCGGCAGAGAGACCAGCGTCTAAGAGCTGTGACCTGCCTCAGAAAGAAGATCCCATCTGTGAAGAATCTCCCAAAAGGTTTGCTTGAGAAGGGATAACAGGTCTGCAAACCATGGTCTGCCCAGCCACCGTGGGACAGCCAGGAGGAGAAGGACTCATCCCGGCAAACTCTCTCCAGAACGGGAAGCTTTTCCTTGCCACAGTCGCCACCGGCTCATCAGGGACAAACTTATACTTATAAAGAACATCTTATTTGCTTTGGGACAATGTTCATCGTAAAAAGCGCTATACAAATGAATTGAATTGAATTGAATTAAATTGAATTGAATTGAATTGAAATTCTAGGAGCAGCATAACAAGGGAAAAAGCATGCACCTGTACTATGGCGTCCAGCCACAGTGAGTGAGAGAAAACCAGAGAAGACAGTGTGATGTCTCTTGAGTCGCAAACCAGTCCACTTGTGCTGTGTAAAACTTCCTCCATATCTGCTCCACGGCGTCTGGGTGGAACCTCCATTCCCCACGCCTCGGCGCTTGGACACGCAGAACTCGACTTCCTGAAAGGGAACTTAAGTGTCTTGCAAAGAGCCTTGACCTGAGTTAAGTTAGCAAGACATTTTGTTTAACATATAACCAAGTGATGGCTTTACAAGTCTCAGACCATTTAAAATATACCTTCAGAAAACAGAATAAAAATAATAAAAGCAAGGATTTCTTTTCAAGTTCCACCGACATGCTTCTTAAAAAAAAAAGCTATATAGAAACATCTTTTCAGATTAGCACCACTCTGTGTTGTTTTAAAACGCTAACTTTAAAACCAACTAACCTGAACAAAGAAGCTGAGCTCAGAGCAATTAAACTGTATCACCTGCTGCCTTTCACATCATATTTCAGCCCTGATCTAATGGAAATTGCTGCCTGTCACGTTATTGAGATGCTCTACTGATGATTATGTGTAGATATTATGGTGTTCAAGCGTGTTAGGGGTAACAAGATGCCATTTGCTGTGCTTGTCATGTTAGCAGGCTCAGCAGGACCGGAAAGCCGTTATTATTGGTACAAACTGCATGCATGTCATGACAGCGAATATCCCTCCCTCCTGGAAGTAATGTGGTTGTACAGCCTCTTCAGGTATAATGTTTTGGTGGTGCTTAAGTTGAGAATGTTTCCCCATGACACCATGAAAAGGGGAGAGCACCAAGCAGAGAGGTTATTTACATCCTTCAATTTCTCCTCACAGACTGCCAGATTATTGCCTACCATTATTACTGCCTTCCAACTGGGAGCAATTTATTTAGATTAAACCTCAGTGTTGTTTCCTTAATGCATTTCTGGAAAATATTAAATTCGTGGAGGTTATATGAGCAAAGAGGGGAGGACGATGTTATAATAGACAGAAGGAGAGCCCGAGAGAGCGAGAAATGAGAAATGGAAAGAAAATGTTATCTTTAAACTGTTGCACGAATTGAAATGAGAGACAAGTCAATTTAGTCACATTTTCATCAGACCAGTAGTCAACGACATGCCGAGTGGAGTGCGTCATGTATCTTCTCCCTGTGAAAGTCATAATGATCTCAATTACACGCCCATCCGTCAACGAAAACGAGTTTGTTTTCAGCAGGTGTCACCGCCCATGATGGAAATGTCAACAATCCCTCCATAGATTTAATGAAAGTGTCAGGGGAGAATATGACAAAACGCCACAAGCTGACACGTCGCTATTCCAGGAGCAGTTGCAGGGTGATCAAAGAGGTCCGGTGCAATTGTGGCATCCTGGCCACAGACAGAGGGCAACACACAGACTGATAGAGCTTCCTCTTCTTCCATCACTCTTTACGATTGAAAGAATTTGTTGCTGAATGTGTCACACTGGCACCAACACCATGTATAATACGTTGTCTTTAAACATGCTGTTAAAAATCTTAAAATTAAAAGTAAAAAAATGATTTATTGTTTCTATTTTCTTGTAGTGGAATTATTAGCGACAGCATTAAGCTTTAAATGCACCAATAAAAAAAATCAATGTGGCTATCAAAAACACTGTTTAGGCTGTGATGTGTCACTGAATATTCAGTAAGACTGTGATTTTTTCCACATTTCTTAATAATGTCACCTGGTAAGCCAGATTTTTAAGCTTCTTATGTACACTAAAAAGCAAAAAGATTTGTAGACCCCCTAACCATTCACCCCATTTGGAAAGCTAGATTCCACTCAATTTTGGCTGTGGACATTTGTGCTCACTCAGTCATTCATTGCAGTTTTAGTTAATCCTAATTGGTGTTCAGTGGAATTAGGGGCAGTGTTCATGTATCTCGCTTTTTGCATTGTCATGCTAGAACAGGTTTGGGTCTCTGAGTTCCACAATTGGGTGCAATGTTTAATTCATTTATAAAATAAATGTAAATTCTGTCACTTTTGGGAGTATTGCATTTTGCAAGTACAATATATATCACCAAGTTGTGATTTTACTGGAGTTTTTATTTATATTTTATTTCAATGCTCTTCCAGTTTCTTGCTCAGGAACAACCTGTTTTTTTTTTGTTTTGTTTTTATATCTATGACACTGAATGTGTCAGGGAGTTACCAGCCATGCCTCCCTTCTTCACTCAACACTCTCACTCAGCCTCTCCCTCCTACTGTCCTCCATTTACCCGTCCCCTTTATAAGGTCCCTATTCCCCCTCACTTACTGTCTAGTTACTGTCTAGTAACTGTCTTACTACTAGTTACGACCATAGATCACCCGGACTTCCTACCGCTCTTGTTCCCAGTGGGTCCATGCTCCTGGCTACGCTTCACTGAAAGCCCTCAGTTAAGTGTGCCATTTTGCTACAGTCTCTTCTCAAGCTCTCGATGTGTTTGTTTAGCATTTATTTAAGTTAAGAATTCTTAAAGAATGCTTTTTTCTCTTACAAATATTATTCAGTTAAATATATGAGGAGACAATACAAAGACCAAACTAATATACAGTATAGGTACAAGAAGAAGCTTTAACTAATATATAGAATGTGCCAGGAGACAAGTTTATTTTATTTGACTTGTGTTTGCTGTTTTATGCAATATAATATCATTTTTGCTTTTAAAAAAGAAGAAAATTTGAGAAAAAAAAAAAAGAAAGCGTTTATAACATTTTTAATGATGGTATGCTAAGGCATAGCTGTCGAATTAGTTTTACTGTTAGAGGATACTGCAGCAAAGGTTAATAATGCAATATTGTAATTCTATAATGCTGTTTAGCCATGATTACACCGATTTTGCACAGCCTGGTTATTTAATTCAAGCTAGGAGGATTGTGTTGATTGGTTCTCTTTCTTTTTCTTTTTTTTTTATCACTAACTAGATGAGGACACAAAGTAGATGATAAACCAAAGCATAGGAAAAAACATTACAATAAAATAAAAACATAAATCATGCAGGAAAACAAAGAGAGCACAGATTTTTCATGCTGGTTTCTTTATCTGTCAGACTCATTGGCTATGGATGACTAAAATGATATTTTCCCCACAATCATTATTCTTGTCCACTTATTTTCTAAAACAAAGTTAGACCAAAAGAGGCAACAAAGTTACACCACTAGCAGCTGGACTGGGCTAACCAAATCTGAAGTTTTCCCCAGCAACGCAGTGACTGTATGAGCATTCATTCTCTACAGTGCAGGATTCTGAAACAAACTGGACTTTAGTGAAACACATGGCCAGACTCATGTGCAGGTCTTCTGCGCCCAAGGGCATGTGAGGATAATGGCCTAGATAACAGACACACACACACACACACACACACACACACACACACACACAGACACAGACACACAGACACACACTCTCCAATGTGTAAAAATTACAAGTTCACACGCTGTTCGTTTGCTAATTATGAAAAGGTTGGCATGTATTTCCATCACTGTTAATGGATGTTCTTAATATTCTGTGTTTATAAGTTTAGACACAATGAAACACTGGACCACTTATTGATGTTTTTATACAATGCAGGCCTACAGGTTAACATCATTTGAATATAGCTTTAGGGTCCCCACTTCAATCCTGGGCTCTCTGGAATTTTACATTTGGCATATGTAACACATGCATGCACAATGCGTCAGGAATATTTCATGAAATAAATCTTGTAACACTAGTCTTAACATTTGTTTTACTTTAATTGTGCCAATCAATCAAAAATCATGTTTTGATGCAAAATACCCCAGTACTAAAAGCTGAAACCCACTTCTACTGTATACAGTGAAACCCCATTGTATAAGCATAATTCGTTCTTGAAAATTGCTCGTAGGTCCATTTGCTCGTACATTCGAACTGATTTTTCCCATAAGAATAAATGTAAAAGTGATTTAATCCGTTCCGAGATCTCATCCAAACGCTTATTTCTGCACTTAAAAAGTATTTGTAGCCTATTTTAACAAACAAATACACCGCAAATTATCTTAATGTAAACATAATTTAACACTCACTCATGTGGTAGTGGTTGATTGCGAGTGTGAGAAGCACACCACGCTCTTAACCTCCTCGGTTTCCATGGTAATTCTATTTACTTTCGTTTTTCACATTCCATCACTGATTTTCTTGGGAGACATTTTTCAAGATTTCTACTGAAATAAAAATATAAAACTAAAAAAAGTTAAGTTTTTGCTGCATTGAACAATGAGAGCGACCGAGTGATACGTCATCAACTAAGCGACTGATGCGACCCTCCGCCAAAAACGTTGAACCAGCAGCGTGGATTTGCTCGTGCCTTCGAAATTTGCTCTTGAAACAGGGTAAAATTTTGCGAGCGAGTTTGCTCGTATCTCCGTTTGCTCGTACTATAATTTGCTCGTACAACAGGGTTTTACTGTAGTACAATTACAGCATTATTACAGATTTTACAGACTAAATGGTAATGCGGATCTAATATGTGCATCATCAGTGTGAAAATGACCTTTTTTTTTTTTTTTTTTACTAATTGTGAAAAAATTTATACTAGACTTTGAGGACACCTGACCATAAGATTTGAATGTGCTTTTTGAACATCCCATTCCACATTTATTCATATTTGCTGTTATAATAACCTCCACTCTTCTGGAAAGATGTTCCACAAAATTTTATTCAGACACCTGGGTGTTATACAGTCAGGTTTTAAAGTAGGCCTGGGGTGCAGTTAAATCATTCAAAAAATGCTCATGAGGGTTAAGTTTAAAGCTCTATAGCAGGCCACGCAAAATCTCCAATTCCGGTAACCATATCTTCATGGCGTTTACTTTGTGTACAGGGACATCGTCATGCTGAAACAGCTTTGGGTGTCCTAGTTCAAGTAAAGAGAAGATTTCACTTCTCTCGCTTCCAAAGACATGTGATTCCAACTTTGTGGTAACATTTTGGGAAAGAACCACATATGACTGGGAAAGTTGTTTTCCCAATACTTTTGTCCATGTAGTTTATCTGCTATATATGCTAAATATAAACTGTTATTATCTGAAGATTAAACATACTAACATGTCTATAATACCATTTTTTTTAATAAACTTTCTTTTGCTTCTCCCGTTAGGGGTCGCCACAGCGGATCCTCCGCATGTTTGATTTGGCACGTTTTTACACAGGATGCCCTTCCTAACGCAACCCTTTCCATTTATCTGGGCTTGGGACCGGCACTGACAGTGGCTCGGGTTGGTTCCCTGACCAGGGATCGAACCCGGGCCGCAGTGGTGAGAGCGCCGCATCCTAATCACTAGACCACCAGGGAACCCTATAATTCCATTTTTTTATAATTCTATTTTTTTTAAATCAGAAAGTCAAATGCAGCAAATGTTTAAAGAGGCTTTTAAAATCATCAGCTTGACAAGAAGTCAGCCATTCCAGCTCTTTTTGTGTAAAACAAGTGTCTAGTAATTATATTAAGCTTGTCATGTCTACACCAAAACTGCTCTGAAGTCTATCTCCCATTATCATCTATTATAATCATAAACACCTTGGATTACAACTCTCACACGCCACATTCATGGTCATGTGATTACTGATTGCACTTAAACCCAGTCTCCTCCATACACATACTGTAGTAGCACATTTTCTAGGCCAGCACTTCACAATGTTTTTTTCAGCTAAGACTTTTTTTCTGACATACCAAGCCTGAAAAATATGTTTGCTATTATAAAATTTTGTCCAATATTTCCTTGATTTTCACCTTGTTCCCTAAATCTCAGTTTGCACATCATCTGAACACTATTCAATAACAACACCTTCTGCTGTCATTAACGCTGGCCTGACATAGCATACTTAGCCTTCAGATTTACAATATTTAGCATTTTTACTTTGATATTAAGCATGTATTTATTTATTAAGCTTTATTTATTTATTTATTTATTCATTCATTACATAGAATCCTCTATGTAATGAATGAATAAATAAATAAATAATGCTTAATAAATAAATTATTAATAATTATTAATAATAAATTATTAATAAATAAATTATTATTAATAAATAAGGAATAATGCTTCCTTAATTTTTAGGCAGCTTGCAAAGTTAGTAACATGAATTTTTGTTTTATTATGATTAACTTGTATGCAGTTCTATAACTTGAGCATAGCATACTCATAACTGCATCTGTTCATTTCAATGTAGTTACTGAATTAAACAATGAAGAGACAAGATGTGAGCGTGAGGACAATATGGTACATGTGTTTAAACATATTATTGGCTTAAATACACACTATATGGATGAAAGTAGTGGGACACCTCACTTTTCTAACTATATGCAGTTCTACTCCAAACTGTTACTATGAAATTGGAGGCACACAATTGTATAAGATGACTTTGACTGTGGTAGCATTAAATATTCCCTTCATTTGAACTAGGAGACTCAAACCGGTATGAAGATATAATTTACGTGTTGGTGTGTACGATTTTGAATGGTCTGTTATAGAGCTTTGACCTCAACCCTATTAAACACCTTTGGGGTAATTGGAACATTTCCCAAACAGCACACCAACCCTCCTTATTCTACATCAATATCTATACAAATCCATTACAATATCTGGCTGAATGAGCACAAATCTCCACAACCACACTCCAAGAATTTAGTGGATCAGCACAGAAGAGTAAAACATATTATAATAGCAAATGTGGAGTAAATGTTGAATGTGGTGTTTAAAGAAATTCCATATAAATTTACTGGTGTCTAATAACTTGTGTTCATATAGTGTATTTGAGCATAATCCTCTCAAATGTTTGTGTGGGGTCTCAGTAAAGCACATAAGCCAGTTTTCTCGGTTTTCTCTGTGTATTTAGAATAAAAAGTCACACTGGGTCATAAAAGCTGTTGATGTCAATTCTGTATATTGTGAGTTATTAAAGCCTGGGAAACTTTGTGCTAGAATAAGCATGGTAATGTTTTATATTATATTCTAATGATTTGTTAAACAAATATTCAGTCTGCCCTCATATGATCCTTAGCATTCATTCCAACATTAAAGTGTCTGATACGCAGCGAAACCAAGACTAATCATGTTCTCAATTAGACTGCTTTTACCTGTGTAAATGCATAATTAAAAAAGACATCAATGCAAAATGTGGCTGTTTGGAAGTCGTGCTGTCTGCAAAATTAGCAGGCAATAAAACAAACATGGACATAAGCAACAAATTGAAAAAAGATATTTCGATATAAGATATAAGCTCCTCGAACTAACCGAGTTATTAAATATCAATTATAATGCTACTACTTTATTAAGTTATGTAATAACTCAAATTTTAATGAGCATACATGAAAAACCACCATCTTCTAAAGAAAATCCCTACAAAACCCTCTCTTTAGCCACAAGTAATGAACTTGCCACAAACAGAACCTTCCTATCTCCTTCTTTATTCAACAGTATATATCAGAATCCTCCTAGAACTCAGGCCCCGGTTCTCAGTTTCCTTCACTTATTACTATTTATTATATGTACTGTAATCATTTTTGTAATTATTTTTGGGAAAACTATAAGTAATAGCATAAAAATGCAAAGTCATATTGGAACAGAGGCAGCTGTAGACATTTAACAGTCAGAGAATTTAGTTTCCAAGGCAACTCTGCATTGCAGGAGAGAGAGAGAGAGAGAGAGAGAGAGAGAGAGAGAGAGAGAGAGAGACAGACAGACAGACAGACAAAAAGAGATAGAGAGCATGAGGTCAACAGAACATGGGAAATAGAGAGCAGATATCATTTTTTTTCCCAGGAAAAGTGTAATAAATACAGGCAGGACAGCAGAAATCAAGTGTTATATATATTTTGTTTTGCTCCAGGAACAGGAGATATTTGAGATGTTGTACAATTATATAAGGCTAGTGCTTCTTATGATAAATAGCCTACCTGATTACACTCTTACTCCTGGGTCTGAAATTCTGCAAACAACTACAGGTTACGGTGCAGTTGGAGGTTGAATGTGCATGCTGCAAAAAATGAGAATAAACAATAAAATGTGTGTCTGCTAGCAAAGACTTGCTAAGGGTTGTAGCCTGTGTAGGGCGTTTGTTCATGTTCTCCTTGTAACTGCATAAGGTACATTTCAAAAGCACTGGAGTAAATGGGGGTCTCTAAAATGGTATATACTGTATGAGTGTATGTGTTTGTATGTGAGCATGGGACACATCCAGGGTGTTTTCCATCTCATATTCAGTGCTCCCCAGTGTTGACTAAATGGACAAATAAATTAATTAATGAATTATGCAATAAAAAGGAATATATAAAAAGACATTGTGCCAAGATTATTTCATTATGTCAGTGTACTTTTAATTGTGCCACCAATCCCTTTACTGGCCATTTTAGAGTAACTAGTTTCTCTACTGAACATTTTACAGTTATCAATCCCCCTGCAGCCGATTTAAGAATAGAATAGCCAGTTTCCATTTTACAGTAACTAATCTTCCTACTAGACAATATAAAGTAAGCTATCCACCTACATACTTATTTAAAACAATTAATCAATCTATCGACTATTGATCTATTGATAGAGTAACCAACCCAACACCTAATGTAGAGTAGAGTTGCTACTTGCTGCCCCACAATGACTAACCAGTCCATCTACTAGACAATTTCCATTAAGAAATCCACTTACAAGTGAGTAAACAATAGTACCAGGAAGTGCCTATGTGAACACAAGGAAAACATTTCTCACTGTCAGTAATCAGACCTCAGGATCAATAATCAGTACCCTGGAACATTACCTGGCTTGATGCCATGCTGACTGTTTTTCTTTCAAAAATTATAATCATAAAAAAATAGTCATTCAACTTCACATCTTCTGCCAACTGACTCAGAAACTGTTCCATTATGCGTTTGCACCGGTTCTGTTTCAGGTTAGTTTCAACAAATTTAAAACATCACATACTCTCAATATCTTTAGTTGAGGAGAAACGCTCTGTTCTCTATGAGTGCTTTCTCTGTGTATCACTATAAATACATTTTTGATTGTATTTTCACAGCAGTGTAATTAAAACAATCATACCTTATGTTAACTTTTAGCCTGGCAAATGTCCTTCGTTTTAGATCTCTTAGCCTATTAAGGCAGAGAAGTAAAATTAATGAACAATATGCTATAAATGAATGAAAACAGCAATACATTATATTTATATGCAGTGTATCTTCATGTACAATGGATGTACAATATACCTTGGACCTTATGGACCTTTTTCTGCAGTATATCATCCAGTTTATCTATTTACATATTATATGTAAAAAAAAAAAATAAAAAAAAAAGGGGGGGGGGGGGGGGGGGAGAACAGTGTTATTAGTATATTACGATATAAAAAATTTTTTTTACTTCTTGTACTCCATTTATTTTTCTTCCTGTGTTCTTCCATACTTTTATAAAAACCTTAAGGATTAGGGGATATTATTAGCAGATTACAGGGATTAAGTTTAAAACCTCTTCACCTAAGTGCCTAGAATATTTAACAAAAAGAACATTGCTTGTGTGTATTTGTGTGTGTGTGTGTGTGTGTTTGTGTGTGTGTGTGTGTGTGCGCGTGCGCGTGTTATTTTCTTTTCTAGGCTGTGATGTACCTGAAATTACCAGCTATTTCCTTCCCAGTACTGTTGCAACGACTGCCAATCACATGAACCAAGGAAAATAAATTAATAAAATATTATGTGGAAGTCGCAAAAAAAATGAAATAGCTGCTATTTTCAGTATGGTAGAAAATATTGTTTTTGTTAGATTTTTTTTATTATTATTTCAAAACAATAAAAGTTAGCCACAACTTTTGTCTTGCTGTCTCATTAAGCCTAACGCAACAGAATTGACACATTTTCCAAATGTGTCCCTAAATAAATGTATCCATAAATATGTGCATGCTTGTATTAATTTACAGAACATAAAGGCAAAACAACCTCATCTATTTACTGGGGGGAAAAAAAAATAAATATATATAAGTATATATATACACCATCTCCCACACTATATATATATATATATATATATATATATATATATATATATATATATATATATATATATATATATATATATATATATATATAGTGTGGGAGATGGAATATAGTGTGGGAGATGGAACGCTTTGGGAACGAGAGTCCATCAGCCAGACTAACCAGTCCCTGCCTAGTACAAATGGGCACAGCTAGACCGAAGGACAGAGGAGCTAGGAATGTCTCTACAGTCAAGGTTATAGAATCTGACAAATGTCAGTGGGGTGGACTAGCCTGCAGCACTGCAAATGTGGGAGTGGGACTATAGAGGACCAGGACGTAGAAGCTGACACACACCCGGTACAGTGAGCTCTGACAACAAAAAAGGATGGGATGGCATCCACAATCCACCTGCTAAGGGTCTGCTTGTTCACAGGGAGCCCGTTTTTTATAGGGGCCATAGCAGATAAACAGCTGCTCTGACTTTCCACAGTTCTGTCTGTCGGTCAGGGGCCTGAAAAGGAGGAGGATAGAATGTCTGCAGCATGACAAGTCATGGGGTAACCAAGGACACCTTAGGGACATACCCTGGTCTGGGGTAGAGAAAGGCACTGGCCATTCCTGGGGTGAACTCTAGGAGGAACAGTGCCACAGAGTGAGCCTGTAGGTCCCAAACCCTCTTCAGGAAGGAGATAAAGGCAGTCATAACTGACAGAAACCTAAGGTCCACCTTGGCCAAGGGCTTCAAGGGGGACTTAGACAGAGCCTCTAGCACAACAGGCACTCTGAGTCCTGGGTCTAGGCCTCAGCCTCCGGTTGCCAAACAGGTAACATTTCACCAAGGGGTGCTTGCCCAGCGACTGTTTAGCAAGCGGAGCACAGTTAGCCACGATAGCAGACACGTAACCTTTCAGGGTATAAGGAGGCAACCCTGAGCCGAACTGCTCCTGTAAAAAAAACAACCAGTACTAAACCAAACAGGTAGTTATCTGAGTTGCAAACAGATGCACTTGTGCTCTGTAAAACATTCCCTGTATTTGCTCCACCATCTCGTGGTGTAGCCTCCATTTCCCGGGCCTCGGCCCTTGCCTTGAGACAGCATTTGCTCCCTCATTCAAGTACCCTAGGATATAAGCTGCCCTCAAGAAGAGCAGTTTTCCCTTGGTCCACAGGAGAATCTGCTGTGTAAGCCTGTATGGGACGGGATTGCAGACCCCCCTGATTGTTGATATAGGAGACCACAGATGTGTTGTACGTATGGTCGAGCACATGGTGGTCCCTCAGGTCTGGAAGAAAGTGCTTCGGGGCCAGAAGAATGGCTAGCATCTCCAGGCAGTTGATGTGCCAAGTGTGATAGAGCCCACTCCACCAACCTTGGACCTCATGACTGCTCCCCACACCGTAAGGGAAGCATCTATTGTTAGCATTATGCGATGACATGGAGCGCCCAGCATGGGGCCTTGAGACAAAAATGCAGGTTCTCTCCACACTAAGGCCCGAAGGGTTTGCCGCGAGGTCTTGATGGTGCGTAGTGGGTCATCCTTTCGGGAGAACCCTTTGTCTCTAAACCACCACTGGAGCGGTCTCATGTGCAGGAGGCCAAGTAGAATCACATTAGACGCGGCTGCAATCAAACACAGCAGTCGCTGGAACTGCTTCACAGTGAGTGACTGGCCTTTTCTCAATCTCTTGACCGCATAACAGTCAAAACCCACACTATGCCTAAGAAGGTGGTTCTCTTTACTGGTGAAGGCACACTGTTCTTAGCCCCAGCTCCATCATACAGGCTAGAATGACATCTTGATGCCAGACCGCCAGAAGCTCTGATTGAGCTAATATCAACCAATCGTCAATATAGTTCAGAATGCGAACACCCTGGAGTCTTAGTGGGGACAGAGCCGCATTCATACACTTTGTCAAGGTTTGGGGTGAGAGCACAAGGCCGAACGGAAGGACCCGGTATTAGTAAGCTTTGCACTCGAAAGCAAACCTCAGGAGCTGGAAAAGAAGGATAAATATGTGGAAGTTAGCATCCTTTAGACCTATCAAGATCAGAAATTCAGCTTCAGAATTTCTCTTACAAGAAGAAAATCCTGAAATTCCACATATCGAGGGCATGAAGGAATGATGGATGGAAGGAATGAAGACATTTGGTAAAATATGTTGAAGTAAAACTGTTAAGTAAAACATATCTTAAGAAAATTAAATATGAAATGTAAAACACACACTACACATCTGAATTACCCAATTGGGGTCTAATAAATGCAAACTATTTAATTACACTTTTCAATGTTTTACATTTTATTTAATCAATTTAATTAATTACTCGATATAATCCAAATAATAAAAAGTGTATTGCATTCATTTAATTTACTCTAATTAATGCAATACATGCTAATTATATTAATTTAATTATTATAAAATGTAATTTTATATATTATTTTACCAAGCTGACATTTTATTTTAAATTGTTTTATTAACATAAACTGTTCACATGTTGATGATCACAAATGTTAATAATAAAAAAACGCATTAAGAAAATGACAAGCAATCTTTTGTTTTTCATCTCTTCCCCTGAAAACTCTTGTATTTCTTTTCTTACTGCATTCATTTGACAAATACAAGTATTGTAAGTATTGCTCTGGTCCAGCATTTTCATCTGCTTGCTCCCATATTTTATTTTATTTCACACCTCCAGGGTCTGGGAGTTACCTTAGAGCTGCATTTGTCTTAATGCACCAGATACATTTTGGGGCATTTATGTTATGATTTCTGTGAGTGCAGAGAGCATTAGTATTTGTCAGGCCTTAATAATGCAGTGGTTGTACAGGAGGTCTCTAGAGACTTGGGTAAACTGTGGTTTTGGACCAGAGGTGAGCTTGATTTTTTAGCAAAGCAATTTCTGGAGAAGGTTTGGATTTATTCATTGTCGGTTTTAAAACTCTCATTTTCATAACAATGTATTATTCTGTATTCTTTTAATTAATTGAAAATCTTGGCTTTCTTTAAGTGAGAATTTTAACACGTTCAGGATTTTAACACTGATATCAAATAACACAGTTATTCTCTTGCGGGAAAAGAAAATAGTGTTTCTCTATCACATTACTTTTGCATGATTGAAGTGCCATTTTTTCATTACATTAATTTTACATTTAAAGATATTTCAGCAAAAAAAATGTATTTAAAACTAGCAATGGACATGGACATTACTTAAAAATGCAAAATATGTTTGCAAAAGCCATGTCCTGATTTTATGATCATGGAAAAAAGTATTCTGTTTTTATTTGGGTTTTTTTGTTTGTTTGTTTGTGTGTTTGTTTGTTTGTTTATTTGTTTGTTTGTTTGTCTTTAATGTTTTTGTGACTCACCTTGAGAAAAAAAGACAAGTTTAGTTTCCAAATCACTGAATACAATTACCGGTAAAAAAAAAAAAAAGAAAAAAAAAGAAAAAAATTGTAAAAACACTTTGTTTTTATATTTACATAAAATGGCATTTATAACAGTTTTAAGAGCTAAATGGCATATCAATTATAGCACTTCCTCCACCCTTATTTCTTCTGTAGACCATCTGTTCAACACTGTTGCCCTGTGCTACACATTCCTTTTCTGTCTTTAACATCCATGTAGTGGCAATAGCCAAGTTCCTATACATCCCTCTGCTCCTCTATCCATCATCCACCTGCTTCATCAGTCCCAGTCATTGCCCCTCTCTCTTAATGTCTCTAACTGGAGCTTGTTGCATGTTCAACATCTGCAGTGATGGTAATTAAATATCATGTCTTGGCATTGATGTATTTCTCTATGTTATAGCTCTGGTTCAACTGACCTACATATGGTTCCACCCTATTCTGGGAACATAGATAGGTTAAACTGTTATTTTTTTTTATTTTGCCTTATACATTTATTCCTTGATTCTCACACAAAATTAATCTGGATGGATTTCACCAAAAAATTAGAAAAAGTCTAATCTCAACCAGTATTGCTAGTCTTTACAGCCAGCATAACCTAAGAATACAAAATCATAATCTTTATTGAAATAAATGTGGGAATGCTTCATGTTCTAAGTTCTAAGAATGTTCTAAGATTTTAGGGTAACACCTGGTTTAAGGTCAATGCTAATATGGCTTAAGTGGTTGGGGAAAAGGTACAAGAAACCTAGCATGTTCATCCCAAAGGTGTTAGGTAGTATAGCGGTCAGGACTGTGTGCAGGCCATACAATTTACTTTCAAATCAACCTTGATAACCATTAGTCCATGTAGTTCTAGTAAATAAAAATACTAATGTTTCAGCATATAAATAAATTCCTCACAATTCTTTGTTCCCAATATAATTGTAACAGTTTAATGAAGTCCCTCATATCTGATTAATAGTCAGATGTCCACAAACTTTGGTCATATAGTGTGAATAAGCTCTTCCTAACAACTATTATACTGTAGAATAATAAAGACTATTTAAAATGATTATTCAGACAAGCTTTACTGCATTGGTCAACTTTGAGTTTTTGACCTAAGCTAACTGCCTTAACTTGGCAACATATGTCAGAAAAACTGTGAATCTGTCTAATCATTTATTACATTGCCATATTATTTGTTTATTAACGTTATTTTTTTCTCAGATGACATGGTACAGTTTGTCAAATAATGACCTTTATGTATATCAGTGGCAGGCTATGCATTTGGTACCTGGGCCTTCAGTGGGGATTTACCTGACTTAATTCACCTCTTAATACCACCACTATCACTTCGCAAGGAACCCTAAAAAAAGATAACTGCAAACCTCTACACTACAACTGCAACTGTGCCACCTACATCATCTGGAGCAGTTCAGAATCAATATTTGTCTAATAACATGACAAAAACATACAAATGTAAATAAAATACAACCTACTCACCAGAGATGCATACTCATAATTTGCACCGCTCCTCAGAGGCTGTAATCCAGTGGTACCACTCATATTTACTGGTCTGGAAGCAGCGAACAAACCCTTTCCTGGGCTGAGACAAGCTAGCTAGCTTCGGGATTAGCCGACCTCTTCTTACGATGACTAGCTTTTCTTATCTCAAAGTATGTTTGAGACCAAATCAATATCTCCTCCTCCGTAGGCATAAAAGTCTAATTTGGATATAACAGTTTCCCTCTGACCAATCAATCAGAGGACAGAAAAAAGCTGACACTATTCTGGGCCAGCTAGCTGGACCTGTGAGGCAATATGAAATCTGATTGGTTAAAAAACAGAGCTTTTTTCAAAGGAGACAATGGTAAAAACGCCAGCAGTATTGACATTGAAGGCCCTGGGCAGATTAGATTGACATGGCAGCACATCGAGGTTGAAATCTGATTGGACAAAAAATCTAACATTCTCAGCCAAGAGAAACGCTATGAAATGAAGAGACTGACGGGACTGACGGGAATAAATTAATAAAATTTCATGTAACAAATACTAGAATTTATGTTGTAAATGTAGGTCAATGCTTCTGAAAGTGTTTAGGCCAGAAAACAAGTCTTTGCTGGCCCTGACCGCCTGTATATATAAGTTATCTTAATGATTAAAGTAACGTATCCAGATTTTCTGCAGATCCTGCAGTATGCTATAGATTTTATATATATATATATATATATATATATATATATATATATATATATATATATATATATATATATATATATAAAGACACCTCTGTATTACTTTTATTCCATTACACTTATTCACTATCTGCTCAACTGAAGACCCTTGTAATTTGTACCTAGAAATGGATGGATTCAATTTTGAGTTCGGTTCCTCTCAAGGATTTTTCCTCATGTCGTCTTAGGGATTTTTTTTCCCCTTTGTAGTCTCGGGCTTGCTCATTAGGGAGCTAAATCTACATGCGTATTTCTTTCAAGTTGCTTTTGTGAGAATGTCTGTTGTCAAATGTTCTATACATCAACAAATCACTTGCTGAGTTCAATTGAAAGCTTGGTGTGAGATTGACATGCGTCATTGTTAAAAAAAAATGTTTTTGATATCATTTATACCGATGAACATTTTTGAAAATTAGATCCAGATAAACACTATGCAAATAATGTGGCTGAAAGAATCCTAATTGCTCCTAATGTTCTTGGGTCATTGCAGTTTAATTGAGGTGGTGGCAATTAAACTCTGCCCTGAAAGCCATATTCAGTGTTCTCAATAGATTTGGGGAAGCATCTTCTGTGTGAAATGAGTTCCTTCGTTTCTCCACTTTTCCCCCTTGATATTACGGGAGAAATTATGTATTTGTAAGTGCTTTTAGATGATTCTACTAAACAATTCTAACTAATCATGTGGAATATGTGAACCTGACAGCTCAGGAAATGCATCTTAATTGACAATAATGAATGAATGAATGAATGAATGAATGTCAATTAAAGTTTGTTTAAAACATGGTCCTTGCAGTCCCTTGAATTTCTTTGGTACCTGTATTTTATACTGAAAAAAAAATCTGTATTCCTTTTCTACATTTGCATTTAGATCATCGTATCACACCTTTGCCAAGATTAACCTTCTATGAAAATATTTCATTCATTAAGAAGCTCTAATGAACGTCAAGCCTGCCACCTAGTCCTAACGTCATAGTAATGTTTCTCTTGGCAGGAAACCGTGTGCTAATCAACAACCTATTCACAGCTGAGGAGCCTCTTTTGGCTGCTACAATTACCAAAGTGTTACACCAACAAAACATATGAGGATACTATCAAACAGAAACGAAGGGAAATATGTAGTTTTTTGTTTCATTTAAAAAAGGTCTGTGATAGACTTTGGTTCTCCAACTAGCTAGCTGAATAATCTTAGAGTGTAAATTATTTCATTCTCACCATCTGGGTCTAAAATATTACATTTTTAATGTACTATTAAGTGCATGCTGTGAACAATTATAAAAAAAGGTCCTTAGAAATTTTGGGTAAGCAACCATATTAAAGACATTCTACTGTACACAATTCATTACTAGCTATTTAGAAGCCTTCTGTACATTTAGACAAATTGGTAAATAGAGTCAGATTTAAAGTATTCTATCAATTAGACATTTTCCTCATAACTACTATTTACTACTATTTAAGATATCAGACTGTCTTTCTTGTGTATGACTTTTATGTACAGCTGTTGTACAAGAAATTCAGTTAACTGACAGTAAAATTAGTGTTTATTGACTGATAATTAAATTGCAATTACTTGCGTTATAGCACTTTAATGAAAAAAAAAACTAGAATGTCTCAAAATCATGCCTACAGCTAACCATTCAGCAATACAAAGCAGAAAATGGAAAAGTTTGGCAAAGGAGGTGACCAAGAACCTAAGGAAACTTTATTCATCAATATATCTTTTTTTTTGCTTATTATTTCTTTAAATCTATTCAAATTTCCCTGAGGTACTCGCTAACTCGACCACTCACCACTTATCACTAACCACTATTCGCAGCGTAACCACTCCTTAGTCATGTGGGAGCTACAGCTATCTGGGAGGGTCAAGGTTATTCAGTGCTTCAACCAAGACACGTGAAACCAGCCCATTGAATCTTTTCAGAATCTGCAGTTCATGCTGTGTCAGGGGGTATCACACTCTTAGGAAAGCTTTATTGTTCCCCTTCTGCAAGCATGAGCTCACAGAGGCAATTGGCAAATTTGGCTGTGATTGATTGGGGAAAGTGTGTATGTCACCCCTCCCACCCTGAGAGCTCAGCCAGGTTTTCTTTCTTGAAGTCCTGGTCAGTTACAGCGGTGGCAAAAGAACAATTCACAGTGTTTGTATTTAATGTGCATTAAGTAGTTGTTTTGCAAAATCTAAAGAGTCTCAAAGTTATTTCACATTTACCCAGGTTCAGCTGGTTATCAATGTTTAGAAAAAAAAAAAATTATGATAAAATGTACCTTTTAAGTCACAGAAGCATTAAAATTGTTCTCTTTCATGTTGGCATGGTGATGTAGTGTGTATAACAGCAGCAGGGTTCAATTCTGAGCTGGATTTATTCTCTGTCTGGAGTTTTTCCCCAACTGGGTTCCCTCTAAGTTCTTGCATGCATTTCTTTATGCAAGAAACATGCATAAAGATGGATGGACTGTTAAATTTCCTTAGGTGTAAAAAAGTGTGCTAACGTGTGTGAACGTAGCCCTGAAATGGATTTGTGTTATGTCCAGGGTGTATTCCCACATCACACCATATCTTCCTCAGATTGGCTCAACCCTATGCAGGATAGGCCTGGATAGGGTCCAGCTGTTTTACAGATGAACCTATTAAATAAGTACACTAATTATTAATTTAACATTAAATGCATAAAAAATAGTTAAATATAAGTCTATCTAGACATTTAAAATAAAAATAAATAAATAAGGCCGGTGTGAATCAGGACAAAGTTGGTGGAAAGGCAATGAGAATATGCTTTTATTCAACTTAGTATATGCCTTCTTGTTCATTCTTGATTAGACCAGGTTGACACTGTGGTATTTTGGTGCCAGTCCAGAAGGTGTCTTTTCCAGTCATGTATATGGTCTAATTATATGGTATGTCTAGGTTTTTTCGAGACACTGCAGAGAAATGCTCTAATATGCTGCAAAAAAAATACTGATGCAAGAGTTGTTAACTTTCTGATGCAACTGGATTTGGGCAAATGTTTAAAACACTGAAATTCTAGACTTCTAAACTTACATTGCTTTTAAATAATTTAAAGTTACCTGTCAGTGGCTTAACCAGGAAATTCCTGAAACAGATAGGACTGTATATGGCTGCAGTTTGACGACATCACTTTAACACATCCTCCATCACATCATGAAGTGGCACAGCAGTTTAACGTGCAGAAGAGAAGAGGCCTGGTCCTGTCCTAAGGCTTTTCATATCCAATGTGATTATGGGACTGTGTAATTTGTATTACATATACAAGTGGTAGAAAATGTGTACATTGATGGAGTAAAAGGAACATAAGATGTGCTTTGCTGAAGCAAAAAGGAGTTTAATCTTTCTCTCTTTATTTCTCTCTTCTTCTCTCTCCCTCTTTCACTCTCTACATTCAATCTATAATTTTCACTTCTTTTTATACATTTAAAATTTGTTATTGGTAAAACTGGTAGCTGGGCTCAGGGTTTGGATCTATTAGCTGGGTTAACAAATCAACCAATGTGTACAGTCTACATCTACTGATACTGTAATCCAATAAACATTTTCTCTATGTTTTGGCCTTCTGTCCACACTGAGACTGCATTTAAGCCGGAATATATCTTTTATTTTTAAATGCCCTTCTAAGAGCATATATATGCGAAAATAAAATTTTTATCCTGTAGTGCAGACTGGAACATTAAAATATTCAAAAACAATGTTGTATTTTAAGTCAGGCAAACCATTTTCCTTTTTTTTTGCACTTGTGCAGGGATGTATGCATTCTTTTGGATGTTTTAGAGTGGACATTTTATAAATATGTTTGAAGACACCAGTGCACACGTTTCCAAAGTGTTTTTTAGATTGGATTTATGTAGCTGTAACCATAGGCTTATAGCTTAGGTGAATTTATTTTGGAGCAGATTTTTTTAAAACTGCAGTGGTTTTCTGGAAATCTTCAGAGTGAAAGGTCATGAGTTCAAATCTCAACACCACCAAACTGCCACTGTTAAGCTCTTAACCCTTAACTGTTCCATCAGTGAGATTATTGTAACTCAGGGCCTGGCAAATGCCATTAAATTTAAATGTATAAAAACCCTAATTGATTTTTACCACAGTCTGTGTGATTTATTGGGTGAAGTTGTCAGCTCCGACAGTTCCTTGCCAGATTGTCTCTTCGGCTATGAGCTAGTGTCATCTGAGGGATTGCAAAAGCAGTGTTAAGCAGTGGTAAGAAAAAGCATGTGAGAATATGACTTTACCAAGAAAGTGGATATAGAGTGAGAAAAGGAGAGGACCAAGTATTGATCCTTGTAGAGAGTCTGCATGGGGCAGATGTGGACCCCATGTTACTTGGTATGAGCAACCTTTCAGGTAGGAAGCAATCCATTCCCAAGCTGCTCCATGGACACCAAGGCTCCTTAAGGGTAGACAAGAGAGGCTTGTGGTTGACTGTGTCTACTCTGCCAGGGGGTGGGGCAAGACGTCTTCTTAGGTTTAGTGGTTGGGGGGCAGAAGAGGTCCATGGTTGAGGAAAGAGAGGAGAGGAAAGCGTCAGTGGCAAAGTCCAATGGGTAAAAAAAAAAAAAGAGACAGAGTCAGGAAGAGATTAAAGAGTCAAGAGGAGAGAGAGAGATGGAGTGGAGGTTGGGACCGATAAGAGAGAGATGTTGGAAATTGTTTTTAGGTAGCATAGGAAAAGTGGTTGTAAAGGAAACCAGGAAATTATCAGGTATTTGAAGTGGGGTAGCAGTCATGTCTTTAGCTGGGGTAGGGCGAGTAATAACGGGAGGTTGAAGTCGCCAAGAACTGTCAGAGGGGTGCTGTCAGAAGGGAAAGTACTGAGGAGTGTGTCTATCTCTTCTAGGAAGTCTCCAAGGGGACCAGGGGGGTGGTAGATGACAATGATGAAGAGGTTGATTGGAGAGGTAACTGAAACTGCATGGAATTCAAAAGAAGACATGGTTAGATGAGACAAAGAGAGAGGTGTAAAACACCATCTCCGTAACAAAAAAAAAACCTGTACCACCACCTCTACCTGTTTCTCTTGTTGAGTGAGAGAAAGCATAGGCAGAAGACAGAGCAGCTGGTGTAGCTGTGTTCCGTGGGGATATCCAGGTCTCAGTGAGTGCCAGAAAGTCGACGGCATGGTGGGAAACAAAGGCTGTGATAAAGTCAGCTTTCCTTTCAGCAGACTGGCAGTTCCAGAGCCAACCTACCACCGCTGTTTGAGTTTGAGACAACAGAGGAGGGTAGATAGGGTTACTGGCAATGTGACTTCTGTTATTTAGATGAGAACATCTGTGTCTATAAGAGGATTTGGGATCAATGTATGAATTTTTAAAAACACAAAATAACAATATATGTACTAATTTAAACACTAAGCATTACTGGCCTTAGCAGGGTCACCTTCAACTGTTTTTAATATAAATGAGCACCTTCAATATAAATGAGTAAACCCTGCCCACAATTCACACCTCAAGAGAGACTGAAACTACCCTTAATTAATCACCTGAGAGATTTTGTAGTTAGCTCTTGCTTTCTTCCAAGTGTGTTCACTGGGACTTGGCATAAGAGGTGGTTGGAAATAATGCTTTTGCTACACAGCCAGGAAGCTAAAATATATTTCATGTAATACGAGGCATACATACGTTAGAGGTTTAAAGAGTAAGAGTAAAAAATTAGACATAATTTTATATTCTTAATCCCAATTTATTTCAAAATTCTACACATTTCATTGAATTTTAGCTAATTTGCTAAATTTTAGCTAAATCAACCACTCCATCAAGAAGCCTTAATTTTAACAAAGAAATGGGACTGTTGATTTAATTCCCTTGTGTGTCAATATGAAACACTATTGTCCAGAATATCTGAAAAACATCAAAATAATGTTTTGGTATCTAATTGTGTATTCTAAACATTTTGCTAAAAAAACATTCTTATTTTGTGCCACTAAATATATTTATAGAAGTTTTCTACACATAAAAGTGAATATTTGGATATTCGGAATTCATTGTTGCAGTTCCAAACCTATTTTAATATTATTATTTTGATGACATTTTTATTATATTTCATGTGTTTGTTTATTTTTCTATTTATTTTTATTTTTCTATTATTACAGGAAGTCACATTTTTTTTTAGCAACAACAATAAGAACATATGCTTTGAATTTGAATTATGCTTGAATTTAGGATCAAGGCTGTACTTTAAGTAAGTTGCCCATATATAAAGAAAGTGCCCCTATATATACAAAAAACTATTAGCATATTCTGTGATATCTCCCTGGCTGATAGGACCCTATCCATGTAATATAATCCCTGGTGTATTCCCCTGGCTTGCTTTTTGCTTCAGCAATGCACAAATAGATGAGCAATGAGTAGAAGGGGTATGTTAATTCGGAGACATGATTCCCCATGTTATCCCAGCATTTTGCCCTGTTAACCATGACGCTATTCACAGCTCTAAGAACAGAGGAGAGTGTGAAGGAGACAGATTGCTTGGCCTGCTGGCTCTTAACACTGTATCATTAGCTGGCTAATTGGATATTAATGACTGTGTGGTTTCCATTACAGTAAATGGCACACCTGAGGACATTAATATTGTGCAAGAGAAAGTGAAAAGATCAGAACCACCTCTGTAGTTCCAAGGAGAGACGGCTTTAATGAAGGAGGAAGCTGATAAGAAGAAATAAAAAAGGACCATCCCCATTTAGCCTTGGAGAGAATTTTTGTGCTTTCATTTAGCCTAGGTTCTTTTATTACATACATGAGACAGGCTTTGGGAAAGCGAGACCTTTCTGTTGGCCTTATATATAAAGCAGATATTTAAATTTTAATCACTTTGCACGTCTCTCCAGTAGACTGGAATTGATCTCAGGGTCAGTTTGGTTTGACTGGTATTATAGGTTGTAGGGATACAGGAAATGCTTGATATTTAGCCACTGCATGAACTCCATGTAACAGATTTACCAGTAAAAAAAAAAAATATAACAAAGACAGAGGCAAAACAAATAATATATGAACTTGTGAAAATCAGTGAACTAACAGGGTTAGTAAAACAGGGGGATCTAAGAAGTGGGCTAAAAGAGGTACTGTGTTCATGACATCTAATATAGATGTGTTAGGTTAGTGTATAGCAAACTAAAAGACAGAAAATCAGAAAATGTCCATTAAAAGCAAGTGTCTATTGCAAATGCTTTAAAATCTGTAGCAATATGTAAGATTTTTTTATTTTTTTGCAACATCGCAAGGCCTGAGTGAGTAACTAAAATGAAATCTAAAGTAGAATCTAAAATTTGCACTATTTTTCAAATACCACTTTTCCAACAACCTGAATCATGACTGTGCAACCTAACTATCATGCCAGACTCTATCATAAAAAAAAAAAAAAAAAACGTTATAACATTGTAAGCTTCACTATAACCCAGCCATTATGGATGCATAAGCCAGTGCACTCTTAGTGCCGGTCCCAAGCCCAGGTAAATGGGGAGGGTTGCGTTAGGAAGGGCATCCAGCATAAAACATGTGCCAAATCAAATATGCGGATCACAAATAAGAATTTCATACCGGATCGGTCGAGGCCCAGGTTAACAACGAACGCCACAGGTATCGTTAGCCGACAGGGTACCGGTGGAAATTGGGCTACTGTTGGCCGAAGGAGGAGAAGGAGAGGAGGAAGACATTTACAGAGACGGCAGGGAAAGGAGCAGTGTAGGAGAGTGTAGGTTCGGGTTGGTACTTTAAATGTTGGTACTATGACGGGTAAAGGGAGAGAGGTAGCTGATATGATGGAGAGGAGAAAAGTAGATATGCTGTGTGTTCAGGAGACCAAGTGGAAAGGGAGTAAGGCCAGGAACATTGGAGGTGGGTTTAAACTGTTTAATCATGGTGTGGATGGAAAGAGAAATGGTGTAGGGGTGATTCTGAAAGAAGAGTACAGTAAGAGTGTAGTGGAGGTGAAGAGAGTTCCTGATAGGGTGATGATCGTAAAGGTGGAAGTTGAAGGGATGATGATAAATGTCATCAGTGCCTATGCTCCACAAGTTGGCTGTGAGATGGAGGAGAAGGAAAGATTCTGGAGTGAATTAGATGAAGTGGTAGATGTGTACCTAGGAAAGAACGATTGGTGATTGGGGCAGACTTTAATGGGCATGTAGGTGAAGGGAACAGAGGTGATGAGGAGGTGATGGGTAGGTATGGTTTTAAGGAGAGGAATGTGGAAGGGCAGATGGTGGTGGATTTTGCTAAAAGGATGGAAATCGCAGTGGTGAACACTTATTTTTAAGAAGAAGGAGGATCATAGGGTGACGTATAAGAGTGGAGGAAGGTGCACACAGGTGGACTATGTGCTATGCAGGAGATGCAACCTAAAGGAGATTGGAGACTGTAAGGTGTTGGCAGGGGACAGTGTAGCTGGACAGCATCGGATGGTGGTCTGTAGGATGGTTTTGGAGGCGAAGAAGAAGAGGAGGAGAGTGAGGACTGAAAGAAGAATAAGATGGTGGAAACTGAAGAGGAAGAGTGTAGTGTGAGTTTCAGTAAAGAGGTCAGACAGAGGCTCAGTGGTGTTAAGGAGGTGTTGGATGATTGGGCAACTACTGCAGGAGTGATGAGGGAGGCAGCTAGAAACATCTGGAAATAGAAAGCAAGACAAGGAGATGTGGTGGTGGAATGAGGAAGTGCAGGAGACCATAAGGAGAAAGAGGTTGGCAAAACAGAAGTGGGATAGACAGAGTGATGAGAAAAGTAGGCAGGAGTACAAGGAGATGCGGCAGCAGGTTAAGAGGGATATGGCGAAAGCCAAGGAAAAGGCATATAAGGAGCTGTATGAGAGGTTGGACACTAAGGAAGGAGAAAAGGATTTGTACCGATTGGCCAGGCAGAGGGACCGAGCTGGGAAGGATGTACTGCAAGTTAGAGCAGTAAAAGATGGAGAGGGAAATGTGTTGACTAGTGAGGAGAGTGTGTTGAGAAGGTGGAGGGAGTATTTTGAGCAGCTGATGAATGAGGAAAATCAGAGAGAGAGAAGGTTGGATGATGTGGAGTTGGTGAAGCAGGAAGTGGATAGGATTAGTAAGGAGGAAGTGAGAGCAGCGATTAAGAGGATGAAGAGTGGAAAGTCGGTTGGACCAGATGACATATGAAGCGTGGAGATGTTTAGGAGAGATGGCAGTGGAGTTTTTTACCAGATTGTTTAACAGGATTTTGGAAGGTGAGAAGATGCCTGAGGAATGGAGAAGAAGTGTGCTGGTACCGATCTTTAAGCATAAAAGAGATGTGCAGTCTTGCAGTAACTACAGGGGAATTAAGTTGATCAGTCACACCATGAAGTTATGGGAAAGAGTAGTGGAAGCCAGGCTGAGAGAAGAGGTGACCATCTGTGAGCAACAGTATGGTTTCATGCCAAGGAAGAGCACTACAGATGCCTTATTTGCTTTAAGAATGTTGATGGAGAAGTATAGAGAAGGACAGAAGGAATTGCATTGTGTATTTGTGGATTTAGAGAAGGCGTACGACAGGGTGCCAAGAGAGGAGTTGTGGTATTGTATGAGGAAGTCAGGTGTGTCAGAGAAGTATGTGAGAGTGGTGCAGGACATGTATGAGGACAGTGTGACGGCAGTGAAGTGTGCAGTAGGAACGACAGACTGGTTCAGGGTGAAGGTTGGACTGCATCAAGGCTCGGCCCTGAGCCCTTTCCTGTTTGCAGTGGTGATGGACAGGTTGACGGACGAGGTCAGACAGGAGTCTCCCTGGACTATGATGTTTGCGGATGATATTGTAATTTGTTGTGAGAGTAGGGAGCAGGTTGAGAAGAGCCTGGAGAGGTGGAGATATGCGCTGGAGAAAAGGAAAATGAAACTCAGTAGGAGTAAGACAGAATACATGTGTGTGAATGAGAGGGAGGGCAGTGGAGTTGTGCGGTTGCAGGGAGAAGAGCTGGAGAAGGTGGAGGAATTCAGGTACCTGGGGTCAACAGTGCAAAGTAATGGTGAGTGTGTTAGAGAAGTGAAGAAAAGAGTGCAGGCAGGGTGGAGTGGGTGGAGAAGAGTGACAGGAGTGATTTGTGATAGTAGGGTATCTGCAAGAATGAAAGGGAATGTTTATAGGACTGTGGTGAGACCTGCGATGTTGTATGGATTAGAGACAGTGGCATTAAATAAAAGACAGAAGGTGGAGCTGGAGGTAGCAGAGCTGAAGATGTTGAGGTTTTCGTTGGGAGTGACGAGGATGGATAAGTTTAGAAATTAGTTTATTAGAGGGACAGCGCATGTAGGATGTTTTGGTGACAAGGTGAGGGAGGCGAGATTGAGATGGTTTGGATATGTGCAGAGGAGGGACATGAATTATATTGGTAGAAGAATGCTGAGGATGGAGCCACCAGGTAGGAGGAAAAGAGGAAGGCCAAGGAGGAGGTTTATGGATGTGGTGAGGGAAGACATGCAGGTAGTGGGTGTAAAAGAGGCAGATGTAGAGGACAGGGTGGTATGGAGACAGATGATCCGCTGTGGCAACCCCTAATGGGAGCAGCCGAAAGAAGAAGAAGAAGAAGAAGAAGATTGTAAGCTTCACTATAATAGTTAAAAAGTGACAAGACAAACAATCTGGGTATTTATCCAATCAGGCGGCAGGAGGAAAAAAACAATAATCAATACCAACCAAGTTTTCCTCTTGGGTTCTATATATGTTGCTTGTAAGACTAAGCCTGACAAAATATCTAGTGGACAGGAGAATTTCAGGTCTGCTAAAAATCAGCACAGGGATTTGCATCTCAGGGGATTTGGGATGCATAAGTTTATGAGATTTGGTGTTTTAGTAGGAAAGCCAAGTTAATGGCAGCAATCGAGAGAAGAGGTCACTAATAAGAGTTTTAGAATTTAGAAAAGCTGACATTTGTGCCGAGCTTGGTGAGATTAAATAAATGTATTATGTTTCTTTTTTACCAAGTTCAAAATTAGTATTCCAAGAGGAAACCTTGATTCCATGTCTGACATGCTGAAAAGTAGCAATAACATGTAAGCATGTTCAATAACCATATGATAGTAACAATAACGTGCAATAACGTTCTTGGAACTGTTTTATCAAGTTACTGAGGAATCAGGTCTGGTTCTGAAAAGATCCTGGTGGCAAGCTGGTTTTTACAGAACCACAATTGCATGCTGTATACAAACAGCAGGTTACACCCTGGTAACAGCAATAGAAACTTCCTGGAGTGGAATATACGGAAGAGCTTTTAGAGTGAAACATCATATAGCCTAAGGATTTGATGTCCATCATCCAGCAGGCCATTCTCTGTTTACACCTTGTGTCTATTCCACCATCATATGAACGGTTGACCTGGCAATCAAATCACCTCATTATGGTCTATATAATACTGTAGAATGTGTACTGGGCATAGCAGGTACTGGGTACACTTGGCATATAATTTAGATGGAATGTTGAAGTAGAACATCACAACCTGTTCATTCCAGGAGCACTGATTTGTTAAAACACTTTTTTCCACCTCCACCTCCTCCTCACAGACGCATCTTATGTAATTGCTGATTAGAGGGCTGGTGGGCAAAATCAAGGAGTGAAAAGAGATTAAAACCCTTCCCAACAATAAAACAATCCCTCTTCAGTCTACAGTAAACAAATTAATTTAACTAGCAGTCAGCTTCTCTGAGGCCAGTCACAGCAAACGAATACCCTTACATTTACCCAGTGATGTTATTGCATAATGTTTAAATGGAGGTTGTAAGAGAGCTTGAAGGCATGACAATGCAGTTGGAATAAAAATGGAAATGCAAAAGGGTTAGGATCGTTGGTTTTTCTCACAAATATAACAAACTAAGGTTTAATGATTTACAAGACAACACAAACAGGCTTGTCTGCAGTTAATGACTGATAACACCATGTATCAAGCCAGAGACTAATTAAGTAGCTGTTGGATTACATTTGCAAACAGTCCACTCTTAAATGTCAAGACAACAATAAGCATATATATATATATATATATATATATATATATATATATATATATATATATATATATATATATATATATATATATATATATATATATATATATATAATTTTTATTTTTTTTCCTGATCAATATCTTTATAAGAAAATCAAGCACATTTGGAGCACTCCCAACAATTCATTAGAAGAGTCCTGGAATCTAGGAATTGTGGAATATGGAACTGCAGAAAGATCGACACAAATGTGAAAATGTGCAAAAAAAAGTTTTTTTCTTGATTTACAAAAGGTACATTTTTGATGTTTAGTCAACCAAAGAAGTAATGGCTTCCTTTTATGTTAGAAAAATGCTAATATTCAAATTGTACAACTCTCAGGCATACCCATATCAACTATGATATACAGTGAGGAAAATAAGTATTTGAACACACTGCTATTTTGCAAGTTCTTCCACTTAGAAATCATGGAGGGGTCTGAAATTGTCATCGTAGGTGCATGTCCACTGTGAGAGACATAATCTAAAAAAAAAAATCCAGAAATCACAATATATGATTTTTAAACTATTTATTTGTATGATACAGCTGCAAATAAGTATTTGAACACCTGTCTATCAGCTAGAATTCTGACCCTCAAAGACCTGTTAGTCTGCCTTTAAATTGTCCACCACCACTAGATTTATTATCCTAAATTAGATGCACCTGTTTGAGGTCGTTAGTTGCATAAAGACACTTGTCCACCCCATACAATCAGTAAGAATCCAACTACTATCATGGCCAAGACCAAAGAGCTGTCCAAAGACAATAAAGACAAAATTGTACACCTCCACAAGGCTGGAAAGGGCTACGGGGAAATTGCCAAGCAGCTTGGTGAAAAAAGGGTCACTGTTGGAGCAATCATTAGAAAATGGAAGAAGCTAAACATTACTGTCCATCACCCTCAGACTGGGGCTCCATGCAAGATCTCACCTCGTGGGGAGGAAGAACAATGATGAGAACCATCCCAAGAACACCATCTCTACTGTGAAGCATGGGGGTGGTAGCATCATGCTTTGGGGTGTTTTTCTGCACATGGGACAGGGCGACTGGACTGTATTAAGGAGAGGATGACCGGGGCGATGTATTGCGAGATTTTGGGGAACAACCTCCTTCCCTCAGTTAGAGCATTGAAGATGGGTCGAGGCTGGGTCTTCCAACATGAGAATGACCCGAAGCACACAGCCAGGATAACCAAGGAGTGGCTCTGTAAGAAGCATATCAAGGTTCTGGCGTGGCCTAGCCAGTCTCCAGACCTAAACCCAATAGAGAATCTTTGGAGGGAGCTCAAACTCCGTGTTTCTCAGCGACAGGCCAGAAACCTGACTGATCTAAAGAAGATCTGTGTGGAGGAGTGGGCCAAAATCCCTCCTGCAGTGTGTGCAAACCTGGTGAAAAACTACAGGAAACTTTAACCTCTGTAATTGCAAACAAAGGCTACTGTACCAAATATTAACATTGACTTTCTCAGGTGTTCAAATACTTATTTGCAGCTGTATCCTACAAATAAATAGTTAATACATCATACATTGTTATTTCTGAATTTTTTTTTTTTTTTAGATTATGTCTCTCACAGTGGACATGCACCTACGATGACAATGTCAGACCCCTCCATGATTTCTAAGTGGGAGAACTTGCAAAATTGCAGGGTGTTCAAATACTTATTTTTCTCACTGTATAATCTCTCTAGTGCATCCTGGATCTGACCCTATATACATTATAATGACATTTCATTTTCTCCCTTTCTACATACTATGCAATGTCTAAATGAGCCTGGACAGTTTTGTGAATTAATGTTATGATAATAACAGGTCTAGACTTTCAAGACAAGGGCAGAAGAAAGGTCCCCTTACTGTACACGATGAATTTGCCATCAAGTCAAGTATTGCAAAGAGCACTTTCCTGTTCAGATTCAGAACAAAAACGCCCACACACACTCCTGCATTATCAATATTATCATTATTGTCTATGTATTAAAATGCATATTAAGGAAGTGAGGCCTGACATATAAGGTATTATTATTGATCGCCACAAATATCTATTTGAAGATTACAAACCTTCCAGTAAATTCTGCTCGGATTTAGTGGCTGAAATCAATTTCTGCTGACCTTGAGAATGTTTTTTATTATTCTTACTACTTTTTTTTTTTTTTTTTTTACTTCAGTCAGATTGTTATGTGCAAACGAAATAGGGCTCTTTTATGTTGTATTTCTGTAGAAAAATTACATTCTTTCAGTGGGTAAATTGAAGCTTTGTGATCATTGGACTTTCCAGCAAGACATTGATAAGCAAGTTACCCAAAGCTTTCTTCTGGGATTGGTTCTAGAATGTCCTTTAGTGGCCTTCTTATACCCAGATTTAAATCCTATTGAAATTCTATAGTGGGATTCAAAGAAAGAAAAAGTAGCATGTACATCAAGAATCATTAAAAAGTTGGAAGCTTTTGTACATGAGAAATGAGCAAAGATTCTGCCATATTGAAGGTTATGACATATAAAAGAAGGTTGACCAAATTCTAATTTTGGGGGTTGAATAATTTTCCACATGAATCAACTCAATATTCCATTGTCAAATCTTGAACATATAGTACAAAACATTCTTTGACTTTTTTTAAAGCCTTGGTTGACATTTTTATTGTATATATTGACAGCACTGTTTTTAGCTGCTTTGCCTTGACCTTATGTTCTTCCTTGTGCTCTTGGTAACACATGATTTTAATAAATGGATATCATTAAGTGAAGTATTACATATATTTAGTTTCTCAATATATAATGTACTTTTCTGGGAAGACTGGGGAGACAGCGGGAAGTTTGTTTCTTGAAAACTTTACTACAGTGTGTTTGTGCTGTACTTTTTGAGTTTCAGCAGGGCTGTCAGATTTCTGAGCAATGAACTTTCATCGGCGCAAGTGAACGCAACAACAAAAGCCCTCGGCAGGCATGCTTGATTCAAACACATTTCAAATTCTTTGGTATTGTCTTCATAATTTATGTAGGCATTTGCAGTTTGACTGCTTTTCTGTGTATATTACAACATATCAATAAAATCAACTTGTCATTGTGGGCAAGTTTGTTTGAACTGAGTTGTTTCCTACACCTCAAGTACAGGAAACAGCAGATGACTACAAGAACAAAGAATCTTGACTTTTCCAAGGATTTTTTAATCCTTTGTGTATTCTCTTTAACAAGAAGCATAGTGCCAGTAAAAACATATCCATGAATGCTATAATTACAATCTCTATATGGAACACTATATTATCCAATACTTAAATAAGGCCACTGACATAATTATTATAAACCCTGGTCTATAAACTCTCCATAATTAACATCCTCAAACATTTTAATTACCATAGACATATCTAGAATATATATGTCTACTGAAGTTCCTGCTTGTAGCAGAGTGGATGCATTGTTTTGTAGATTGAATTAAACTAGCAATGTTATTTGCTAATCCAGGTGTCTGAATTAACAGAAAATAACATAATTAACATAAATGCGTTAATAATTAAGACAGCAGCTGATACAAGCCATTTTCAACACCAGCAGACAGTGCATTTTTTATTACAATACTTATGAAAAACACAGGCTCTGCAACATGATATACGGTTGACAAAGGAGCTCCATAATACTTTCTTCCACTTTGCTAGCAAAAAGTTCCTCTGTTTTCTAAGAAGGAATTAGATCCGTTCCTCCTGAAATTCGTGCCCCCGTGAACTGCTAGTTCTTTGCTTTTGAAACTTTTTTTTCATCTGAATTCTCGAGAGATGCAATTATTGTGAAGTCGACTTGTAGGGCTTAGCTTACTGGGGAATACACGGCCCCTTTTTGCATTTGGTTCCTCCCTGTACATCAGCCATTTTCTAATGTTATTTATAACAGCTGCAGTCACACTCGGGTTGAGAGCTGTATGATGATTCAATGATACACCTGTTTGTTTGGGTTTTTTTGTTGTTTTTTTTTAGTGCGAGGTGATGTCATTATAAATGTGAGGCATTACATACTACCTTACTGTTAACTATTTAATCAAAAGGTTTGAGTTTTTTGTTCTAGCAGCCTTTTTACAAGAATAAATGTGTCATTCCAAATGCAAAATGACTGTTACTCACCATCTGCTAATGTTGCATTAGTTATTTGAGATGGTGACAGCATGTTAAATAAGGAATCAGAACATGGCAGTTTTACTGTTCAAAACCCACAAACTGTCAACAAAGCAGATATAACAGTCTCACATGGCTGTGTCCCCCTTGCCTAGTGAGGCATGCTTCATAATAAGGGCAAGCATGTGCACAGAGATTTGTAATATTTTCTTCCCTCTCATTTGGAACCACTAGTGCTATGCACTTCATACTGAAGGTGGAAAACAGTGATTGCTGGCACATGGAATGAATAATACCGTGAACTCTCCCTGTTTTCTTGTGCTCAAGCAAAAATCTACACGCGTTTTGCTTTAGCAGTGAAAATCACCATGAAATTTTAATGTGACTCCTCATGTAATATTGCTTTGAAAGCTAGCAATATAAGTAAATAGAGGTGATAAAATATTCATTCATTTTGCAATATAATTTGCAGGCATGTACTGTATATTCTCACTTCATGACGGTGGGGTAAGATCGTTTTTGGCATCATAATTAACAAAAAATTTTGCTTTAAAGTATGGAGATATCAAGGGTTCTTGTGAGCAGCCGTCTATGTTTTGAATACTGTGATGGAGGACTAACACTCATTTATCTGCAGGTGGGAAAAATATGGGGGAGAGCACCAGACAGGGAGAGAACATGCAAGTGAGTGATCAGAGAAAAAGGGGCAAGGAAAAAAGAAAGACAAGCAAGCGAGAGAGAGAGAGAGAGAGAGAGAGAGAGAGAGAGAGAGAGAGCACTGAGGCTTGCGGATAAGAGCCTGAAATCCCCCCACACAAAGTGATGTGCTCAAGAGGAGCCTCTCAATATGTTTCCTTGATCAGTCAGCTTACATAATATAATTAAACACTTTAAGCAGGCTTTCAGGAGCGAGGCAGAGTGTGTGCAGCGTGGGGGAAGAGGGGAGAAAAAAATCCCATAAGGATGCCCATATGTGCCTCAGCATTAGACCTGCTGCATCAGAGTCACTGTCTCTGCAGAAATCCTTTTGTTCCGCTTAAACTTTGGCTCCATGTAGACCAGCATAACACATGCATATACAGACTGGGGAAAAAAAGAGTGTGTGAGAGAGAGAGAGAGAGAGAGAGAGAGAGAGAGAGAGAGAGAGAGAGAGAGAGAGAGAGAGAGAGAGAGAGAGAGAGAGAGAGAGAGAGAGAGAGAGAGAGAGAGAGAGAGAGAGAGAGAGTACACTCTTTGTACATTTAGCATCTCACATTGCTGTATATTATATATATCCAGAGAGCCTGGGATTGAATATGTACAATAGCTCATGTTTGATTGTCTCCAAGAAAACAATGTACTTTAAAACAGCTTCAGGCAATACTTCACATTTTGTTGTGTGCAGCAAGAAAATTGGAGGCAAGACAGACACATATACAGATGTGCTAATCATGTCTTATGCAACAATGGCAAGCCATAATCTAAAGCCAGAACCTTTCATTCGCACCGCACCATTCCCCTTTTTCTGTTACTCAAACTCAAAAGGTTTGACTGGCAGCACTGGATTTTTATATAAACCAAGTATCCAGAACTATTCCACACGAAGGAGTAAAAGTGCATTGAGACATTAATATGTTTTCATGAGCCGCTGTTATTAAAAATGAGCTCATATATTGTATTCTCTATTACCATATTTTCTATGAGCATGTCTGTTAACAATTAAAAAGCCTGCCCCTGGCTCTTCTTGTTTAGATTTATGTTCCACTAATTAGGTTGCTCATAAACATATTGCATATAAAAAATGCCACTATGCCACTCGCACTGCCTAAACCCTTTTAAACCACCTATCACAGAATGCCCATTTTAAAGTCTTATGCAAATCCTTACACCCACGTAGACTGGCAATTGTCTCCTGCTTGCTTCAGATCCTTTTCTTGCTATCCTGAAGACTGGACCACAAGCTATAGCTGCTGCTATAAAGCTCTTGTGTGTGCTATCTGGTTTAATCAGTCCAATGGAAAGTGGGGTGATGTAAAGACCAGGAAGCTATTAAAGCACATGAAACTGGCGCTAGCTTCTAAAAAAGGAAGGAAGTGCTGCAAGGATGCAGGCAGTGTGGCATGGAGAAGCAACGTCTCGTTTCCTCGAAGAACCATGGTTACATACATAACCTGGAGACGATCTCCTTAAGGAACTCAAGCTGCGTCAACAATGCTTTGAGAATGAGAATCAGATAACGCCAGATTGACGAATTCCAGCATACTGTAGATGGGCACATCTAGGACGAAGGACAGAGGGGCCAGGAGTGGCACAAAAGTTTTAAGCTTTAAAACCTGACAAGTTCAGTGGGGTGGACCAGCCTGCAGCATTGCAGATGTCTTGGAGGAAACTCCCGAAGACAAAGCCTTAGAGCCTGCTACACAACGATTTAAATGAGCTCTGACCGCAAAAGTAACAGGGAGACCAGATGACTCACCACAGGATGAAATAGCGTCCACAATCCATTTTCTGAGCATCTGCTTGTTCCCAGGAAGACCTCTCTTTGGAGAGCCATAGCAGACAAACTGCTGGACTGACTTTCCTCCAATGCCTGGAGCATAACAAGTCGTTGGACGACCGAGGGTACCTTGGGAATATAACCTGATTTGGGATAGAGGAAGGCACTGGCCATGCCTGGAGTAAATTCCAGGAAAGAAGGGGCAACATAGAGGGCCTAAAGATTTTTTATTCTCTTAAAGAAATAAATGGCCAAGAGGAACACAGTCTTGACTGTGAGGAACCTCTAAGGTAGACAATGGCCAAGTCAGCTTGTACCGGAGGCCTCAGCCTCAGGTACCGCGGCGGACACGTAAACTTTCAGGGTGGAAGGAGCCAACCCTTTGGCAAAATGTTCTTGAAGGAATTCCAGCACTGGGCCAACCGGGCAGTTAGCTGGATTTAAGCAGTGTTGTTCGCACCATGCCATGAACAGGTGCCCCCTCACGGCATATGACCTCCTTGTGGAGGGAGCTTTGGTTTGAAGAATGTTCTCTACCACCTTGGTGGGGAGACCGGCGGCTAGGAGATATGCCCCCTCAGGGGCCACAGCCACAGCCTCTACAGCTCTGCATAGGGGTGAATTACTGTGCCCCCTGCCTGAGAGAGAAGATCCCTTCTGAAAGGTCCCAGCAAACTATCTCTAACGCAGTAGGGAGAAAGACATACAGTCCATGCCTGTACCATGACATCCAGACATAGAGGGGCTGGGGGTGTTAGGGAGAACCAGAGGGGACAGTGCAATGTCTCTTGAGTCGCAAACAGGTACACCTGTGCTCCGTAAAATCTCTCCCAGATTTGCTCTACCACATCTGGTTGGAGTCTTAATGGCCCTTGTCTTGACCGTGCATCTGCTCCCTTGTTTAAGTGACCTGGGATATACGCTGCCCTCAAGAAGCGAAGCTTCCTCTGGGCCCACAGAAGGATCTGACATGCAAGCTTGTACAGAAGGCGAGATTGCAGACCCCTCCTGATGGTTGATGTAGGAAACCACCAAAGTGTTGTCCATATGGACCAACACATGGTGTCCTCTGAGGTCTGAAAGGAAATGCTTCAAAGCTTAAAGCAAGGCCTATATCTCTAGGCAAAAGATATGCCACATCTGATGGGGCCTTCTCCAAAGACCTTGGGTGAAGCAGGCACTCATGAGCGCCCCCACACCCCATGGGGGACTGGCTGTCATAAACATTACATGATGACCAGGAACTCCCAGAACAGGGCCCTGAGACAAAAACCCAGGAGCTCCTCACAAATCTAAGGGACATAGGGCTTGCCACATGACCTTGATCATATGGAGTGAATTGGCCTCCAAGAGAACGCTCGGGCCCTGAGCCACCACTGGAGGGGTCTCATGTGCAGGAGGCCAAGTGAAACCATATTGGATTCTGCTGCCATCAGATCTAGCAGTCCTCAGAGTGACTGGCTTTCTCTAACTCTCTTGACGGCCGTTAGGATGGATTGCAGGGGACAACTGTGCCCGCATAATGGTCGAATCCCATATTATGCCTAGATAGCTGAGTCTCTGTGATGGTAAAAGCACACTATTTTTGGTGTTTGGCCTTAACCCTAGGTTCTTCACTTGTGCAAGAAGGACATCTCAATGCCGGATCCTCAGCTGCTCCGACTGAGCCAATATCAACCAAACCTCAATATAATTTAAAACACAGACGCCCTAAAGTTTCAGCAGGACCAGTGCCGCAGCTCTAGGCGACTCCTGAGAGGCGGCAAACCCTTCAAATTCGCTGCTATTTTTTTTTTATTTACCACTTACCATAAAATACAAACACACACACAAAATGCTTCCTGAACAAACAGAAGCTAGCGTCGGTTTCACTCCATGTGCCTTTATGGCTTCCTGGTCATGACGTCACCCTGCAGGTGACGCTGCACTTTCAATTGGACTGATTACACACGTGATTCAGAGTGTAGACAGCGCTGAAGCGTTCCCAAAGTGTTGTTGATGAAGCTCAAGTTCCTGAAGGGGAATATTGCATCCACAATAGCAATAGTCAACAACTGCTATCTGGTTTAAAAGTAAAATATCCACCCTGAAGCCTACAAACTCCTTTACTGATATAAACCATGGTGACTACAAACTGCTACCATTTTGTGGCCCAGAGCTCTTGTTTTCTTTAGATTGTTTTCCTGCTATCCTGAAGTTCACAATTTAAAGGTTAAGGTTTATGAGCTCTTGCTCCTGCTCTGTTTAGTTTCTAGTCCTGCCTTCATGTGAGCAATAACTTACTACTTCCAATTTAATCTATCCTGCAGCTCAATTTTTATTGTGATGCCCTAACCTTGTCCTAAATCCTGAAGTTTTTTAGACTCCTAATTCCCATATACATTTCCCCTTTTAAGCCACCATGCCTCAAAACAGAGAATTATACAAGTGTCTTGTCATAGATTAACATGTGGTGCAGACTAATTCTGGATTTGTCTCTGTTCTATTTGCAACAGATAAAATTAGATCCCACGTCCCCATATGTAGAGGGAAATTATGTAAAGGTGCAATAATGCCAGAAAATACACGAACAATGAATGAAACGTGATTTTATTTATCAAGATTCACCATTATGACACCATTATAACACCATTATGAAATGTGTAGCCTCTCTAGGACACGTTATCCACACCAGGTATAGATTTATGCGGTCAGTGCAGTCACATTGTGATTAGACAACTTTAAAACATTATAGCGTTTACATGGGCAAGGGCACGAGGGACAGCAGCTGTTAGTCATAAGTACAAGAAATAACCTACATTTTAAATGACCTATGTAATTTCATTATCACCTAGTTGCATTTCTCTCCTCATGCAGTAGGAAAGCTCAGGCTGTAGCAAACATTTTAAAAGTATATGAGGGACAGAGGTTTCATTTTGCTGTAATAACTTAAAATCAATCAATTATAAGTCACATCATGGTCACTGTACAGTAACTGTAACTACACATTCTGTGAAGAAATGTATCTTGTCAAATTCTGATTAACTAATGATTTGTTACTTTCTATTATTGACACTTTAATGAAAGCTTTTATGTGATAACCACTCCACAGTTAGACGTGTACCATCAGAATGAAATACACCTCATGGCTTATACCCTTCATAATAAAAGCAATAGTATGTACTGCCAGGTTTGAATTAGTTTTTGAATTTATTTTAACCTTTATAGGGGCATTTTATAACGAATCTCATTAATAAGTCCTCTGTTAGATGCCTCTCTTGAACTACCGATAATGTTTAAAGTTCCTCTCATTCCTCAACCATAGAAATCAGCTTTGCTTTCTCTCCAGTTACACGGCACCCATCTAAAAATACCTCTGAGGTCATGCACCATGCTCATTGCAATCAAAAAGAAATAGGTTTTCCTGCCAGCGTCGTACAAGCATGTTAGTGTGTTTTCTTCCTGACATACATACATCATTATGTAATTGTAAAGATGTAAAGGACACTTGATTGATACATGATCCCCTTCTGTCCTTCTCCATTCATGTGTGCACACTCTAAAGCTGCTATTTTTGCTCCTCTCCTTGACCGTGGTTTAAAACTAGGTTCTGACAGAGCACTGAGAGTCTCTGGGGAAGGCAAATGCATTTTTAAACACTTTTCTGTTCCTTGTTCTCCTGAGAAATAAATGCTAAAGATGGCAATTCACACCACTGGGCACCAAATTAATACTGATCTCAGTAATATTGCAGCCAAAGATGCTGTGACCTCCAACAACACAGTTCAACAGCTTTATAGAGAAACACAGACCTAATGTAGATCCCCATTGCTCATTCTGTCTTTTGTTGAAGAATTTAAAGACTTTAATAACAGCAAATTGTGGTTGGGAATGATTCCAATTTGTCTAAAAAAAAACTTGTATAATGTATAAAAACCCATAGACCCAGGAGAAACTCATAACTATTATTTTTATGTTACAGCTACAGTAGGCACTGCTTAAGAATGTTTAACTGTTTCGAACCAACATATTTTCACTGAATTAACCGATTTTGATATTTGAGACATGAACTTCATGCGCGACATCCACCACATTCAGCTTAAATACTTCGTCATGCCTATTGCAAAACTTCAATAGTCAAATTTTTTTTTACTAGTTGAATATGTCATTCTGATTCACTGCGAAGGTCATTCAATGATAGATTACACTCCAGCTAATTGTTTGCTCCCTAAATAACACTCACAGATCTTGGGCATATGCTTTGCGTGATTATCTTGTTGTATAGTCAAGTTGGTTGCAATTAGTCAAAGTCCAGACTGTACTACATGGTGTTGAAGTATGGAATAGTAGCCATGTTAGTTCAGGATTGCTTTACATGGAATACGTCTTTCCTGCTCCAAAACAACCCTTAACCCATTAAGCTTCCACCTCCATGTTTGGCTGAGTGTGAGACAGTCTTCTAACATTTCCTCTCTAGTTCTCTGTCTTACATAAGTTCTCATCTGTCCACAACACTTTCTTCCAGTTAATCACTGTCCAATTTTTCTTTTGCCTTTTATGTTATTCGCTGCACATAAACAAAAGGAACATGCATGTGTCTCAAAAATGATAAAAGACTACATGTATGTAAATTAATACTATATATATATATATATATATTTGAAAGAGAGAACTGGTAAGTAAAGAACTGGATCCACTGTTTTGTAGTAGCTATAGTAAAAATGATAAACTTGTTTTAAAAACTACCTTTTAATGGACTAAAAAATACCTGTTGCCAAATTACTGTGGTATAATTGGAATTAAGTCCATTTTGTTATATGGAAATAATCAGTTGTGGTGGTGATTGTTTTCCTATTACAGCACATCCTGCTGTGATATATTATTTGTTACACATTTCACCTCACGCTGACCAACCCTGACAGATGTGTGGGGAAACGGGCCTACATTTAAAAAAAAATTATTTTAATGTCTTTTGGGTTCCTGCCATCATCGTGAAGTAAGACAATAGCTTAGAGCTGTGGTCATTTTAGAAGTGTATTTTAGGAATGCAAGGTCAGAAGCCTCGAAACGCTGCTGAGTGAGTATGAGGAAGAGAAAGGAAGGGAGAGAGAGAGAGAGAGAGAGAGAGAGAGAGAGAGAGAGAGAGAGAGAAAAGAGTACAGTAAAATATAGAATAATGCTAAATCGGAGCTAGTGTTTTGGGATTGGTATCCCCAGAGACAGACGCAAAGAAAAGGCTAAACAGGTCTCAGGAGTAAAGCTGGAACATCTAATTTGGGATTCTCTAACAACAGCACTTTCAGACATCAGATTTTGTTAAGTGGTGCATTGATCTGTCATAGAGGCTTCCTGGTGTCCAGAGGTTTCCATCCTCTGATTATTGTTGGCATCTGTTTCTTTTAATAAGCATCATTGTCTCTTATTCATCTGTAATTACAGAGAATCATATGATTTCAGTAAAAGTTGGACAAGCATTTGCTGAGTGGCCAGAGTACTAATATAGTGCAGCATTATATGGGCCCCAGCCAGAAATGTCAAGCAAATTAAATTATTTGGGGCATTTAATATCAGTGCTTTTTCATGCAGAGGCTGTTATCAAATTTTTTAAATCAGAATATATTGCATACAGTTGTGGAACCTGTAGGGCAACTATATCACAGATGATTGAAAGAAAAACATACTGAACACAGTAAAAAGAAGCAAGGCCCCCTAGTTGAATTTCTTTGTTGATGACACACTTTTTGCTGACACACTTGGAACACTATATATATATATATATATATATATATATATATATATATATATATATATATATATATATATATATATATATATAGGCATTAATTCTTACTCTCAGTGAATTTCTCAGTGTTTTCAAAGATTCGTTTGTGCTTGTTTATTTTTTTTTTATTATGAATATGGATCTGTGTTATACCCTGGACTCTTGTCCCACACTGTGATTTATTACAGTGGCTTTCAGAACATTTGTAATAAAGGAAATCAGTTCATATATTAAACTGCCTCTGGCTCAGAACTGTAAAATATCCGAAAAGACTACCACACCTAGTGCTTCAAATGCATCAAATCAGTATGAGCCATCATATGGCAATATTGCTAATCACTTTTCTATTTGTAAGGTATCTTTAAAATTGTGTGACTTAAACCACTTCTAAAAAGTTCACCCTGCATCTTTAAATGCTGAAACTTTTGCTCAAAAGACCAGAGGATTGTTGAGGATTGTTGTTTTAATTAAAAGAAGATGTAGGTCATTATTAGTACACAGTTTGTGTCATGGTTATCAGAATCAGAATCAGGTTTATTGGCCAAGTGTGTTAACACACACAAGGAATTTGGTTCCAGCTGTTGGTGACCCCTCAAAATTACAGACATAAATAACAACAGTTTACATTTAGCTTATAAACTATAAGACTATACTAAATCGACTATATAAAACAATACAGTTAAAAAAAAAGATTGCTGATTTCAGCACATAGGCATCATCTCCATCAGCCCCTGCATGTCATGTCATGATCTAAAAGCTGGTCACTCTCTCTATCATCACACTTCTGCATATATTTTTATTTTTATTTTTTTCTCGCACTACAACACTTTAAACCCTGGACAGTCACTTTAACTGTGGACTTGCTGTGGATTTGATTTGATTTGATTTGATTTGATTTGATTTGATTTGATTTGATTTGATTTGATGTGCCCTAATCAGATGTCACTGATATATACTCATATGTTCCATGCTATCACTAATTAGGAAAATAAGCATACGTTCCTGAGTGTGTCTGTCAAGTTATTGTTCTGTGCAGTGTTTTCCTTAGTTGCGCTCTCCTTGAGTTGTGCTCCTTGTTCTTAGCTTTAGTCTTGCTTTGGTTTGCCATGCATATGTTGCATTTGTTTATTTGCACTTTGATTTAATTGAACTTTGACATCATTATATGACCATTTCAAACTAGGAAAAAGAGAGGAGAAGAAATCCGCAAAAAAATAACTACAGCAGGTTTACAAACATACGTGTGTGTGTGTGTGTTTGTAGAAGTATATAGTGGCATCTTATAAGCTGTATATACTTACAGCAATTATTTGCCATTTTTCTGTTAGTACCTTTAAATGGTATGTGATAAAAGCCCTCCTCGGGGAATTGTTCTCTCCGTATGTGTCTGAATATAGGGCATCTGCTTCTGCTTACTTACAATAAGAAAGTCATCTTTGTTTTTAAATATTCACTTTGAAAACAATCTGTGAGTGTAGGTTTAACCTAGTTACTTATGCTAATGTCTGAGTTTTTAAAGACAGAAAAAAAGAAATAAAAATGAAAGGCTTTAAAGCTGGCGTAAACGTCACGAGTGTCATTATGGAGGGAGAAATTAACATTACAATACATTTAATACAAAATACAAAAAATGTCATTCATGGCTTTTATTAAAATAAAATAGCATAAAATCATACATTCACTGGAAGCATGGTGGAGTTTAGAAGCAACATGGGAACTTTGAAGTAGGAATATGTAAAACCTGGGTGGGATACCAGTCTATTCCAGGGTACAATACAAACAAACAATTTTTATGTATTCATCCTGCAAATGGAAACATTACATTTACATTTATTGAATTTAGAAGACACCCTTATCCATAGCTACTTACAATTATCTTATTTTACACAAACAAGCAGTTTAAGCTTAAGCTACTGCTTTCCTATGTAAATGTAGATATAATGTACAGTATAGTAAACATTACAGTATGTATTCTTTTTAATCCCTATTGTATTAAATATGCCTGTCAATTCACAGTCACACCCTGTTCTCAGTGTATTACATTAACTCATGATCAATGTATGGTTCATAAACAATATGCTATACTGTATAGTCACTCAGATAGTCAGTGTTTTTTTTTATTATATTATGTTCTAATTATGAGTTGTGTACAGTGCTGTAAGACTGATGGCTGATGAGTAAGCCTAGGACAGATTATACACTAAGTGATGTGTAAAACAAAACTCTAGGCAAGTGCTACATAGCCAACTTTATCTACTAGAGTATATCTGTCTACCTGTCTATGTATTTGTCTATCTATGACTTGAAACCTTAAAGGCATCTTCTTAACACAGTGTGGTTCTGTCAGAGAGGGTTCCATTCACTTCTTTCTTCACAAAGCTAAAAAATCTTAACTTATTAAAGACCCTCTGAAAGTCTTTTTTTCTCTTTTTGGAAGAATATATAGATCTGGATTATACAGGAGTCTCTTTGAAAGCTGACCGGGAGCAGTTTATGATTTCGAGGTCAAATGAATCCTCTATTGTTTTTGAATGAAACAAATAATGAAATTCTAACTATATATTTTATATATATAATATATAATATTGCATGCAGAAAGGAATTAAAGCAGCATATCATCCCACTATTAATCTGACATATACTATATTACCATTTATTTAATTTTTATGCCTCACAGAAAATGTACTGCTTTGTGAAAATGTTCATTGGATTGAATATAATTGAATCTGTATATGTATTTAAATAACATGCTACTATAGTGGGATACACTCACTAACTTGAGTTTAAACTGTTCTACCATGGTGTGGATAGAAAAGAGAAATAGTGCAGGTGTAATCCTGAAGGAAGAGTACAGTAAGAGTGTAGTGGAGGTGAAAAGAGATTCTGAATGGGTGATGAACATGAAGGAGGTTGAAGAGGTGATGATAAATGTCATCAATGCCTATGCTCTACAAGTGGGTTATGAGATGGAGGAGAAGGAAAATTTCTTGACTGAGTTAGATGAAGTGGTGGAGAGTGTACCTAGGAATGAAAGATTGGTGATTGGGTCAGACTTCAATAGCCATGTTGGTGAAGGGAACAGAGGGGATGAGGAGGTGATGGGTAGGTATGGCTTTAAGGAGAGGAATTTGGAAGGGCAGATTGTGGTAGATTTTGCTAAAAGGATGGAAATGGCAGTGGTAAATACATAAGAGTGGAGGAAGGTGCACACAGATTGACTATGTTCTATGCAGTAAGGTGTTGGCAGGGGACAGTGTCGTTAGACAGCATCGGATAGTGGTCTGTAGGATGGCTTTGGAGGTGAAGAAGAAGAGAAGGAGAATGAAGATTGAAAAAAGAATAAGAAGGTGGAAACTGAAGGCAGAAGACTGTAGTGTGAGATTCGGGGAAGAGGTCAGACAGGGACTATGTGGTGGTGAAGAGGTGCTGGATGATTGGGCAACTACTGCAAATGTAATAAGGGAGACTGCTAGGAAAGTACTTGGTGTGACACCTGGAAGGTGAAAGGAAGACAAAGAGGAGAGGTTGGATGATGTGGAGATGGTGAAGTATTAAGTGGATAGGATTAGTAAGGAGGAAGTGAGAGCAGCAAATTAGAGGATGAAGTTTTTAACCAGGTTGTTCAACAAGATTTTGGAAGGTGAAAGGATGCCTGAGTAATGGAAAAGAATTGTGCTGGTACCAATTTTTAAGAATAAGGGAGATGTGCAGACCTGCAGTAACTACAGGGGAATAAAGTTGATCAGTCACACCATGAATTCATGGGAAAAAGTAGTGGAAGCCAGGCTGAGAGAAGAGGTGACCATCTGTGAGCAACAGTATGGTTTCATGCCGAGGAAGAGCACTACAGATGCATTATTTGCTTTGAGAATGATGATGGATAAGTATTGAGAAGGTCAGAAAGCCTTGCATTGTGTTGGATTTAGAGAAAGCGTACGACAGGGTGCTGATTGAGGAGTTGTGGTATTGTATGAGGAAGTGTGGTGTGGCAGAGAAGTATGTGAGTGTGGTGCAGGACATGTATGAAGACAGTGTGACAGCAGTGAAGTGTGCAGTAGGAATGACAGACTGGTTCAAGGTGAAGGTGGGACTGCATCAAGGATCGGCTCTGAGCCCTTTCCTGTTTGCAGTGGTGATGGACAGGTTGATGGACAAGGTCGGACAGGAGTCTCCATGGACTATGACAGGAGTCTCCATGGACTTTGCGGATGATATTGTAATTTGTGTTGAGAGTAGGGAGCAGGTTGAGAAGAGCCTGGAGAGCTGAAGGTAAGTGCTGGAGAGAAGGGGAGTAAAAGTCAGTAGGAGTAAGACAGAGTATATGTGTGTGAATGAGAGGGAGGGCAGTGGTGGGGTGCGGTTGCAGGGAGAAAAGGTGGAGAAGGTGGAGGGGTTTAAGTACCTAGGGTCAACAGTGCAAAGTAATAGAGAGTGTGTTAAAGAATTGAAGAAAAGTGTGCAGGCAGGGTGGAGTGGGTGGAGAAGAGTGATAGCAGGAGTGATTTGTGATAGTAGGGTATCTGCAAGAGTGAAAGGGAAAGTTTATAGGACTGTGGTGAGACCTGCAATGTTGTATGGTTTAGAGACAGTGGCATTGACTAAAAGACAGGAGGTGGAGCTGGAGGGAGCAGAGCTGAAGATGTTGAGGTGTTCTTGGGGAGTAACAAGAATAGACAGGATTAGAAATGAGTAAAGATAAAGATCATGAGAATCAAAAACACCAAAGATTAGGAAAAACACAAATCTCTATTTTATTTCTAATCTAATTGTTTGATCTTTTCCTCTCCTTAAACTCTGTAATGTAAAACAAATTTATTCTTTAAGTCCATTTAATATTCTAGATCTGGGGATGTCTGACCTTAATATATGCTCTACTCAGGCAGCACTTCAGGGTGTACCCTAGCTCCTGGCCCTGAGCAGAGCGTACATTTGCTGAAGCGGCATGTTTGGTGTTTGCAGTCTAATTTGTTACAAATGTATTTCCTGTTTGACTTTGGCTTTGCTCTTCTAAAGAGCCTATGTCAGCGTGCAGATTAATAAATATGAAATATGATTACTGTTTTTCTCCCTTTGCTACCAAATGCACAATATGGACCATTTCCACAAAGCTGTGGTTAGTGATTAGTCAGCACTATTTAGAGAATAGCTGTGTGATTTGACCAAGCATGTACAAATGTTGAGCCAGGGGTGAAAATTAATTTCCAAATAGGCAGAATGATGACACCTGAGCCAAACAGGAAAGACAGAGTAAATATCATTGTAGTGCACTTTTTATGTGTTATATATCTTAGTAAGAGATGCTTTTTTTTGCGTGTGTGTTTATTAAGAGCAACACAGTAGGATGTAGACATTTGGATGAAATACAAGGATGCTCAAGTTTTATCATTTGTTCAGACTAATACTCACACAAGATCTCCGGGTCTGAATCCTAGGAGTTGGAAACAAACAGTCTCAGTCTATGCATTATCTTTCTAACTCACGCAGATGAAGGGAAACATTGCAGGAGCTTATTTACATGAAATAAAGCAGCTGTAAAAGACACAGACAAGACCTGTAAATATCTTCAAACGAAAAAGTGTTTATAGTCCTCCAAATGGGGGCAGACTGAGTAAAGGTATTAACTGATGCTTTCTACCAGATTCTTTCTTTTCCAGACAAATTACAAAAGCAGCAGTTTGCCACCTTGAATTAATACAACTCATTGTAGTTATTATATATTTTTAAAATGCAACACACACACACACACACACACACACACATCCTAGGCATTTTGTGTTGACATGTATCATGTTGCTGGAGGATAATAGCATACCGTATAATGTGCTTTCTATTTCTCATGAGCTGTATGTTGCTTGAAGTGATGCTCAATGCGCCAGATCCTGACACAAAAAACTGCATATCCAAATATACATTTTTGCCCAAGACACACTCTTGCTCTTCATTGGATGTCAACTGGATTCTTTAGATTTAAACAGAAATGCTGCTCTAATACCCTTATACTGAGCATGATTTCAACACAGGCCACCTATGAACTTCCATTTCAACCGATGTAAACAATATCTTCCAAAAAAAAGCTCACTTTGTGCCCAGAAACATTATCAAGCTGAAACAGGTTTGGGTCTTGTAGTTTGAAATATAGGGGAAATCTTGGATGATACCTCATCCAAAGTCATTCTATACAACTGTGTGCCTCCAATTTTGTTGTAAAAGTTGGTGATGACCCACATATTGCTTTTGTCTATATAATGAGTATATATGTGTACATTAAATCACAATAAGCATTCATGCACTATATATTTTTCTAAGAAATTCCCTTCCCGCTTTCCTAAAGAGATTTATGTTGTAGATTGTTATTGTTATGGTGCACTAGTATTATTGGTTCATATTATGTTTTTGAGCTGAGGCTGGGATTACAGATTTATCTTAGTTCAGTGTTAAGTCTCCCAGACACATAAGCCTCACTGGAGGTGCTCTTTCTGAAATAACTTCTTGTGATAAACAGTTTTAATAACTGAGCCATCAACTCCCAATTCCCAATCCTGACAAAATGAATAGCAGGAACTGGCTCCCCATTGTTTATTGCACCTGCACACTATAGAGGTCTATAATTTGACAGAAAACAGGCAAAACTTCAATTCAAATATTATTTTAAAAATATTACCCAATCACACTGCACCACTTATTTGCAGCAAACAATTTTTTTTACATTGAGAAATACGGTATCTCTTAAAAGTGCATACACAGCTCACATTTCAGCAACCATCTTTTCTCAATACTATAGAACTAAACCTTGATTATATTTTAGAGTAGTCAATGTGCAGCTTGTATAGCAGTACAGATTTACTCGCCTCTAAAAAAAACTCAACATACAGCCATTTATTGTTTAAATAGCTGGCAACAAAAGTGAGTACACCCTAAGCGAACATTTTAAAACTGTGTCCAAAGTGTCAATATTTTGTGTGAGCACCATTGTTATCCAGCACTGCATTAATCCTCCTGGGCATGGAATTAACCAGAGCTGCACAGGTTGTTGCTGGGATCCTCTTTCACTCCTTCATAATGACGTCACAGAGCTGCTGGATGTTAGACACATGGCCCTTTTGCACCTTCTGTTTAAGGATGCCCCACAGGTGCTCAATAGAGTTCAGGTCTGGAGACATAATTGGCTACTCCATCACCTTCACCTTCCTCAGCAAGACAGCTGTAATCTTGGTGGTGTGTTTGGGGTCCATATTATGTTTGGCCCAGTTTATGAAGGGGGGAATCATGTTCTGCTTCAGAATGTCAGAATCCATGTTTCTCTTTATGAACCGCAGCTTCCCAGTACCAGCAGCACTCACGCAGCCCCAGGCCATAATGCTACCACCACCATGCTTGATTGTAGGCAAGACACAAATTTTTGGTACTCCTCACCAGGGCATCATCCCACATGCCTGACAACATCTGAGTCGAACAAGTTTATCTTAGTCTTATCAGACCACAGGACATGGTTCCAGGAATTTATGCTCTTGGACAGGTTGTCTTCAGCAAACTGTTTGTGGGCTTTCTTGTGAGCCAGCTTCAGGAAAGGCTTCCTTCTGGGATGAGGGCTATGCAAACCGACTTGTTGCAGTGTGTGGCGTGTGGTCTAAGCAGTGACAAGGGTCTGTTAAGTGAGACTACAATGTACTCTTGAGATGTAGTTTAAGCTCAGGTTCCTCCTGCCTGATCCTCCTGATTAAAGGTGTATTGATGGGAGGATATTTACCATGCAAATAACATCTGTTGTTGTCACAGCCTAATCGACCAGACCTTTAAGACCATCAAACTATTTTGTTATTAATGTGGTATACTTGCAAATGTTACAAATTTAGGAGTAGTCATGATTGCAGAAGAAGCTGAAGGATTTATGCAATAATTCAACTGAAATTATGAATATTTGTATGAGTCTCATGCCACACTTCAAATCACACTAAATACAGCTAAATTTAAATTTATTGACAAATCATATAATTACCATCATCCACATATTTTATTAATATTATTATTATTATTATTATTATTATTATTATTATTATTATTATTATATAATAAACATCTAAAGACATTCATCATTGATCTGAACTATCAGCGATGCTTTCATTCATATTTGTTACCTTTTTAAAATGCTATTTATTTTATTATGCACTGGAAGGGGTCTAAAAATGCCTTTCGACAAGATTTTACTATATTTTCTTCTATTTTTGGGATTTTTAATAATGCAAGGCAGGTTAATAAAACAATGGTAAAAAAAAAAAAGAGAGAATATTCAGCTGATAAAAATCCAACTGTAATTTAAAAAATGGCTTCTGGTCAGAACCCAAATATTTATTATAACAGCATTATATTTGGCAAAAGCAGGCTGAGAATTTGTCTAGTGACAGAGTCAATTCACAGGGGTGATGATACAATTAGAGAGAGTAAGCAATGATAAGAAACCGGAAAAGTGAATGAGAGGAAGTTAAAGGAAGTGAGAAAAAGAGAAACAGTTTGAAAGAGGTTTTTAATGTAAACCTTTTTTGGCTGCAGGCTAGTTTACTGGTTATTCAGCAGTGCTTTAAATTGAGTGTGTGTGTGTGTGTGTGTGTGTGTGTGTGTGTGTGTGTGTGTGTGTGTGTGTGTGTGTGTGTGTGTGTGTGTGTGTGTGTGCGCGTGTGCGTGTGTGTGAAGGGGATTCACTTTCAGTAATAATTTATTTTGAAGAATTGCTCACCTTCGTCAATTCCATTATGGCTGGCAGTAATGGGAAGCGATTCCAATTTGGGTGTTGGGGTCAGCCAGATAATAAGCCTCACATCCCATGCCACATAATTGTTTAGTGTGTCTTTGAGTGAGATAGCAGTACATTTTCCATTAATTGAACCAGGAACTCCAAAGCTGTTCCAGCATGACAATGCCCACAAAGCAAATTTAATGAAGATATGGTTTAAATGAGTTGGAGTGGAAGATCTTGAGTGGCCTGCTATAGAGCTCTGACCTCAACCCTATTGAACACGTATGGGATGAATTCGAACATTACCCTACATTACCTTACTTTTATGACTGAATGAATACAAATTTCCACAAGCATTCCAATATCTAGTTTAACAACTTCCCAGAAGAATGGTGGGTATTGTTACAGCAAATGGGAACAAAATGTATTTTTACCTTTTTTTTTTTTTTTTTTTTTTACCTTTTTTAAGTTAATAGGTAGATTTGTTACTTTTTCATTACATCTTTTATATTTTGGTTTTTTTTTACGCTTCAACATTGCCATTTGTAAATTTTCAGATCTCTTTAAAAAAAACTGTGGTTGCAGATGGTATTAGTGTGCTAGCAGGCACTTTAATTTTTACTTCTGTTGTTTTCCTGCATATAGAGTGGCATGCCATGTTTTTCGAGTGGCATATCAAACCCGTAGTGGAGAAGTCCTTTGGCGTTGGACCCCCTCTTGATATTTGTCATGAATAGTGATTACAAATTGTAGAAAGCGTGAAATCTTTTTACACGGCCGACATTTTTCACTATTCATCTGCTGCTCAAACTGTTAAAACACGTCCACACTACTGACAGGCGCAGAAAAGCTTCTCAATTTCTGTTATAATGAAAATTTTTCTCATGTGTTAGCTTTAGGTGTTTAGGTGTTTTATATGTAGTAGGGGTTTCAAAAACAAGAACATGAATCAATTACAGTTGCTCAGCATCTTATATGTTCAATCTTTAAGCAATACAATTTGCTCTTTAATTTATTTCTTGAAATATTTCCAAGTAGTTTTATATACAGTATTTGTATCTGTCATTAAAATTGGTCTGTAATCAACTTGTGGGTTTGTGCTTTTTTTCTGCTTGAGTTTATTTTCTTACTTCTGCTAAAAGCACTCCCAATTTAGACAGAATGAAGATAAGGGTTATACAACCCATACCGAGCAAATTGTTGGCAGACACTCCTTAAGCATTTATCTTTTCACAATTGGGCAAGTGTTTAATGAGGATATAAATTTTCATTTGTTCCATGCATTAAATTTAACATCAGTCGGAGGGTGCTGTGATGGAGAATGATATTTTCAAGCAACTCATCTTACCAAAGTAGCAAATCATACCATAACTTTAATCAAGTTCATTCATTCATTCATTTATTCATTTATTCATTTGGGGTGGTTCCACAGAATATCTAATTAAAATATAAGCAAGGTGAGATGGGAAGCTAGTGTATGCCACACTCAATCAATTTAGAATGTTTTCCATGCACTTGCATGTTTTGTACGGTTAGAAGAAACCAGAGAATACAAACAGAAAATGTCAGATAATGAAAGTTTAAAATTTTCTTCGAATTCAAAAAATGACCGAAAGTAGACATGGATCCACCAAATGTACAAACAAGTGACATACAAACTGGGACAAATACTGAAAAAAAATTAAAAGGCTTGTAATGAGAGTGCTAAAACAAACTGAGCGTATACTTCGTAATCTGACTAAATGACTCAATTTAACTGTGGCAATGAGTGTATCTAACTGAGTCCAGGTGCTCAATCAGATATCCAGTGACTGTGAATGTGGAAGTGTATGAGTTTTGTGGAGTGCTGTTCATGCTGGACATCTTTGTAGGTCACAGTGCCTGATAGGAATTTTAATAATATGAGGCAGTTGGGGTTAAAAAAAAAAAAAACTGCCCATACTTAAACTGCAATTGAAAAAAAAAAAAAGGCTGTTGCTGAACAAGATAAAAAAACAAATAGAAACCTTGACATTACCAGAAAAAAAATTTAAACAGCAAAACAAAATACCTGTACAAAAGCCTGATAGCTACATAATTGCAGAGAAAAACAGAATATACTTCACAATCCGATTGAATGAGTCCAATTTACTGTTGCAGGTGTGCTCAATCAGAATCTGGGTAACTGATATGTGTGTGTGTGTGTGTGTGTGTGTGTGTGTGTGTGTGTGTGTGTGTGTGTGTGTGTGTGTGTGTGTGTGTGTGTGAGAGTGAGAGTTCTGCAGAGTATAGCCCATGGTGGCCATGTTTGTAGAGTTGGAGTTTATGGTTTGCTGTTACATGAAAAAGACTATGAGAAAGTCCCACGCTTTGGATCATACTAGGGATGTCACCCTGCAGGTGTAATTACTTTCAAAGAGGCTTTTTTCCATCTTGCAAAAATCCAGTGAGAAATCCACAGTGAGAAGGACAACAAGCAAACACACACACACACACACACACACACACACACACACACACACACACACACACACACACACACACACACACACAGAGCACCTTTATGTCATTTTATTTAAAGTATAAGCCTGAATAAAAATGAAACGCAGTGTGGTCTTTGCCTATAGCCAATTATTATTTGACATGACAGACACACTAATCGATTCGTAAGATCACATAATATTCATCAATGCAGGTAAATACAATCAGAGGTCTGCAGTGAGTGAGACTGGAAACACTGACGCTTCCCCGCTGACATATCGCTCAGCTCGAGTGACTTTCCGATCGATCGATGTGTTACACTAGCAGAGTTGAGTTTAGGATCTACAGAAATCATGGTGTGACAAACCGAGCAGAACATCGAGAAACCTCAGGGACTTGTCAGTCAAAATGGGTTCGGAAGAAATAAGTATATAGCAAAGTTCAATGAATTAATAACTGTTTTGAAGGTGGTCAAGGGTAATCCCATTCTCTGTAAGTTGTGACGTGGACTGCAAATAATACTGTTTTTTGACTGATTTATTTTGTGCATTAAATTTTGTTCCATGAAGAGTTTTAATAATTCAAATTATATAATTAAAGCTTGTAAAATCCACAAATCTAAAAGCACTCAATCTAAAAGCACTCATTAAATCAGTTCTACATAGAATTTTTTTTTTATGCATTTATTCCATTCTATCAGCTGGAGTTATTATTATAACTATAATGAAAATTTTCATCTTAGCAATATTTACATGAAATATTAACATTAGCGTTTTTCTAATTTCTCACTGTTTGCCCCTCAGGATTATTGGGATGCCATTATTGTTCGATGATTGTGTTTTACTGATTTTCACACTTTTGCTTACATTAAAAAAAAAAGTGACTTAAAAATGTTGCAGAATTTAGAATATAAATATTTTAGAAAGATTCTATAAATGATTTAGAATTTAAATAATGTGCATTATTTTAGGACTAGTAAAAAAAAAGAATATGGTTTGGAGACATGTATATATTAAAAATATATAATTTAAAAAAGTTTTTTAAATTTGAGAAAAGTAATATTCTTTATACTCAATATATTAAACTTTCTTTCGGCTTCTCCCATTAGGGGTCGCTGTCGGGGTTCTGGGCCCTTGAGTAACTTTCAACTGCTCAATTGTAAGTCGCTGTGTATAACGGTGTCTTCCAAATGCTGTAGATGAATTTTTTTTAAATTGCAGTAATGATCTCTAATGAATTTCACCAAACAAACATAGATTGAAAATAACTGATAACTGATGTTATGAATAAACTCACAGTCAATGTGGACAGTAAACAATATTTCCTTCATAACCTACTGATGAACAAGTGGTGCTCCTTTAGCAGAAAACTCTTTCAGCTTAGCTGTAGAAAGGAATGGTTGCTTGTATCAACGGTCACTTCTATCTATCTATCTATCTATCTATCTATCTATCTATCTATCTATCTATCTATCTATCTATCTATCTATCTATCTATCTATCTATCTATCTATCTATCTATCTATCTATCTATCTATCTATCTATCTATCTATCTATCTATCTATCTATCTAACTAACTAACTAACTAGAAAAAAAAAGACTAATTAAAACTTGAGGTTTGCCCCTTGCTTATGAGTAACAAATAAAAAAAAAATCCACATAACAATGCTGCTATTCACCTGCCACCTACCACAAGCTGTTAAGCACGTTAGCATTACAGCCATGACACGCATACAACTGGTAAAATAGTTTGTAAAGCATCCGGGTCTGGGTGAGGCAAAAAAACCTAAATTTCTAAGAAATTCTAAACTGAATTTTTCTTCCCACTGTATTTCTAGCATTGTATACCTGCTATGTATTTTTCTCTTTTTTATTGTATTTGTTCTTATTTCATAGGGTTATAACAATCAGGTGATTTTAAATATTGATTTAAACTAGGTATACATTAATTTTTTTGAAAAAGGACAGATATCTTGTGTACAAAAATGAATGAATAGTTTTAAAATAATGTGTAAATGTGTATCAAGGTGATTAGCATTCTTCATGAATTAATAGTGGACCTTCATCATTAGAAGTAGACTCTAATATTCTGTGAGCAGAAGCACCAACAATTTATTGCAATTTGTCAGTAAATTCAGTGGCATTCTGTTCTACAACAAATATAAAATCCAAATATATAATCCAGTTTGTAAAATAAGTTTACTCTTATGTATGTCAAGACAAACTAAAGTCTTTACAATTACCTGCTTTTGAGAAATCCAGTTAATACGTAATACCGTATACTATAAGCCGCTACCGCGGCTTAAACAATGAAGCGGCAAATTTATGGATTTTTCCTGGGTTTTTCCCGGTTTCACAAACTTCAAGCCAAAAAACTGAGCCCCATAACATTAGACCAATGAAATTGCAGAACAGGTTCAGGTGAACCAATGAAACTCTTTATATTAACTCAGATGCGCTCCCACTGAATCGGGCCGCACCACATCATAAATATGGATGATGTTCCTCTGACGTTTGACCTGCCGCTCACTCGGACTGGCAACAGGAAATGCGAATTATTCGTCACGCGGAAAACAACCGGGCATAAAAAAACACACTTCACCTGTGTTCTGAGCTGCACGGCATCGGGAGAAAAGCTTCACCGATGGTGATCTTTAAACGCATGACGATGCCAAAAGATAAACTCTCGAGAGAAATAGTTGTGAAAGGAAGGAGGAAGACGGTGAACAATGACTTTCTTGGTAGGCTACTGTTTAGATACAAGCCGTATAACAGACACTGTCTTTCATTAAATTTTGTGTAAAGTTCATTAGTTTCAATGTAGACACCTGCGGCTTATAGACAGGTGCTGCGTATTTATGTTCAAAATAAAAATCTTTGTCAAATTCAGTGGTTGCGGCTTATATTTGGGTGCGCTTAATAGTCCGGAAATTACGGTAAACATTTGTTATAATTCTTACTGATGCTGATTAATGCAATCTGAAGAATAAAGCCATTTGCTTTTGGCCATTAAGACTCTATTGAGAACCACATTGCAAACATTTTTACCCAACATGTACCCAAAATCTAGGATTTATATTATGAAAAACTAACCTAAGCAACTTCTTAAACAGTATATACATTACATGGACAAAGGTATAAGGACACCTGACTTTTCCAGCCATGGTGTGTTTCTCTAAACTGTTCATACAAATTTGTTGGCACACAATGGATGGAAGGATATCTATGGATATGGTAGAATAAAAACTTTTAATCCAGACAATTTTCCTGTGCACAAAAGAAGCTCCAGGAAGATATGGGTTGGAGTGTAAGATCTTGTGTTGCCTTCTATAGAGCTCTGACCTCAACAATACTGAACACCTTTAGCATAAATTAGAAAAAAGCACATAAAAACAAATGCAGGTAAAAACAGTTATTTTATTTATTTATTTCTATTTTTGTGGTAAAATAAGGATTTTCTATCCTAAAAGAATTAAGCTTTCAGAAGAGCTGTAATGCTTTTCTTGGGTATGCAATACATTCATTTCATCGTCATCACCTTCATCATCATTAGTACTGCACACTTATTTCATCTTCATCAGTCAAGTTGTATCTTCACTGGTGAGTACCCATATAAAATTGTTTTATGTTAAAATTGCGTATGTTTAAGAATATTGAAAGAGTTTAGAATATAGGAAATGTTTATAAAAGTGGCAGGACGGTTTATAAAGCCTGAAGATATACAGGTATTCTGTATACTGTACTGTATACATATTAGGTTGCCACTTTGCGGATTTTCGTAATTTTCGAGGGATTGCTGTAGTCTAAATTGTATTAAGCTTAATAAAGCATCCACATGCTAAAATCCATAGCTAGCAATTCAACAAAGCAGAAGAATGCACCTAAATAATAAAATCTAAATCTACAAAGCAGAAGTTGCAAGAACATAATTTCTATTTACACCCTAGTAAGCACAAGATCCGACATGATCAGGAACGCTGGCAGATCTTTGGTATTTACTTTTAATTCAATTTCCCCAGTAAATTACATGCACACTATACAACAAAAAGAGCTTCAATTTGTAATACTATTATATTAATTAGCAAGCACAGAAATCCCATATATTCTAAACACACATTGTTGAGATGCATAGAGAACTTGTAAAATGCTAAAATACCATAAAACTAAGAGTTTTTTTTTATTATTATTTAAACACTCCCAGTGTACTTCTTCAGAAATGGAACCTTTGTTTGTGTTTGTACCTTTTTCCGTAATTACAGGGTTGAGTGTTGAGTATCTACTTCTTTTGACTTTTGTGTGGCATGTGCTGTTTAAGCATTGCTGATTTGTGTGTCAGAAAAGCACAGCTGTGAGTGCATCACAATCTGTTCATCATGATTTACAGGAAAGCTTTTATATAGATTTTCTCCCTCCCATTAAAACCAGTGCAGTCTAAACAATATATTCGTTTATTTATGCCACACAGCGCTGTTTCAGTAGTTCAGTTCAATGGCGTGTAATAACAAGTTCAATTTCATGACCTCCAATGTGCTGAGTGAATACTGTAATCACCGTTGCATAGGCACCAGCACAGCACACTGCTAGTACATTAGGAGACTGTGGTTAAATTCCATGGAATTTTTTTGTTTTTATTGTGCATTAAGTCATTACTTTATAGTGTTGTTCAGTGCTGAGGTATTTAGACTGTGAGGGATTGCAGCATGGGTGTATGTGAAATTATAATTAATTAATATTGAAATGACACTCAGACCTGCAAACCTTTGTGCATTTCATATGATGTGCACTGTATGCTAACATCAGAATGCACTACGAGCGCAAAAATAATTTTACTTTCTCTGTTCATATCAATACCTCAGCCTATGTTCATCATGTCAAAATATACTTTCAAGTTCTACTGTTTCTACAATAAAGCTAGGGACATGGACATTTTCAAAATTATAAAACATGAAAGCAGTTAATTTTATTAAGTGAGGTCAATTTGTACCAAAATGTAAAAATCTAGCTAGCCAACTAACATACTATAAAATTAGTGTGATTCCTTCAGGAACAGAAATATACAAAACATTTGGCCATAATGCGTTTGAACAATATTCACAATTAATATAACTTACTTCATATTTTTTAATAAAAGTTTATGCAACATATTTGTTGAATATAAGGAATGTCACATCCACAATCGTGGTTATACTGAATATCAGCAGTTGTCATTATGCATGCCAACTGTGGTTGGATTATTTAGTGTTATTGTTATTTACAAAAATTATAATTATAAACTTATCATCTAAAGGCATTGGTTACATAATTTGCAAATATGGTCTGCTGGACTTCATCATGAAAATGCCCCAGTGCTTCGAGGGTAAGAGAGTTTTTGGTTAAAAAACACATCATGGTGTTCATCTCATACTTGGCTCATTATGACTTTTTCATATTCTCAAAAATGAAGAATGGTTTGTAAGGACACCATTTTGCTAGTGTGAATAATGTTCAAAGAGCCACTACGCAGGCTCTGAAAGCCATCCCACTGGAAGACTATCAGAAAAGATATGATGAATGGAATATTTGCTTGAAACATAGTGTACACTCACAAGGTGCATCCTTTAAAGAATATAATGTTTAATACAATATTTTAGTAAAAGAATAAAAATAATAATAAAAAAAACAATATTATTACTTTCTGGAAACACCTTGTATGTATAAAACTGAATCAATGCAGTAAACAAATAAATGTATGCATTAGATTTACCAAACAAGTATTTAAATCATGCATGTACTAATCCAGAGCTTTAATCAAACCTCTAATCAAACAGCCTGAAAACCATTCAGAGATCAGCAAATGTTTTGAAGTGTAGATGATGTTTAAACCTGCCCAATGTTCATAACATTCTGCTTTTGAATTGATTGTCAACTTGCTAGAGAACAACCTCTTGATTAACTAGAAAAAACAAGCTCTTAGTGGGATAACCCTAATGCAAAACACAACCCATCAGTATAATTAACAATGTGATATGTGAGTTTGGAATCTAGAGCTTGGTTTCCCAGCTTGGTAGTATTGATTCTGGTACTTTAAACGAGTCCTTTTTTAGTGTTTTGTGCAACTTTTCCATTTTTTCTCTCAGCCCCCAGATTGTCCTTTTCTAAACAGTTCAGACACAAGGGGATTTTTTTCTATTAACGGTTGATGAGGTCATTTCCCAGCAAAACAAACTAACAAAGGTTGCCTATCAGATTCAGGCAATTCTCTATGCTCTCTCTCTCTCTCTCTCTCTCTCTCTCTCTCTCTCTCTCTCTCTCTCTCTCTCTCTCTCTCTCTCTCTCTCTCTCTCTCTCTCTCTCTCTCTCTCTCTCTCTCTCTCTCTCTCTCTCTCTCTCTCTCTCTCTCTCTCTCTCTCTCTCTCTCTCTCTCTCTCTCTCTCTCTCTCTCTCTCTCTCTCTCTCTCTCTCTCTCTCTCTCTCTCTATATATATATATATATATATATATATATATATATATACACATATATATATACACATACGTGTGTGTGTGTGTGTGTGTGTGTGTGTGTGTGTGTGTGTGTGTGTGTGTGTGTGTGTGTGTAAACTCTAGCCTCAAGGTTAGAAAGCATTTATATAAAGACTGTCTTTACCATTCACATCACTGTTACAGTAAAGAATATATGGTGACCAGAAAAAACATTTCCATTTTATACCTATAATAATTCATGAGGTTATGTTTTAAGACAGACAATAAAACAAATGTACAAACACAATCATTATGATAGCATTAAATGCTAAAGCATACCTCAAAGTTCGGCAGATATGTACTAACAAAAAGCAAATATGAAAAAAAATCTATCCCTATCTCATTCATGGCAGCAACTAGTTCACGCAATTTTCATTCATTAACTGTAAAGAATTTAGTTAATTTCTCTTTTGTTTATTGATCATTTTGATTTCTAAAGCTATATCCACTGTTTGTAAATATGACCTGACCACAGCCTGAGGTAAGCAAATGTAGTCTGAACCTGTAGATGAAGTCTGAACCTGCTGAGCATTTCCTACACCTGGATTGTATTTTGGTAACTAGTGCACTGATGTGTGTGATGTATCACCTACATGGCAGTGGTAAAGGCTTGTTCTTGCTCTGATGTTGCAGATCAGAGGGTGCATTATGGGTCTATCTGTCAGCCCTGTTGTGTTCCTGAAGTGCTGCATAGAGGCCAGATGTTGTCTGTTGATTCAGCATCACATCCACTCACTTCTAAAGACTTCACATTGAGCGATATCTTGTCAAAAGAAGTGGATAGCAGAAGAAAGAAAAATCTCTGTCCTTCTTACACCTAAACTTAAACTGTGACAAAGTTTTAGTACTTCCAGGGTACAGGAAGAAAAAAAATAATAATAATTTGTGACATACTGTATGTAATCAACTGTACAATAGGGAAAGCTGAATCAGAGGAGGTTCTTTTTCTCCATTACAATGACAGTAATTGTTCCCTATTCAAAAAACAGCTTGTACTTAATAACAACTTCATTTGGTGGGTGGGGGTCAGGTTTGAGACATTCTGCTGCATCTATTAAAGAAAAACAAGATACTTCTTAAAGGACACCATTATCATGAATTTACATTTTCAAGTGCCATTTAGGACCACTGACCCTCCTCCTACGGTCAAATTTCAAGTGAAATCGAGACAATAGTACTTCTTGAATATAATGCAACACTGTACTTACTTTTTTCCTGCAAGATACCTGTAACTAAACCTGTACTTTTTGGTAAAACGCATAGTGGGGGATTCCTTTAGGTTGAATGAGTGAAGAAATGTGTGTGTGTGTGTGTGTGTGTGTGTGTGTGTGTGTGTGTGTGTGTGTGTGTCCATGGTGCACTGTAATGAACCTACTTCTTCAGCAGGGAGTATTCACACCTGGTACCCAGTGCTCCCAGGACAGTAAGTTAAGATGAATGAAGGGAAGAATATGAACAACACTATTTATGAACAATGCTACATACATAGATACAACATTATTACATGAATAACAGTATAAATCATCCTGGCACCACTCTCAACAACTGCTAGGGCATTTTCTTACTTTTAGTTTCCTGCTTTTTTTATAAAGTTTAAATAGTAAGTGTAGTGCAGATACAGAATTTAAGAATTAAAGTGAATGGTGTGTATTTATCCCTGATGAGAAGCCATGGTGACTGTGGCAAGGAAAAACTCCCTTAGATTAATGAGGAAGAAACCTTGAAAGGAACCAGACTCAAAAGGGGAACCCATCCTCATTTGGGTGACATCAAGAGTGTGATTATAGTCTTTAAAAAATACAGAACACTGGAGAGTGTGAACTAAAATGAGCACTTGAATGTAAGATTATGAGTAATGTCCTTTTGACAGTCTTATACAGTCATTTGAGAGATAATGGAACCAGGAGCTCTCCCAGTTTAAGTGTATAAATTAACTTTGTTACCATTACCGTATGGTGTGTTGTCTGTTACTTTTTTAAATGAATGAATTTTGGCTGAAGTGTAGCCTACAGTCTAACCTGTTTACAGCAGCGAAGCATTGTAAGATTGGAGGATAAACCACTGTAAACATGAAGAAGATGCACTGTGGGCATGTTTCCGTTTATTCAGGTCTGTGCGGCAGTAATGGCGATTCGAGGCGAAAGCAAGATGAGTTTCTCAAAGTGGAAATATGCTCATTATTTCACTTTAGTTGAGTATAAAGACAAAAACTTTTTAGTCAAATGTAAGCTGTGTCTTTCTGGTTCGAAGCTCGTATCTACTGCGATAAACATCATCTCCAATCGTCGAAGCTCCTCCAGACACTCCATTCTTCGAAGAAGCTAAAAGCTAGAAGCTAGTAGCTAGAAGCTAACCCGGTGTTCTGTTCTACATTGTTGATAGTTTTCATACTTAAGCTGTGAAAGGAAAATTTTTAAGAGCTCAACACAACAGCTTTTATGATGCAGAAGCCACTTTAGTTTTTGATTGTGAATATATTATTCAGCTTGTTTTGTTATTTATTTCAGAAATCCTTGTGATATATTCAGTTTGTGCTGGTCTGACTAATAAAATATTACTTTGTGTTTAAGTCAGTTTTGTGTTTGTATAAACCATAACGCATAAAAGGGCATTAATGGGAACATTAAATAACGTTCTTTAAAAAAGTTACTGAAAATTTACTTTTAACAGTAACGCATTACTTTTTGGTGTAAGTAATCAACAAAGTAAATGAGTTACTTTTTGAATGAAGTAACGAGTAACTGTAACTAGTTACTATTTCTTAGTAACTAGCACAACACTGGATGTGTGTTATGTGTAGGACTTGCTAAAAATATACGTCTTTAATCTACACTTAAACTGGGAGAGTGTGTTTGAGCCCCAAAAACTGTCAGGAAGACTATTTCAAAGTTTAGGAGGTAAATGTGAGAATGCTCTACCACCTTTAGTGGACTTTGCTATTTTAGGAATTACTAGAAGTCCGAAGTTTTGAGATCTCAAAACTGTTTTTGTAATATGGTTGATATGATATTCAAAAGACAAGTTGCCGTATAAAATAACTACCAGGTCTGGTACTGTTGAACTAGTATTTACATTACATACTTCTAAATGCAGGTTGAAATGTTGGAGCTTCTGGTTTTTGGGCCGATGAGCAAAATCTCTGTCTTATCAGAATTTAATAATAGAAAGTTATTAGTCATCCAGTCTTTTGATTCTTTGACACACTCAGTTATGTGAGCCAATTGAGCTGTATCTTCTGGTTTTCGATGAGCTATATAGTTGGTTATCTTTAGCATAACAGTGGAAGCTAATCCCATGCTTTTTAATAATATTTCCCAAGAGAAGCATGTATATTGTGAAAAGCAGGGGTTCTAGAACTGAACCTTGTGGCACCCAATTTACTTGCATTAACCTGAATAGCTCTCCAGTTATGTCTACAAAATGGTAATGATCAGACAGGTAGGATTTAAACCAGCTTAATGCCTGTCCCTAGATGTATGTAATTTTGTAAGCGATCTAGGAGAAGATCATGATCTATAGTGTCAAATGCAGCACTAAGATCTAGCAAAACTAACAGAGGTCATTAGTGATTTTAACTAAAGCAGTTTCTGTGCTATGATGGGGCCTAAACCTGACTGAAACTCTTTAAAGATATTGTTCTCTTGTAAGTAGGAACATAACTGGGCAGACACAATCTTTTCTAAAATCTTAGACCTAAATTGGAGATTTGAAATGGGTCCTTAATTTGATAGTGTGTTCAGAGCCAAATTAGGTTTCTTAATGAGGGGCTTAATAACTGCTAACTTGAGGGGTTTAGGGATGTGACCTAAAGATATTGAGGAGTTCATAATATTCAGAAGAGGCTCACCAGCTGTATGTAACACTTCGTTCAGTAGTTTAGTAGGAATGGCCTCTAACAGACATGTTGTTGATTTGGCTTTGGTAATAGCATCATACAGCTCTTCCTGTCCTATATGTGTAAAGCAGTGTAGTTGTGGATTTTTAGGTACGATTGGATCAGGGGATGCTGTCAGAGGTTGGACCTCCACAATTGTTTTTCAAATACTTTAAATTTTTTTCAGTGAAGAATCCTCACTACTAAACTGTAATGGAATAAATGTTTCAGATATCTGATTTGTTGTTAATTTAGTTACTGTACTGAAAATGAACCTGGGATTGTTTTTTTTTGTTTTCTATGAGTTTGCTCAGGTGTTCACCTCTAGCAGCATTTAGCGCCTGTCTGTAGCTTAGCAAACTGTCTTTATATGCAATTCTAAATACTTTATATTTAGTTTACTCCATTTTCTTTCCAGATTACGGACTGTTTTCTTGAGGTCATGAGTATGACTATTATACCATGGTGCAGGTGTTTTTTTTCTAACCTTTTTAACCGGATGGGGCAACATTGTCTAATGTGCTGGCGAGGATAGTGTCTATGTTGTTAGCCATTTCATCAACAAATCAATATCATCTAACATACAAATGCTGTGTTTTTTACTACAGATATCAGTCATGGGCACTTTTAAAATAATACTAATGACCGGTAAGTGAGGGAAGTGGTAGCTCAAGGTTTAAGGTGTTGGTCCTCTGATCAGAGATTGAATGTCAGTAACACCAATTGTGGAGGCATCTTCCAAGTGCTATAAATATAAATCATTATTTGTTGTTGGAATTATTATTGTGGTAGCAAATTGCTGTTATAGGTTCTCAACCCAATACAGGATCAAATTAATTGGCATGATCTTGGCATGATTTAAATATCTTGACTAGGATTATTAAATTCTGAATGTTGCCTAACAATGTTTTTGTATAGGAGTGGGGACGTAATTGAGCTCAGCTTTGGATGGGGAAGAGGCCTGCAATTTGGAATCATTCTCACCTGTCTTATAGCAGCCAGATATTTTTGTTGAGCATGTAAAGTACAGTAATTTTATAAACCTGATAATCTCATATTCAGTTTCTATGTTATTAAATAGTTCCTTGCTTACCCTGATACATAATTTATACTGTATGTATTAGAAAAGCATCAGATGACATAAAACAAACTATAAATGAATGAATACAAATGTATTACAGTATATGCTGACAACCTCTATAGGTATATATCTTTAGGCTACTGTTAGCATAAATGCTGTGTGTGTGTTTGTAGTTGGATGAAAGATAAAGACACAGGACACACAGATCTGTTGTTACACTCCTATTACTATTAGGTCCCGCTGTGGCAGGCTGCTGCTGCTCTCCCCCTGCTGTGTGCTGATAGACTGTGCCATTATCTGCTCTGGGAAAGAGAGGAGAGAGAAGGAGAGAAGGGAAAGAGAGAAAATCTGAGCGAACCTCTCTCAGAGAGAGATATTGCAGGGAACAACTGAGTAAAGTAAGAGATTAATTTTTTATCTTTTAGCTCATAATACACTATATGAACAGCTTTTGGACAATTGACCATAAGGTTTGTATTTGCTTTTTGAACATTCTGCAACCAGTCTCCATTTGCTGTTATTTTAGACTCTACTCTTCTGGGAAGATGTTCCACTAGATTTTGGAGTGTATTTGTGTCGATTTCTTTGTTAAAGATTCTTCTAAGTATGGCCTTGATTAATGAGAGTATTTGAGAATGTTTGATTACCCCTGAACCCCCCCCCCCCCCCCCCCCCCGGGAAAAAAAAAAAAAAAAAAAAAAAGACATTTACATTTGCATTTACATTTATGGCATTTAGCACACGCTCTTGTCCAGAATGATGTACAAAAGTGCTTTGAGTCTCTATCATTGAAAAAATCTACACTGGTACGCTAGATTACAATTCAAGACAAATCAGGCTACAAGTCTGTTTAGAGGATTGAAAAAAGAAATAATTATGTAAAACACAAAGCAAACCTGAAAAAGTGCTACTTAAAGTGTTTCAGGAAATGGTAGGTCTTCACCCGAAAGTTCATTCCACCACCTGGGTGCGAGAACAAAGAAGAGCCTTGAGGCATATCTACCTCTTACCGTGAGAGAGGGTGGCACCACTCAAGCAGTGCTGGAGGATCTCAGTCAGCACGGTGCAGTGCGAAGGGTGATGAGGTCTCTGAGGTAAGAAGGTGCTGGTACATTTTTGGCTTTGTAGGCAAGCAACAGTGTTTTCAATCTGATGCGTGCAGCTACAGGAAGCCAGTGGAGGGAGCGAAGCAATGCGGTGGTGTGGGAGAACTTATGAAGGTTGGATACAAGTCACACAGCTGTGTTTTGGATCATTTGCAGTGGACGAATAGTGTTCAGATGTAGACCTGCTGGCAGGAAGTTGCAGTAGTTTAGTCTTGAAGAAGGAAACTTTCAGTTAATTTTACACCAGAAACAAAATGAGAAAGAGATACATTACTTTATAAACCTTTTTTTTCTTTGGAAAAAATATGTTCTGCAAAACACTGTAGCAAAGATCACAGATCCCTTTAACTTATTGGTGTCAAATAACTAATACAAAGATCATAAAATTTTTCATGTGTTAAATATTCTCTTATGGTCTTTAGTCATTGTACAATATTGGTCAAAATACATAACGGGTAAAATTAATGGCTCTGTGAATTTATTAGCTTGAGGCTTTAATTCACTTTTTTTTTTTTTTTTTTTTAAGAGTTGAGTTTTCTACATCACTAAAAGTACAAATATTTTAATTTCCTCTCGCTTTGTACACTCAACCCTATCTCTCCCACACTCAATAAAGCTCTCAATAGACCAAACCACATTTGGCTGAATATTAATATTGCAGAGCAAACAACATTATAAAGAGAGTCTTCATTTAGTAAAAGAAGAGATGAGGAAATGGAGGAAACCCAGAATATTGAAGATAGATGTTGAAAGAATACATAAGAGGTCTAATGACTGTTCGTATCAGCTATAATACAGAGAGTGAAGGTTTTCAATATATCTTGTGCTTATGAAAATTTTTAATATGGTATTAAGAACACAAATGATTTAAGCTTTAGAGCAGGGGTCATAGTTTAGTTTTGCTTAGAAAAATAAATTATTATATATAAATATATATATTTTTCTCCTTTTTCAAGTCTGTAGTTAACTAGACAGTAACTTTTTTTGTGGATGAGATTTTTGTGTAAAAGAAGAAGGTAAAAAAAATCTTAGGTCAGAAAATTGTGCAGTCATCAGAATGCCATATTGTACAAAATGTCAAAATGTCACCATGTGAAGTGTTTTCCCATGCTGCCACACAGTATAATAAAACCTTCACAAAGAAAAGATGTAAAGAGTCAGCGGTGAAGGTTTTTTTTACAATTGAAAGCTTGAATTTGAACATAGAAGAAAACAAATTTCTAAGTAATAAAAAAGAAGATTACTTATGCCAATGTATTCATCCTTGATAAATTATGCTCAGTCCAAACAAACAAAAGCCAGTAAATGGAGATGGTATTTAACTTCACATTTCATAGACACAAGCCTCTGTCAACCCTGTAAGTTGTACCATGCAGGACAAAATGTATTAACTCAGCATAATACTTCCAGTAACCCCAGGTAAGATTAAGTGAAGGGCCACAGGACTACATTTCTATCACCCATTGCACCGCACACAATTGTGTGATTGATTCCACATCTGGACTATACTTGTATACTTGTATATGCCTTCTGTAGGTATAACATGGCAGCAGGAAATTATAAGGTGATAAAATAAGGATCAGATAAATGTATCAGTGGCTACAACAAAACGAGGGCTTTTACTTCAAGCATCACCAAGTACATCTAGGATCAAATGGAAAATCCAAGGTCTTCTGATTGATTATATATATATATATATATATATATATATATATATATATAATTTCTTTATTTATTATTTTTTTTCTCACTTTATGGGTGGAAATGACTAGACAAAATACAATACATCTAAAGAAGGCCGATTGAACACAAATCTCAGCTAATACACTCAAAAATATTTTGGAACATGTTCCCAGAAAAATAGAGGTTATTATAACTGCAAATGGGGACTAAATATGGATACAAATCTTTTTTTTATATTGAGAAATTAATATACAAAAAAACAAACCCCAGGTAAACACAGTAAGATAGAGACAGAGAAAGACAGAGAAAGAACAGAGAGAAAGGACTAGGCCAGAAATGTACAAGGTAAAACATAAATAATAGCAAATGAATGATAAAGTGAATGCACAAGAGAGGGCAAATTTAGAAAAGGAGAAAATCAGCACCAACATTTTCTCACAACATTTTATTTTTATTTTCAAACAAATTAACCTGAAACTGTAGGTCTTGGTTTATTTTGTGTTATAAAGATTGTGTTCTTTTTCCAGTGGGATTATGATGCGATGATAAATGTAAGCCAGTTGTACAAGAAAGCACCACTCGAGCACTTTTTTTGGAGGAGCTATCTGCACTAGTTTCACTCATCTCTCACTCCATTATTTGGCCATTTCATGGCTGGTCCAATTCCTCCCCAGGCCATCTCACATTTTAGTTAAACACCATTTTTAGCAGCCCAAGTCCTCTCAGTTCTGCCCATAACTGTGAAGAATGCAGTAAATCGACTCAACTTTACTAAAACAGGATAACCCTGTGACTCCAGCCTCTCTGGTCATGGTCTTCACTGCAAAAAAAGGATGTAATCTATGACCATTCAACAGTACACATCTCTGACATTCAAATTGATGTTTGTAAAATACTTAATACTGATTATGGGTTTCTGTTTTGTTTTCGGTCCTATAATTGGAACATACTTATGTCCAAAATTGACTTGCAGTTGCAGAAATGTACTTCATTGTATTCATTTTCCAAAATCTCAGATGATTATTGTAATCAAGAAAAAATGGGTTGAGTTTAGAGGTCTGAAGCCTGCCAGCCTGCGCAGTGGGATTTGCTATGCAGCCCAAGTATCATGCTGAGCTGAGATCTGATATTTGAGGTGGCAAAGGGGAAGAAACTTTTTGAATTCTCATTTTTATTGCTGTCTGCTGGCAAGCTGTAAGGCAATCCAACTTTGTATGTGTGAGTTTGTGAGAGACATAGAATATTTTTATTTTGCTGAAAGATTTTATGTAGCTTTTTTAACACATATGAGATTTGATTTCTTTTCAAACAAGACCATGAGAGAAAAACATAAAAGAAAAAAAAAAAATTGTAGGTATTGTCTAATTTATTGATAATGCCAGCAGTCAATTGATGGCATAGTAAAAAGGATGTGTTTTAAGTATGTTTGTATGTGTGAAACCATTCATTTGTTTAAAAAAAAAGTTATGGAACTCAGCCCTTTTCCAGAGCAACATACAGTTATCTCATTTATACAATTGAGCAGGCGAAGGGTAGGGGCCTTGCTAAAGGGCCCAGGAAAAGTAGCTTGGTGGTACAGGTATTCAAACTCACAATCCTCCAATCAGATGTCTAACACTTTAACCACCAAACTACCACTTGCATCAATTATAACCTTTAGAAATGTTTCATATGTAAGAAAATTCTAATTTGTCTTTCTAATACAATTACTTAAAAAAGAACAAGGATGATCCATACTGTTATTTTTGTATTTTGTATATATTGTTTTAATACATATTTATGTGAATAGCAATGTTTTTGCATTGTGTTCATATTCTTCACTACATTCTAATTAACTGTCATTAGAGCACTGAGCGGTTTGGTGGTGCTGGGATTTTAACTCACAACCGTCTATTTAAAAATCCAACATCTTTACCCCTTTTTTTTTACATTAAACAGTGGGTTAGTTTAAATTCATCTACAAATGCTGTTTTGACTTCAAAATAATAAGTAATATTAATATTAGTAATATTAAATGGAATGAATTTTATTATTCCACATGGAATGATCGTGGGATAGAGAGGTATTTTGAATTTGATCTTTTTTTACATACTACACTTGATTATTTACATTTAATTAAACAAAAAGCTGTATATCTTTCATTCATTCATTCATTCATTTTCTCCCGCTTATCCGTAATTCGGGTCGCGGGGGCAGCAGTCTAAGCAGGCCCCCACCTTCGACTGCTGCCCAATCCTCACAGCACCGTCCCTTACGGTCCCTCCTGCAGGTGGTGAGCCCACGGGAAGTATATCTTTTAGTGGAATTAAAGTAGACTCTTTAAAAGATGCAAAATATTTAATTATAACTTTTTGGTGGTAACCAGATTGTACATTTGTAAATATGTTCTGAAGAAAAAACAATCAAACAAAGTAATTCCAGGTCAGAAACATGTGTAATTTTTTTTTTAACAAAATGTAAATATAACATGTACAATATGTACTTTGGTCATTACTGAAGGCATAATAGGATAAGAATAAAAAGTGAATACTGATTAACAGATAAACTTAAATGTACAGTGTGGCTAGAAAGAAATCAGCTCTTGACTCATGCCTTTACAACATGTATTGTATCTTACAGCCGTTTGTGATGCTGTTGCCCAATACTTGCCCAAAATAAATTCTAAATTATCCACCTTTTGAAAATTGTAACAACAAATCAATCTGATGCCATTTTGTAGTCATTTCCTACAATCACCTTTTGGTGAGAAAGTGAGATGGCATGTTTTTGTGATGGCCTGTGAGTCAATGGCTATTTTCATACTACACTCAGTGTGCAAGTTGAAAGCTCTTGTTGAGGATGTTATACAATGAAGGTAAAATAAAGGACAGAGAATGAGTGTGCATGTCAACTTAGAACACGTGTAAGTGCATAAGAGCACCCTGTGGATAGAAACGAACCTTCACCTGCAATGTGCAGTTCCTAAGCAACACTAAGCACTTAAGATCGAACAGACTATTATGTATTTTCTCCTTTTAATTATAGACAATTGCCAAACAGTTGCATTTTATATAATCACAGAGAGAGAAAGCGCTTATATATTAACATTTAAATATAATAAGGTAAAGATCTTTTAAAAACTTACAGTATAGGGAATAGTTTTTATAGAGTTTTTATGTTGAAATATTAATTTATTAATAAAAATATAACAAGAATTAACTTTAATTATATATTAATAATTATAAAATGAAGTATGAACTGTATACATAAAATAGCATTTTTTGGGTGGCCTTCTCGTTAGACTAATTTGTTATTCACATTTGTTAGACCCCATTTGAGTAATACAGATGCATGTGTGTGTGTGTGTGTGTGTGTGTGTGTGTGTGTGTGTGTGTGTGTGTGTGTGTGTGTTTCACATTTAATATTTATTTTCTAAAGATATGATCTACTTAACTGTTCTACTTATTTCAGCATACTATTACATATGTCTTCATTCCTTCTATACTCTATTTATTACTCCCTCGATATGTGAAATTGTCAGGATTTTCTTCTTTTTTTAAATAAATTCTTGAATCTGGACATAAAATGATAAAGAATCTATAGGGCTTGCATTAGCCACTAGCCACTTCCTGATTAGCGGATAATGCTAGAGCTATGGATTCTTTAGCGTTTTCATGCATGCACAAAACAAATCTTATTTCTGGTACGGAGTGAGTAACCACAGTGACATTGTTGTGTATGTTTAAGATTAATAATAACAATAATTAAAAACGCACTTAAAGTGCGTGACTAAACAAACTTGCAGTCGACGCTTAATATGCTCCTGAGGAAACTTCCGCACATAAAAAGGATTGCATTCGGCACGTGTGCACTGAACCGAAAGGCCTGAACGGAAAAAATTTCTCTATAAATATGTGTACCGTTTTATATATATATTTGAACACCCTGCTATTTTGCAAGTTCTCCCACTTAGAAATCATGGAGGGGTCTGAAATTGTCATCGTGGTGCATGTCCACTTTGAGAAACATAATAAAAAAAAAAATAATCCAGAAATCACAATGTATGATTTTTTAACTATTTATTTGTATGATACAGCTGCAAATTAGTATTTAAACACCTGAGAAAGTCAATGTTAATATTTGGTACAGTAGCCTTTGTTTGCAATTACAGAGGTCAAAAGTTTCCTGTAGTTTTTCACCAGGTTTGCACACACACTGCAGGAGGGATTTTGGCCCACTCCTCCACACAGATCTTCTCTAGATCAGTCAGGTTTCTGGCCTGTCGCTAAGAAACACAGAGTTTAAGCTCCCTCCAAAGATTCTCTATTGGGTTTAGGTCTGGAGACTGGCTAGGCCACGCCAGAACCTTGATATGCTTCTTACAGAGCCACTCCTTGGTTATCCTGGCTGTGTGCTTCGGGTCATTCTCATGTTGGAAGACCCAGCCTCGACCCATCTTCAATGCTCTAACTGAGGGAAGGAGGTTGTTCCCCAAAATCTGCAATACATGGCCCCGGTCATCCTCTCCTTAATACAGTGCAGTCGCCCTGTCCCATGTGCAGAAAAACACCCCCAAAGCATGATGCTACCACCCCCATGCTTCACAGTAGGGATGGTGTTCTTGGGATGGTACTCATCATTCTTCTTCCTCCAAACACGTTTAGTGGAATTATGACCCAAAAGTTCTATTTTGGTCTCATCTGACCACATGACTTTCTCCCATGACTCATCCAAATGGTCATTGGCAAACTTAAGATGTGCCTGGACATGTGCTGGTTTAAGCAGGGGAACCTTCCATGTCATGCATGATTTCAAACCATGACGTCTTAGTGTATTACCAACAGTAACCTTGGAAACTCCTACATGGAATAACTGTGGGTCTCCTAATTTAAGTGAAGGAAAATTTTAATGCTAGCACATCCAAAGACATAGTATACCTCCAACTTTGTAGTAATAGTTTATTAGTTTGGGAAAGAACCACATATGGCTCCAAAAGATGTCCCAATACACTTTTGACCTCATAGTGTAGTTGCCCATGTTTTGTTTGAGATAGCAATAATTTCTTGCATATAATTACAGTTGTTTTAGAAAAGCAATATTACACATATTATTGTGGTGTTGTGCCAAATACCAGCACAGCTGTAATAACAAGGGGCATTTTGGCTAGGACTAAAGTACAGCCATGCTGCATGATGTTCATTATAACAGCTTTTTTCTTGTATGACACTGTTTAAATTTTACACACTGTAATAATAAAGACTTCTGTGTAGGAAATCATTATTAGCATCATTAATAGCAGCAACTTTATTTCTAGGATCTGGTTTTGACCACATGGGGCAAAATAGTCAAGGAGATGTCAGATTTTGTATTGAAAATATATTTTTTGTGTGGAAAAGCTATTATTAATACAGGAGAAGGTGACGAGGAAATCATGAGGCATCAATAAATAATGATAAGTCACTGTCACGGCATACAGGGACGTGTTCTCAGAGCATGCGCTGAACAACTGGCCCAGGTTTTCACTGACATTTTTAACCTGTCACTGGCCCAAGCCATCGTTCCTACATACCTGAAGACCACAACCATCATACCGGTGCCTAAGCACTCAGCTGCCGAATGCCTGAATGACTTTTGCCCAGTTGCACTCACCCCTATCGCTATGAAGTGCATTGAGAAACTGGTCCTGAATCACCTCACTGCGGGCATACTACCTACACTGGACCCACACCAGTTTGCCTATCGCCTGAACAGGTCAACAGAGGATCCAGTTTTCACAGCTTTTCATTCAGTTCTCACCCACCTAAAAAAAAGAAACACCCACATCGGTATGCTGTTTATTGACTTCAGCTCTGTGTTTAATACAGTCGGCCCCACTGTACTGATCACTAAGCTCAGTGACCTGGATATCTGCACCTCCACTTACAGATGGATTCTGGACTTTTTCAACAACGACCACAACCAGGTAACCTCAACCCTCATTCTGAACACTGGCATCCCACAGGGCTGTGTTCTGAGCCCACTACTCTAATCCCTGTTCACCCACGATTGTGCTCCTCTGCATAACTCCAACATCTTTATCAAGTATGCAGATGACACCACCGTGGTCAGCCAGATCAGCAACAACGACGATTCGGCCTACAGGGAAGAGGTGTCCTGGCACCAGAACACTTCAGCTCTGGTTAAGAAAGCACAACAATGCCTGTACTTCCTGAGGAGTCTCAAGAAAGCTCATCTGTCCCAAGGAATTTAAACAGTTACTACCGCTGCATCATCAAAAGCATCTTGACCAACTCCATCACTTTATAGTACGGAGGCTCCACTGTGTGTGAACGCAAAGCCCTGCAAAGGGTGGTCAAAACCGCCCAACGCATCATTGGCACGCAACTACCTGCCATTAAACACCTTCACCACAGCAGAAGTCTGCGCAGAGCTCACAACTTTATCAAGGACTCTTCACATCCCAGTCATAAACTCCTCAAGAAGGAGATACAGGAACATACGCACCAGAATCAGCAGGTTCAGAGACAGCTTTTTTCCATTCACCATCACACTACTGGACTCTACACTAGACCGTTAGATCACTGTAAAAACACTGTATATAACTTCTGTACAATTATACATACAATGTACATATTACATAGTATATCTTTTTTACTCCTCATTACATCTGCACTATTTTTTCTATATGTATCTTTATATCATTAATGAACATTCTGCCCAACATTTAACATCTATCTATCTATCTATCTATCTATCTATCTATCTATCTATCTATCTATCTATCTATCTATCTATCTATCTATCTATCTATCTATCTATCCATCCATCCATCCATCCATCCATCCATCCATCCATCCATCCATCCATCCATCCATCCATCCATCCATCCATCTATCTATCTATCTATCTATCTATCTATCTATCTATCTATCTATCTATCTATCTATCTATCTATCTATCTATCTATCTATCTCAGTATGTGGTAATGCACAAATTTCTATTAACATTGTTTAAAGGCCAAAATAAAATTCAGTTGGCAGGTGAGGTGGTACAGACATTACATCTGGGTTGTGTGACATTTTAAAGACCGGAACAAAAAGTGTTTAACCCTTACATGGATTTCAAGTCAGCTAAGCCAAGCCTTTTATGTTTATTTAAAGAAAAAACACCAGAAACAATTAATGACTTCAGCGTGATTTAATTTTACTTGTATAGCACATTAAACATTGAACATTTCCCAAAGCAGCCTTACATAATTAAATCTATAAAAAATATAACTTTTACATTTATAAATCAGTCTATGTAAGTATATCCCTTTTAAGCAATTGTAAATTTTAACCTGGCATTAATTGGCCTTAGCTTATTTACCAACAAACAAAAAAAGAAATCACCAATACAGTGACTAATGAAGGTGGAAAAATAGTGGAAAAATAGTAAAAAAAAAAAATCTACCTTGATGTAAATGACACAAACATGATAAAAAAAAAGAACTCCTGACCTTTTTCTGTCTCTAGCCTCCTTATGTCTTTATTTGTTTTCCTCTGTTTTTACTTCAAACTCTCTCCTCTGTTTCTGTCTGACGTTTTAACCCTGAAAACCCTTTATTTGTGCATGCCCATATTCTGGTATTACTAGAACTCAACTACTCTGCATGTTCCACATTCCCACACATTCTCTTTGGCTATGCATATTGTGTATATATAATACTTTATTTTATGTGACTATATATACACTCACACTTACTTTATAGTAGTAGCTGCTATTGGCTGTGAAAATATGTCATGCTGGGACAGGTTTGGGTCTTCACTATTGTTTGTTTTTGGGATTGGTGCAAAAGCTATTATAAAACACAAGCAGGTGCCAAGGAAATCAATAAATCACGATCAGTCTCCAGTATAGGGATTTGAACTCATTTGAACTAAAGAATTTGAGCTTTGATTTTTTTGTACTCGTTGCTATATTCACTCTTGTTACAGTGTGATATTGTTTTTCTACTTTGATCTTGTCCTATTTTAGTTTGACATTCTTGATTCTTCTCTAGTCCTTTAATTCCTGGTTATTGATCATCTAACCTATTGCCTTTTTTGACTCTGAGCCTGATTGTCATTTTCCTGCAATTGCCATATTGTGTGTGTTTGGGTTGCTTTTTTGGGATGCATCAGTCCAATGCCTCCTACATGACAATAACAAAATGTAATTGTTGTCAAATTGTTGTTCTTTTAAACATGAATTCATTCTAGAACATAATTCATTTGGTAATTAATGCAAGAAATAATGGTAGTTTACAGCAGTTGAGCATGTTCCCAGAATTTGTGAAAATCTGAATAAATCTCAAATGATTTAGCAGTCATCATAGGCTTGGGTCTCAGTAGGTGAATCTGTATTTGCTTAAGTAATTACATTTATCTGAGTAATGATTAAAAACAGAGCTACTTAAACAAAGAACTCTACACCCCCCCCCCCCCCCCTCTGTTTCTCTCTCCCTCCCTCTCTCACATTGATACACACAGTTGCATGTACTGTCAGTAATAAACATGCCGTTTGTGTATGAAAGTGAGGAAAGTGAAAAATGATGTTGGAAGGGTCCCGGAGGAGAGGTAGACTGAGTGCACAGGGTCGACTAAATCCAATTGTTCAGGAATTATTTTTGTGTTGAACAGCATCAGAGGCATGCTGAGGAATCACTGTCAGATTTGATTAGGCTCAGTGTGCGTTCGGGAGGCCGAAGGGACGTTCAAATTGCCAGCTTTCTCTCCTTCACCACAACCATAAGCTCCTAACTTTTATTACTGATTATGCAATAATTTCAAGGCTGCAAGCTAAGAGAAAAAAAATGATTGAAATTATAACGTTTTCAAACCTTTAAAAGACAAGCCTAGGTGGAAAAAAACACTGTCTAAAATGCAAGTGTGTGTGTTGAATCCACTGTCTCATTTCTGAGGCATCTTTCCACTGCTACTTTTGTTGTCCAGGAAAGAAATCAGAAATCTGCTTGACAGAAGAGCTAACATTGCTGACTCACAGCTCCACAGCCCTTGTTCACTCCTCCTGAGCTTGGGTTGCTGTCTGCCTGTCTGAGTTTTCTGTCTGTGTGGGTTTCTTTAGTTTCCTCCCATCTCAAAAAAACATGATATTATGTGAATCAGGTACATTAAACTACCCCTATGTGTGAATTTGTGTGCATTTACTCCTCCTGCCTAGTGTTCATAGGACAGGCTCTGGATCCTTTTTGACTGTGACCAAGACATCCTTTTTTTCTATGTTACCATTTTTGGCATCAGCTATGTGAAATATTCTTTGATAATATAAAGCCAAACTCAGAAAATGCTAATTGCACATCGAATCAGAATTGCTATAAGGTAATGTGTGCAGAATACACACCAATAGCCCTAGACACTGTACCAGTTCTTTATATATACATACCGTAATTTCCGGACTATTAAGCACACCCATATATAAGCCGCACCCACTGAATTTGACAAAGATTTTTTTTTTAAACATAAATAAGCTACACCTGTGTATAAGCCGCACTAATGAACTTTACACAAGCTTTAACGAAAGACAGTGTCTGTTACACGGTGTAACGGGTAAAATATGTTCTGGCTCCTTTAAGAGAAGAGCGGCATTTTGGGAATACCGGTGGAAGTTTTTTTTCCCGATGCCGTGCAGCTCAGAACACAGGTGAGGTGCGTTTTTTTGTTTCAGTTCGGAAATTTCATTGGTCTAATGTTATGGGGTTCAGTTATTGGGCTGAAGTTTGTGAAACCGGGAAAAACCCAGGAAAAATCCATAAATTAGCCGCTTTGTTGTTTAAGCCGCGGGGTTCAAAACGTGGGAAAAAAGTAGCGGCTTATAGTCCGAAAAATACGGTATATATATATATTAATCAATACCTCTGTGTGTCTAAATATAGCTGAACGTAATCTGCATGCTTGTGTTCTCACTTTTCTTTTGTGAAGATGTGAACTCAAAACCATTTTGAGGTCGGGTACTCTCTGGCAAGTTTTTACCTGCCACCATCTCATTTGGCATGCTCGTTATAGAGTCATTTTTACAGAATTATTTACAGAAAGCTATTAAGAAATACTAATTAATGTATGTGTATATACATTTTTCTGTTTATTACTTAGTGTGTGTGTATGTATATGTATATATATATATATATATATATATATATATATATATATATATATATATATATATATATTATATATATATATATATATATATATATATATATATATATATATATATATATATATATATATACATATATATACATATAATGAGAGCGAGAGAGAGAAATTTTAATTTATAATAAAAAATATAAATGTGATTTAATAATTAAAATGTATATTTTAATATACCTTAAAAATTTATTTTATTAATGTTTATTACTATTTTTTATCTTTATATATATATTTTTTTTTTCATGTTGGACAGTCGTAAAAATGTGTATGGGACAATTAACATTTTTATTTCATGTGAATTCAAATTTAATAACAATATGACAGAAAATGTTTTATTCTTTTTATACCACAGCAATATGCCTGAAACGAAATCTAAATATATGGCAGTAAAAATGACACATTGTATTTTTGGTTGATATGGTTTAAATATTTTACAGTGTTGAATGTATGTAAAACAAGTCCTTTTTTAATATAATAGCTATAAAAAATTATGTTTATAATTTTTTTTTTTTTTTTAGAGGGTGAAGCATCTTCTCATGTAACCTCTTTCCATATTGAACAAATGAAAGTTACAACTTTTGCCTTGACATTTACAAAGCATTTACATTGCAGTCTCCTTCCAAATCAACAATTATTATAATTATATAACACATTTATTGAATCCATTCAAGTGGAGCATTTACCATCCAAGTCCCTGTGTAAGCATTTTACTGTAGAAGTGATAATATATTAAACCCGAGAGCGGTAATATTGCTTGCCTGTGTTCTTTATTTTAATTGGCTAGTCGTTGCACATCTCATCCTCACAATTCCTCACATGACACGTTAAATTCCACAGTGGCTGAGATGGATGTATTTGTGGAAGTGATTTAGTGGATGCACATCGCTGGCTGAATACTGAAAAAAGTAAAAGAAGAGAACACTTTATTGATCCCTGAAGGGAATTTTAAGAATTTATTGTATATGATTGCACAATATTTTCCTCCTTTACTGCCTACTTCATGCCCTGAAAAACACTGATATGAGGGAACATGCATGCAATATTGTGAGTCAATAAAGCTAAATGATAGCGTTAGCTGTACCACCCAGCTGAAATAATACAATTCAAAATGTAAATGTTTCACATAAAGACTCTTTTCCATCATCACCACTGTTTTTAAGGTTTTTTTTTTTAATGATTTTACTGATGTTGTGGTATGTATCACCTATTTTCCAACAACAAATAAAAATCTTGCTTTTTAAAAACTACACTGTTAATATGGAATGTGTTTTTTATTAAACCCTTTCTACAAGTACACAATAACATTGTTTATTTTGTTCTTTTAGGATTATTTTAGCACTGCACATCTGTTATAGGGTACTGTGACTTAGCTGCTGGAAAGCAGGGTTATGTAAAACAGTAGAGGTATAAAACAGCTGCTAGCTAAATAATTCTTCATGATGATGCAGCTAAAGAAGGATAAAGAAACGCTATTTTTTTTAAAAAGAAATACTTCTTAAACTTCCTAAATTTTTTAAAGCCCATAATGTCTACTTTCATATGAACTCAACACGAACTCAAAATGCCTCCCCCAAAACCAGATTGGAATTCTATTTTTAGCCCCTGGTAAAAAGAGGTTAAAACTCAGAAGGTGTGGAGTCAAACAGCAGCCATGTCCTGGTGTGAGACTATAATTAAAGAGGACGTACTCATCTGTCAATCTGCTTGTTCACTCCTGCTAGACTGACAGTCTCTCATTGCTGTGATTCTGCAGAAAGTGTAACCACTGATGCACAGCGAAGCTCTTGTTAAATTGTTTATTTTTTTGGTGCTGAGCGAAACGTGTATGTCCCGTTGTTCCGGTCTTCGTGTGCATGTACTGTATGTGTGTTCTGTGTGACACGGTGAAGCAGGTCAGGGTTCAACAGAGAGAGAGAATTACTTGCCATATCTACATAATCATGACACATTGTGTAAAGAGGCAGTGTGGTGAGATGAAAGGCCTTGTTCCTTTGAACACATTCAGCTATTGTTTCAGTTCGCCAATTCAGCTAGAAAAGGACACAGAAACAAATGATGCACCCACCCACACACACACAGACACACACACACACACACACACACACACACACACACACACACACACACACACACACACACACACACACACACACACACACACACACCTCCATCTCATTTCCTCTGTCTTTAGTCTTGTCAGAGCAGAGGAATAAAGAGAGCTAAAATATCTCTGGCAGGTGCTTTTCAGAATCCCCTGATTTAATCAGAGGCACAGAAAGCAGAACATATAAATGGTAATGAGGAAACACTTACAGTCTTCAAAAAATGAATTCAAGCCATCCCTTACCTGCTGCTTTTTTATTCTTTGCAACTTTTCAAGATGACATGTATGATTCTTTTTTTTTCCAAAGAAAGAAAGAAAGAAGAAAAAAAAACTTTCAATCGAATGATAACCAGGCACTATAACAGAGTCTATAAAAGTTTTTCATGAATTTTTTTTTTCTGGCCCAGCACATAGTCCAATTAGTTTTTATTATTTTTATTTTTTTATTTATTTATTACCTCAATAACATTTTTATTTGCATCTTAAAATTTCATCACACAATTTTTCAGACATTCTATATGACATTCTTGATGCACTAAATCAGGGTCCTTCAACCTTATGTACACCACAGGCCACATTTGTTTTAACATTATTCTCATGAGGAGGGGGCTTAGTGGTTTCTTAATTTATTTTGTAAAATTATAGATATAATTTGTTGTTGGTTCCCTGGTGATCTAGTGGTTAGGATGCGGCGCTCTCACTGCTGCGGCCCGGGTTGATCCCCGGTCAGGGAACCAACCCCAGCCATTAGGGTTACACAAGCCTTAGTGCCGGTCCCAAGCCCGGATAAATGGGGAGGGTTGTGTTAGGAAGGGCATCCATCTTAAAAAAAAATGTGCCAAGTCAAACATGCAGATGGTCTGCTGTGGCGACCCCTAATGGGAGAAGTTGACAGAAAGTTTTATAGATATAATTTGTTGTTATATGCAGTTCTATTAAGGCATAATTCAATCATTCATGTAAATCAAATGTTAAATTGTTCATGTGCAATTCCTCCAGTTCTGAACCAGAACTTGGTGGATGGAGAATTCTGCTTAAAATAGTGGTTCTCGAAGACTTAATCCAGAGACCTGCAGGGGTTGATTAGGCATACACAAGTTTTTATTTTATTTTATTTTATTATAGTAATGAAAATCACAAACCATTCAAAATTCATTTGAATTATGATTGAGGTAGCATAGTTATTCTTCTTATAACTACTTGAATTAAATGGCTTGCTTGAAAGAGTGGCCCTAATGTGTTTAGTTGATGGAACATTTTAAAATAATTACCCTAAATAAATAAATAATGAATCTTAATGTCACTAGTTTAAATCATGGGATTCATGCTCTTGAAAGAAATGTAATGTTGTGGAGTCTATTGAATTACAACCCCAATTCTAAAAAAAGGTGGGACTGTGTAAAGATTTTCACAACTCTCATATTATATTCACTGTAGAAAAAAAGGAAATATATTATTCGAAGAAAAAAATAAGGTAATGTTAAATTTGATGCCTGCAACAGGGCCATGCTTATCACTGTGTAGCATCCTCTATAGAGTACATCTAGGAACTGAGGAGACCAGTTGCTGGAGTTTCAGGAGAGGAATGTTTTCCTATTCATGTATGATAAAGGATTCTACATACTCAGCAGTCCTGGGTCTTCTTTGTCATATTTTGTGCCAAATGTTTTTATTTAGTGAAAGGTCTGGACTGCAGGCAGGCTTCTTTAGGTATATTTTATAACCATGCTGTTGTAATAAATTTAGTGTGTGATTTAGCATTGTCTTTCTAAAATATAAAGGCCTTCTCTAAAAAGATTTCATCTCCAGAACCTGAATATAATTTTTAGCATTGATAAAACCTTTCCAGATGTGAAAGCTGCCAATTCTATAAGCACTAATGCACCCCCATATAGTGTACCACCAGAGATGCAGGCTTTTTGAGCTGAACAATGATACCAAGCCAGATGGCTGCTCTCCTCTTTAGTATGGAGGACACAGTGTCCATGGTTTCCAAAAAATTTAATTAATGACACTAATAAAATAAATAAAAAATTTAATAAGAATGGTCTGCTGTTTGAACAAAAGAAGTTTCAAGTGCAGTCTACATTTTGAAAAAAAAAAAAAATGTGACCCTGGATTTAAGAAAAACAAGAAGGACAGCCTGAAAGAGATAAATTATTGTTGATTCACACAATTCGGTTTATTAATATTTAGAAAAAGGCCATTGGGAAATATCAGAGCCATTATAATGTTCTCAAAAGTCTGGAACAGTTGGACATTTGCTGGAATTAGATCCATAAGCATAATGTCTGGCTTCACAGAGATAAAGGCAAAGAAGAAGATTACGGATTTATAATTACAGTGTTTAATTGATTCTTACTTTAAGCAGAGTTTCATAATGATCCATTAGACACCTAGCTGCTACATAACAAGCTGTTTAGGAAGATTGAACAAAAGTAATGGTCAATGAATCCTATTCAAGTGTCATGAACATGTGTTTTTAGAATATTTAGTTGTTTTGTTGACAAAAATTACTGACCGCATGTTTGCCTGTTAACTAATGTATCGAATTTTTAAGGGTGCCAGTAATTTTGTAGCTGCTTCTGCCTAAACATGAAATATTTGATTGACTCTGGTCTGATCTTCTGGATCCTCTTTGATCTTTTTGTAACAATGCTGACATTTGCAAAACCTACTAACACAGAAATATGAGTAAAACCATGAGACCCCTCAAAACATTCTTCCAATCTAGGATATGTAAAGGATATTGTACTGTGCGTACATAAAGGCTGTATTTATATCAGTGGTAGATCTACTGCATGCTGATTGAGATAGTATGCAAGACAGAGAAATACACTGTGTCTTGTACACTGTACAAAAAAACACAATGGGACGTTCTGTTGTGGGAAGATATTCAATGACTGGACAGTGTGGTTTAACATGGTGTAACATTTTATTTATTAAATAATGGCTTATGCTTCTCAACCATTTATTGCTGCATTTATAGTTCCAATCTTGTACAATATCCATAAAACATGAGTTCCTGTTATCACTTACACCAATCAGGCATAACTTCATGACATTATAACATTTTGAACAGTGAAGTGAATAACACTGATTATTTCTTCATCCAGGCACCTGTTAGTGGGTGGGATATTTTTGGCAGCAAGTAAACATTTTGTCCCCAAAGTTGATGTGTTAGAAGCATAAAAAATAAGCAAGTGTAAGAATTTGAGTGAGTTTGACAAAGGCAGAATTGTGATGACTGGGTCGGAGCATCTCCAAAACTGCAGCTCTTGTGAGCTGTTCCTGGTCTGCAGCGGTCAGTATCTATCAAAAGTGGTCCAGGAAGAAACATTGGTGAACTGCTGACAGGGTCACAGCCAATAAATCTTTTTTGCAACACATCAAAAATAATACATGTTGTTAATCCATTAATGTAAATCATCCATTCCCTAAGTATTGTGTTATGTAACAACGAGTGGAGATAGATGCGGCTGAATAGTAAACAGGCATGATTGAGGCAATGAGAAAACAGTACAGACAAGACATTAACTAAATCACAAAATACAAGAAACTAGACAGAACCCAGAGCAGCAAAAAAAAGCAGTAACAGACTTGATATAGCCAGACGTCATATAGCCAATACGACATTCTGAACATATACTTTGCAAATAAAAATAATTACTAAATGGCTTAAATACATAAGCTAATCAAAGGAAAGCTCAAAATGGGTGCAGACAAATTAGGACATAGAAAGGAAACAAGAACATTTCGAAACAAAACACAGATAGCAAAGAAAATTAACTAAAAAACCCATAGGTCTGCTTATGTGCAGTTTTGGAACAAGCACATTATTAATATTATTATTATTATTAGTAGTAGTAGTAGTAGTAGTAGTAGTAGTAGTAGTATTATGTTTGCCTATTATTTGCTATATCACATCCTTACATGAAATATTTTCAATAAACTATCTGTTTCATTAAAAAATTGTTCATTTGATTAAATTTCCTTATTTATTAAATAAATGTACAAAACTTTATAAATACCTATCATCCCATAGCATTTACACCCATCATAATAAAGAAGGCTCGTCATGAGGCACATCAAGATCCTGGTACCACCCTCACTCGACCCCATGCATTTTGTGTATCGTCCAAACTGCCCCACAGGCGTTGCCATCTCCACAACCCTCCATCTGGCCCTCACTCACCTGGACAATAAGGGCACATACGTAAGAATGTTAATAGACTTCAATTCAGCATTCAACACAATCATCCCTCAGCACCTGATTGAGAAGCTGAGCCTACTGGGCCTAACCATTTCCCTCTGCAACTAGATCCTGGACTTCCTGATTGGGAGACCTTAGTCAGTCCGGATCGGGAACAGCACCTCCAGCACCACCACACTGAGCACTGGGGCACAGCTCGAATCACATCATCATGACCATGGTGGGTCTCTTCAGCAAAAACGACGAGTCAGCATACAGGTAAAAACATTTAACAAATATGGTGGAACGTTTAACAGCCTGGTGTGGAGCCAACAACCTGTCTCTGAACATTGACAAAACCAAAGAGATGCTTGTTCACTTCAGGAACGCACAGAGTGGCCATTCTCTACTGATCATCGATGGATCCTTGATGAAGATCATCAAAAGCACCAAATTCCTTGGTGTACATCTGGCAGAGAACTTTACCTGATCACTTAACACCAGCTCGATCACCAAGAAATCCAGGGGAAATCTTTCTTCCCCCATCTTCCTCCCCCATTTTGACCATGTTCTACAGAGTGACAATTGAGAGCATCTTGAGCAGCTGCATCACTGCCTGGTTTGGGAACTGCACCATCTCGGCACCATCTCGCAAGACCCTACAAAGGATAGTGAGGACAGCCGAGAAGATCATTGGAGTCTCTCTCCCATCTATCACAGACATTTACACCACACAAAGCATCAGCAAATACAAAAGCATTGTGGACGACCGCACACACCCGTCACACACACTTTTCACCCACCGGCTATCAGGAAAAAGGTTCTGAAGCATTCGGGCCTCACATCCAGACTGTGCAACAGTTCTTCCCCTTAAGCCATCAGGTTCACACACACACACACACACACACACACACACACACACACACACACACACACACACACACACTCAACTGTGTGTTACTGAACTGTACAACCTAAACTCAACACACTCATTAATCCTCTCAATTCATTCCACCACCATATTATATTTATATTGAATCATATTATACTGTTTACATGCTGTTTTTGCACAACATTGTGCTTATGTTTAAAAATACACATTATAGAGTAGGTTTACTGATTGGCTCAATTTTCTATTTTGTGTTTTGTGTATCTGTCCCACACTGTTTTTACTCGGTTGCACACGATGCACTTTATGTGGCGAGGACACTTTTTTAGTTCTTAGCTTTGTGCTCTGTTATGTAGCTCTATGTTTGTGATGTTGCTCTATGTTGATTGATGTTGTTTTATGTAGTACCAGAGTTCTCATTTCACTGTGTATAGTTGAAATGACAATAAAAACCTCTTGATTTTAATTGACTTTTACTATTCATAAATGCTTTACAGCAGTGGTCCCCAACTCCCAGGTCACTTACCAGCACCGGTCTGTGGGTCAATTGGTACCAGGCCGCACAGAAAGAATACATAACATATTATTTAAATTTTATTTATTATCTGATTCTGAACAATGTTTCATTTTGGAAAATTACCGGATTCCCTCCGCCACATCTGTCAATGACTCACTGTTGATGTCACATGTCTTACCTACATCCGCTACCTTCCTAAAGGGGCTGCTCCGGCCGCTAACACATAATACATTACCGCTAAAATGAAACCCCCAAACTAGCAAAATGAACAAAAAACAACACAGTGGATTCATGTTTATTATTATATTTATAAAATACCAGTTTTTATGCCGTCGTATCATTTTATTTTGTTGTATTTATTCACCTTAAAGGCCGGTCCGTGAAAATATTGTCTGACATTAAACCGGTCCGTGGCGCAAAAAAGCTCGGGGGCCACTGCTTTACAGTATGTTTGAAATTGGCTAATAAACGACTACATGATGACCTAATGAAGTATTAGATTAAACATCTGTTAGTTATTTTTATAGATTAAGAAGTGGGTCACTATTACAAACGGGGGCTTGTTTAAGATTTATGATTAACATTTCTGCAAATAACAATTAACTGATCCAACACCATCGATGTTTTGACATAAATCCTTCTGTCCATCTGTGCTTGAGCTAAAGGCTGTAAGCAAAACTACGTTCTTTGCTACATTCAGCACCTGACAAAGTAAATTTGTAGCTAGATATGGTTAACATTAAATGTTATTGTGTGTTTTTTGAAATTATTATTGGTTTTCTTTGCATGTCGAAGTCAAGTAGTTGTGTTTCAATGCAGCCGAGTTCCTAAATGTGAAGGATTAAAATAGAAAAAAAAACCTACTCGAAAAAAAAGACACATTATGTAAGATGTGAACATAGAAGAAAATGTCTCCTAATGATTCCATTTAATGATCAACTAAAGATCAAACACACTTTTAGCACACACAGCACCTCTTGATATATACCGAAAAGAACAAAGCAGAAGCTAAATTAGCAAACGTTCCCAGTGTTGGCGAGTGCAAACGTACGCAAGCAGCACTAATGTTAGACTCTTTAATGAGCCACAGAACGCTACCTTTCCCGAGCAGTCAACTCAATTGGGTAAACTAAGGAGAATAGAAAAACTTTTGTAGACTTGAAAGCACTCGCATGCTTTACTCGTTGAACGTCGTTAAGCTTGTTATTACCGTACAACCTCTGGCCTTTTAAAGGTACTTAAAAAATTAATAATAATTTTTCAAAAAATATATTTTAATAATTTAATAATTTCATATAATTTGTTAGGAGCAAATTAAAACACACAGCACTTTTCTTTTTTTAATTCCTTCATCAAATAATGCAAGAAAATACAAATAATTAAAAACTTAAAAAGTCTTGAAAAATTATACTGTATAACATGTAATTACCAATTTTTACTGTTTTTATTGTTCTTATATATTCCTACATATATATACTAGCAGAAATGACATTTTAGGGCTCAGGGCTATAAAACATTGCCCATTCAGAATTCATTACAATGTTGACTAAAATGAATTTAAATAGATGAGCGGTATTATGTTTATTTACATGTACTTGTACAAAATGCTTTAATATTGCCATCCAATACCATGTGACATTAGCCTGGTAGTGCGTATTTGTTCTTTTACTAAAAAAAAACACAGGTTCCTAGATATATTTGACATAAAGCAAACAAGGAGCTGATAAGACTCAGCATACAGAGTTTATTATTAGCAGCACACTATAAGAAACATTGGTTGGGTGATAGAAATGTCTACAGATAAACCTAGATGAATCAGTTGCTCTTTTAACAGGATGTCCTCTAATAGAAAAAAAAAACTATAGTAAAATTCTGATTAGTTTTAATGGATATAATAAGATTTTTATTGGAAAATGTACACTTTTTTTCTGTTGGCCATTTGTTACCTTCTATGGGTGCCATGTTAACTATATGACTAACATTAAGGACCTAAAGAATATCTTTGGTATCTTGTTGTACCTGAGGTGTTGCTATCAACTGGACACCAATATGGACCATTAGGACATCATTAAGCATCCAGTCATTAATAAGATTGGGTATAATTTAATATAATTCCTTGGATTGATGATAATGGTTTAATGATGTACACACACACAATTTGTAATGGTTGACACAATCAGTCACTGATGAAGTACTTGCTAGCATTATAATTAATAGCTGGCATAGTGCATTATTACACACTGGTTTAATTTTCATGGCCTCTATGTGCATCTATGTCAACCATAATGAAAGCATGTTTCTGATTGCATAATACTAAGTAAATTACTCATTTTAGCTTTAGGATTGTTATTGTTATTTATATTATATGGAATTACAAAGACATCTTCATCCAGAGTAACATTCTTATTCAATATTTCTATATATTAAACCCCCGAATTAACGTGGTTCGAATCTCGCGCCTCTGGTTTATCGCAGAATTGCATTTGCCACATGACTAAATAAATTAAAAACTTTAAGAATGCAAACTAAATAATTTGATGTACTAAAAGAAACTAGAAAAAACGGAAACTTAAGGAACTAAAAACAACTGAAAGAAACAAAGAACTAATAAAAGATTTATTCATTCATTCTCTCCCGCTTATCCCTAATTCGGGTCGCAGGGGCAGCAGTCTAAGCAGGCCTTCGACTGCTGCTCAATCCTCACAGCACCATCCCTTACGGTCCCTCCTGCAGGTGGTGAGCCCACGGGAAGGCGGCCCCACGTCACTCCGACGTCACAGACCTTGATATTTCCCTCGTAAGGGACCCCCGGAGCATAGAGGGTTAAAGGCCTTGCTCAAGGGCCCAAGAGTGCCAGCTTGGCGATACCGGGGCTTGAACCCCCGACCTTCCGATCGGCAACCCAGCGCCTTAACTGCTGGAGCCACCACTCCCCTATAAAAAGATTTAAATAAAAGAAATAAAGAATGCTTGGCAGAATATTTGGCAATGTACATACCATAAGAAATGAGTAGCATTACAGAACAGAAAACCACGGTTTTATACTTGTTTATTGTTTAAAGTTTCCTCTAAAGTAAAAAAAAAAAGGCAGCGTTAAAGACATACGTCACCAGATTTAGCCAATGAAGTAAAGAGTGCGGTGACGTGTAGAAACTATGCATGCAACTATGCTACGCTACTACAGAACTGTATACTGTACAGTACATTTACTCACTATAAATGCAATATACATATAAACATGTATATAATATACATATAAATAAAGGCACATAAATAAAGAATACTAAAGAAAATAAATACAAAATAAGTACAAAAACTGCTAGCTGCATTTTGCAGACATTTGACCAACTAGGCTCCAGAACAGACAACAGAGTTATAAGTATGTGAGTGAAAAATTTTATTGATATATACCCTATTTTTCTAATATGTTGTCAACTAAAATTTGCTTAATTATAGTGACTAATTAGTCATTCAGTTTGTCTGAAAGAACTCAGGTCCTTTGTTTCAGTTTGTTTTTAGACCAGTTAAACACCATTACTGCATTAATTACAGCTAGTGCTTGTCAATCATTGTAACTGTAGAGGAACTGATGTAAAGAAAGGATGTAAATGGCAAATCAAAGTCACTTAAATGTAAACCAAAAGAAATTAGATTGCTTGCTGTGGAGCCAATGTTTATCTGGAACATATTGTGGGATATTTGATAAATATAAAAAAGTATTCAGCAAGCACTCTTCTTTAATATCCTGTTGACAAAAAAACAAATCAATGAAATGAAAATACAAAGCCTGAAGCTGTTCTACTAACCTCAATTCACACCAGATCACAGACCAGTGGTTGTTGTTTTGCAAGAGAAAATGTAGAATCTTTGAAGTGGTGCTCTTTTGTTAGGAGACACACTCACCTTCTCATGTCCTGTCATTGTCTTAAATGCCTCTAATCCACAGGCCATGAGGGCTCACTGAATAATTTTTGTGAAGATGACATAAATCTTATGTTGTGGCCTCCACAGTCACGCACTATTAACACAACTGAACACCAACAAGATAAATTTCGGAGTGTTAGAAATCACTTGTCATCATCCTCATCTTCGTCATCATCATCACCACCCAAAAAAATCGAATGAAAGAATTGGAAAACGTGCACCAACTCATATCCAGTCAACACCAAAGTATGTTAAATCAAGTTATAGTTCTAGTTTTTGTTTTTTTCTCAAATTCACCTAAAAAATGTCCACAAAGCATTCTTTTACTTGATATGTATTTTCTAATGCAACACTTTAGATGATTTATGTAGCTTTTTATGGTAGAGTCATGCTCTAATCGTGCATGCTAAGCATTCCTGAATTGTTTTTTACCTTACACACGCCCACCAAGGACAAGCCATTTATTTTTTTTGCTAGTTTAATAGACAGTCTTGCAAGGGTTTTATTTATCAGGATGTGGCAACAGTGTGAAAACTGACTGTTATAGAGAACTGCACAGTGAAAGCTACTCACAAATGTGCTCCAGGAGGCATATCTCCCAATCCAATTGTGGTTTTATTTATGAATCATGTAAACCAGGCATCCATGCAATATCAATTTCTTACTGCTCGGGACGACGTCAGCACTACATCTTTCCTAAAGAAAAACATGACAAATGAGAAATAAAATGCTTCTGCGGTTAGTGCACCTCATGACCAGTGAGACACATCAAGCTGTAGGAAAAGGCAGCACAGGGCAGAGGTCACCAAAGCAAGCTGGGCAGGAAGCTTGTTCTTCCTACTGAATGACTCTGGAGAATAATCGTGAATGCTAAAGAGTTCACACTCTGAAAACATTGATTGTAATTTAAACCTGGTCTAAGAAAAAAACAATTGTGCAAATATGGACAAGCACGGATTAAGTTTTTAAATTCAGTTTTCAAATTCAGTTTGATTTCAATTATTATTATTTTTTTTTAAGTCAAAAACAAATATCACAGATTTTTATGTGGCTGTGTGGAGTGTTTTAGGCATCTAATCTCTTTCTTTAATTTACCGACTAATTTAAAATAATATTGACTTAGGTTGATTTAGGTCATTTTGAGTATTTATTTTTTTATTTATGCATTTATTTGTGTTCTTTATTTTCTCCTTCCAAAAAACTTTCAAAAATCATTTGAATCTCTATATTGTAATTATTTGTAATCTATATTTATATTTTCCTTTATATAATTGAATGTATTTTTCTCATAGTATTTTCTTCTATGCTTCTAAACACATATTAACCATACAGTAAACCATTTATTAATCAAATCAAAACTAAGCAAAAACAGTACACACCAATTTGTGGATATACACTGTTTGGACTCTATTGCATTTGTGCATTGCATTTCTATGAGTTATTCATAAGCTATTTTATGGAAAAATTTGATCCTGTCTTTGGCTTGATTCTTTATTTGAACAACTTATTAAAACAATTTCTTTTTTTGTGTTTGTTTGGTTGTTTTTTGCTGATAGAAAAATGGAAACAACATAGAAAAGAAACAGTATTTTACAGAAGTGCTGTAAATGAGGGGAAACTAGTATAGACAACTGCCTGCAGCAGCACTTGAGCTTATGATACTTAAAACCATGGCCCAGATAAGTGCCAGTCACTGGTCAAAACCCCAGGCCCTGCCCACACATAAGCCTGTGTAAAAATATTGTTGTAAGTTAATAGATCTTCACATTTTTTTTAATAATATGCAGTTGAAGTTTTATTGTGTGAATCTTCCATATGGTTATACAGTATAGTAGAGTGAGGGGACACTTTGAATCCTTCAACGTGATTCTTTTATTTGAGGGATTAAAAAGATGATGGACCAAAAAATGCAAATTTTGAAAAAAACCCAATTCTGCAAAAACATAATCATAACAAAACCTCTTAAAAATAATATCAAGCACCTATTAATGCTTATCAACGCTTGCACCAAAGTGTTAATGTTGGGAAATTGTGGCATCTTAACATTTTTATTCTATTACATGTATTTATTTATAAAATAAAAAATAATTATACACTACATATACATATAAAAGGACATTGTACACTATAGGACACTATACATTATAAAGGTTTGTGGACACCTGACCATAAGATTTGTATGTGATTTCCAAACCCCCCATTCCACATTTATTTCCCATTTGCTGTTATAATAACTTCCATTCTTCCCAGTAAATGTTCTGAACTGCATTCTGAACTGCACTGAACATAATACTATGCAGTAGGGATGGGTGAACTGATCCCAATATCGATAGTGGTATTCTATCAAATGAACTGATTCTCACATTAAAATATTGATCCTCTCTGGGATTAAAGTAAGTTGAATATATAAGCATTAATAGGAACTTCTTCCACAGTGCAATCATTGTACAAACAAGTCAGCATTCTGTCACTCAGTCGTGTATCTTGGAATCACCGTGTCACATGTACCTTCTGAGAGGCGTTTTTTCAGAAGCGGAAGTGTCGATCAGTCAAAGAAGAAACAGGCTCAATGTGGGAAAAAGTACCGTATTTTCCGGACTATAAGCCGCTACTTTTTTCCCACGCTTTGAACCCCGCGGCTTAAACAATGAAACGGCAAATTTATGGATTTTTCCTGTGTTTTTCCCGGTTTCACAAACTTCAAGCCAAAAAACTGAGCGACCAATGAAATTGCAGAACGGGTTCAGGTGAACCAATGAAACTCTTGATATTAAATCAGATGCGCTCCCACTGAATCGGGCCGCACCACATCATAAATATGGATGATGTTCCTCTGACGTTTGACCTGCCGCTCACTCGGACTGTCTACAGGAAATGTGAATCATTCGTCACGCTGAAAACAACCGGGCATGAAAAAACACACTTCACCTGTGTTCTGAGCTGCACGGCATCGGGAGAAAAGCTTCACCGATGGTGATTTTTAAATGCACGACGATGCCAAAAGATAAACTCCCGAGAGAAAGTGTTGTGAAAGGAAGGAGGAAGACAGTGAACAATGACTTTCTTGGTAGGCTACTGTTTAGATACAAGCCTTGTAACAGACACTGTCTTTCATTAAAGCCTGTGTAAAGTTCATTAGTTTCAGTTTAGACACCTGCGGCTTATAGACAGGTGCGGCGTATTTATGTTCAAAATAAAAATCTTGGTCAAATTCAGTGGGTGCGGCTTATATTTGGGTGCGCTTAATAGTCCGGAAATTACGGTAAACATTCTCGTGTTCCTTCACAAAACCAAGTGGAAGAAATTGCTTGTGAAATACATTATAACTTGTTAAATGCTTGTTTACTTTGTGATATTTTAAAATCAGTTATTACTATATTTTTACATAAATATCATAAATGAAAAGTCCAGACTAAACTATATCATATTAATAACAATAATGATGCCATAAAAAAGTATTGATTTTGATTAAACAGATTTTGAATCTATTGGTATTGCACCATCTCTATTTAGTGGAAATGAAACACAAATATAGAGGTGAGGACAGCTGTGAAGATCATGTGGGAAAACACATGAAAACATGAACTAATGATAGGGCAGGGTGCAGCCATTACAAAAACAAACACAGGAGACAGTGTGCATAGTGACAGGAATGTGGAAGTCCATAGCAGTGTGAGATGGTCTGCGATTTGTGATGACTAGACACAATTACATATGAATAATATCTCATTTGTTCTTACATCATTTATTAAACATGATTCATTAATCGTTAAATGTTACAGCTCATTATAATATACATTTATATTGTGGAAGCTTTTAAAAAAAGATGAAAAGATCAAGTTTGCTTTTTTTCTTTTTGAAACAACAACAACAAAAAATCCAGTCATGCTCAGTTACGAAATTACAAAAAAGTTCTTCAGCTCGTGTTTTTGTGAGGACTGTTAACTTGACACTGTGCATAATTACTGCTAGAAGTGACAGCACGTTGAAATGAAACTAATTTCCTTTTATACCATTTATGGTTTTTTCTCTTTTTTTTCCCGTTCATCTTCTTATCTTTTTGCCTGAGCTGAGCTCATCTGCATGGGAAAGCTGCCTTCATTAAATCCAATTTCGCTGCACCATGAAAATGTAATAACCTTGTTTTTGATAAACTGGCTATAAAAAAATAGTTTGGTGAAGAGAAAAGCGTTTCACTCCGTTCATCATAACTCAATATGTAAAAAAGAGAGATTTAATGGGATTAGGTTTGATTTGATGAGAGTAATGGACGTTCGGGTGTAATTTGCAAGGAAAATATTATTATGCTTCACTGTTGGGGAAAGGAAGAAAAAAAATGCAACACTTAAATAATATATTCTGTAGAAGTTCACTTCAGAAACTAAACAGTTCATTTTGACACATTTATGGCATTTGGCAGATGCCCTTATCCAGAGATATATTTATAATTCATACAGCTGAGCAACTATGGGGGTAAGGGCCTTACTCAGGGGAACAGGATTGGCAGCTTGGCTGCGATTTGAACTCCCAACATTCATAGCCAACGTCCAGCGTCTTCTCCACTCGGCTACTACATCCACACATTGATTAGTAAAATCTCTCATTACTTTACAGGTAGAAACATTTATCCACATATATAATTACGCTTATCAATCTGCCACAATTGTATATTGAAAGATGCAGATTTGGCAAAATGCAAAATGCAATTAGCAATAAAGTTATTTTAACAAAAAATGGACAGTGAGGGGGAGACACTGATTAACCGAGAGTGGGTGAAAAGGACAGAGTGAGATAAAGAGAGAGAGAGAGAGAGAGAGAGAGAGAGAGAGAGAGAGAGAGAGAGAGAGAGAGATTTAGGCCTACAGCAATGAAGCTGATGATGAAGCTGGGAGTAAAACTGGCTACATTCATGCTCCATATGTTCCCCTGTTCTGCTCGTTAAACCACCACTGTGCTTCTGCTGTTCTACTGCTTTCCATGTGTGTGTAAAGGGGAGAGAGAGAGAAAGAGAGAGAGAGAGAGAGAGAGAGAGAGAGAGAGAGAGAGAGAGAGAGATTGAAACAGAATAATACAAAATAATGCTAAAACAGGGTTAGTGATGTGTGTAAATGTTGGGGGATTGGGTATTCCCAAAGGGAGTAAGAAGGTTGGAGTGTGTGTGTGTGTGTGTGTGAGTGTGGGAGAGAGAGAGAGAGAGAGAGAGAGAGAGAGAGAGAGAGAGAGAGAGAGAGAGATCATTGTGTAATGAGTCTCTCCCTGTTCCCTTTCTCTTTCCTCTCATCCAGACACAGTCTCAGTAACAGACACATGTCTACATGCACATGCACTCGTCCATGCAGGAGAGACGTGTTCACAGCTGATGTGATGTTTTTTGATAAATTTGGTTCTGAGGTTTAATTTGCAATTCAGTTCTCACTGAAACGTGTGAATAATTTCCCAGACATAAACGTTACAAACTCACCTCAGAACTTCAGAAGAGAAGAGAAGAGAAGAGAAGAGAAGAGAAGAGAAGAGAAGAGAAGAGAAGAGAAGAGAAGAGAAAAGAAGAGATGAGATGAGAAGAGAGATGGCAGGAGAGAAGATAAAGATGAAAACAAGTAGAGGAGACCAAAAGGGGGAAGCAATTGGAGATAATCAGAAAAAGGAGAAAATGAAGAGAGGAGACAAACAGGATGTGAGGTTAAAAGAAGGGCAGGGATTAAAAGAGCAAAAGAAAAATAAGGAGAGCAGAGCGGTGGTGAAATAAAGAGATAAAAGAAGGAGAAATAAGGAGATGAGAGTTGAATTTAAGGATGAAACAACATGAAAAAAGGGCAAAATTGGATTAAGAAGAGAAGAGAAGAGAAAAGAAGAGAAGAGAAGAGAAGAGAAGAGAAGAGAAGAGAAGAGAAGAGAAGAGAAGACGTAATGTGAAAAAGAAGTGAATGACAAAGATAAAAGTAAAAAAAAAAAGATAAAAGGCTTAGGATGATCAGTGAGAAGAAAGGAGAATCGAGAAGATATAAAGAAATGTGAGAAACAGAGAGATGAGGTGAGTGAAGCGAGAATGGAAGAGGAAGGAAGAGGAAGAAATGATGTGTGATGTCACTGTGCGCTTGATGCTTCAAGGGCTCCCCCTAGTTCTCTCCCCAAACACTACAAACAGCAAATCCTGAGCCAGATATTATATATATATATATAGTGCATTTGTATATATCTCAAACAAATGTAAAGTTTATCTATCTATCTATCTATCTATCTATCTATCTATCTATCTATCTATCTATCTATCTATCTATCTATCTATCTATCTATCTATCTATCTATCTATCTATCTATCTATCTATTATCTACTTAGTTAGTTATTAAATTATATGATTAGGAAGCATTTAATACTGGATTAGAAAATTAATGCCTGGATTTATTATTATTATTTTTTACTGGCTCCACATGGGTTCTGGTTCTGGCTCTGGGTTTAGCATTGCTCTAAGTTCGGTGATGATTCTGTTAGTACAACCAGAGATGGTTCTGGAGATCTAATGACATTTTACATTCGCACATTTTCCGCTTTTAGGCATTTAGGTGAGGGAGAACAAAGCAAGATACGGAAACCCAAAAGCTAATACAGTTCCATTCATTTATTAATATGCATATATGTGCCTAACCTTAAGGCAGGGTTCTGGCCTCTTTCTTTTGTGAGATCATTCCAGCCACTTTTCAAACTAAATTCATTTAAACTAAAAAAGGGTTGTATATGCTCTGTGTTCTTGCTACAGTAATACACTATATGGACAAATTATTATGACACCTGCCCTTTACAGTCATATGTAGTTCTTGCCCAAACTTTTACCACAAAGTTGGTGCCACGCATTGTATATGGATGTCTTTGGATGTGGTAGCATAACATTTTTGCTTTACTTGAACTTTTTTCAGTATGACAAGGCACAATGTGAGCTCTATTAAGATATATGGTTTGCATGGGTTGGATTGGAAGATCTTAAATGGCTGCTGTAGAGCTCTGACCTCAAGCCTATTGAACAACTTTGGGATGAATTGGAACGCTGACTGCGGTCTAGGTCTCCTCAACCTACATCAGCACCTAACTTTACTAACACCCTCATGACTGAATGTCCACAAACTTTTGTCCATATAGTGTATGTAAAGGTCATTAAATGGCACCATTAAACATAACAACTTAAACTGTCATATGCATTAGGAGCTTAGTGCTAATGTGAAAAACGAAAACCAGCAAACCCTCTTCGAGTTCACAAGTTCCAGTTTGTTGTAGGTGTTAAATGTAATTACAGTGTAATAGTAGTCCTAATAATACATTTTTTCCTAAGTCATTTAGCAGCATGTCTGAGAGGGAGAAGAACATTGTAGTCTCTCTGTTTTCCAATGTTTGAGAGGAAAAATTAACACCTAGGTAAATTCCTGGCTTCAGTCATGAGGTAGCTTTCATGCCTGGCATGCATGATTTACAGTTCCCAGGCAAATAGCAGTCTCACAAGTGTAAGTGCTAAAATGGTCATGGAAGTCTTTGTCAAAAGCCTAAGATCTGACTGCTTATTTAGCATACCTTAAAAAATGTTGGACATTTCCAACACACATTTCAATTTCAGCTCATTCAAATTTGATGGCTGCTACAGGGCTCAAAAAAGTTGGCAGGTGAACAACAAAGGGCTGAAAAAGCAAGACATTTTTTTACAATTTCAGCTGGAGAAATATCTAGCAACTAATCAAGTTAATTGACATCAGGTCTGTAACATGATTAGCTATAAAAGGGATGTCTTAGAGAGGCAGAGTATAATGAGTGTAATACTTTGAAAACAGTGTTCTTCAATGTTAAATTGCAAAGGCTTTGCAAATCTCTTCATCTACGGTACACAACATCAAAATATTTAGAGAGACCGGAGAAATCTCGGTGCGTAAGGGACAAGGCAAGTGCTCTTCGGGCCCTCAGACGAAAGTGCGTCACTCATCAGCATGATTGTGTCATTAACATTAATAAATGGGCCCAGGAATACTTCCAGAAACCACTGTTGGTTAACACAAACCACTGAGTCCAAATTTGACATTCTTGTTGGAAATCATGGACGCTGTGTCCTCCGGGCTAAAGAGGAGGGGGACCCTCCAGCATGTTATCAGCGTTCGGTTAAATTTTTTTTAACTCTGATGGTATGGGGGTGCATAAGTGCATACGGTATGGGCAGCTTGCATGTTTTGGAAGGCACTATGAATGCTGAAATGTATATACGACGTCTATTTCAGGTGACTCCTTGTGTATTTCAGCAGGACAATGCAAAACCACATACTGCAGCTATTAGTAGAAGAGTCCGGGTGCTGAATTGGCCTGCCTGCAGTACAGATCCTTCACCTATAGAGAACATTTGACGCAACATTAAATAAAAAAATATGCCAAATATGACCACGAACTCATTGCTGGAAACCATATTAGGCAAGAATGGGACCAAATTCCAACAGCAAAACTCCAGAAACTCATAACCTCAATGCCCAGACGTCGTCAAACTATTTTGAAAAGATGACATTTTGTACATAAAATTGTAAAATTTCTTAGTTTGAAAATTTGTTATGTTCTTTATGTTCTATTGAGAATGAAATATTGGCTCATGTAATTTGAAAGTCTTTTAGTTTTTATTTTATTCAAATACAAAAAAAAAAAAAAAACGTTCCAACATTTCCAGAATACAGGTTGTATATAACCTTCATTATAATTATCAGGACTAATTAAAATGAAATATATCATATAGAACATATAATAATGCTAAACGTAGTTAATCATGAAAATTTATAAACATCATTTTTTTTTATTAGATATAAGAATTCCATCAATGTTAGAAATGCAAGTAAAAAAGAAATTGTGAATTGCTGCCAGTTCTGTGACTGCTACCAAGCCCGATCATATTTTATTTTTTTTTGTAAATTTTAGTAGTTAGAAAAAAAGTTTTATAATACAAACAAAGAAATCAACAAAAATAATAAAAAAAAACAGTATAAAAATCTAAAAGGTGTATTCATGTGTACTGTATGGCCAATTTTGTGGACACATGACCATAAGATTTGTATGTTGTTTTTTTTTTACTCATCCCAATCCACATTCGGTGCTCATTTGCTGTTATCCTCCACTCTTCTGGAAAGATGATCCACTACATTTTGGAGGGCGCATGTGGAGATTAGTGCTGATTCAGCCACAAAGGCATTAGTAAAGTCAGATTTTGGTGCAGTCAGCAGTCCAATTCATCCCAAAAGTGTTCAATAGGGTTGGGGTTGAAAGCTCTAAGGCAGGACACTAAAGATCTTTCACCCCAGCCCATGTAAACCATATGCACAGGGAAATTGTCATAGTGGAAAAGGTTTGGTTCTTCTAGTTCAAGTAATGGGAAAAATGTTATGCTACTAACATTCAAAGACATCGTATACAATTGTGTACCTTCATCTTTATCTCACATTTTGTCTATATATGTACACATCCACACTTACTCACATTACTGACTCTATTTAATATTCAGGGCTGAAAGTAAATGTGGATATGTGGATATATATGCAGCATATGGCATATGGAAATGTATTTATGTGTGAATTCTAAATAGAAGATTAGGATTTTTAGAAATAGTTCTTTTAGTTCAAAATCAGGCCTATAGTTCTCAGTGAGCTTTGCTAAAGCAGGACTCTGATTGTGTGTAGTAGAAGAGCTGGAGCAGGAGCTTTGGGAGAACAGCATCTCTTGTGACCTGTAGTGATAATGACCCACTGTAGGAGGTTCAGCTCAGTGCAAACAGGCACGGAAGTCCACTGCGTCTGCCTCTGTTAAACCGAGAAACTCCCCGAGCCGCTGATAGCGCGTGCTCAATCTCTGCAAGTAACACTCTCAAATCTCAATAGGGAAATGGCAACACACTGCTGGAGCTTTAACTTAACACTAAGCAGCACAACATGTACTGTTTTCAACTGAGAACAACACATGATTTCTCTCCAGAGAAGGTTGCTGAGCTCTGTATAAGTAACTCTATAAGGTTAAGAGCAAGACAAAGTGAATTAATAAATACTTTGAGATTTTGAGGGGGAAATCAAAAAGGTAAAAAAACCAACTGCTAGTTTACAAGTCAAAATAGTTTCTATAGAAAAATAAGGGCTGTAACTAAACAGCATCACATTGTGATGAATCAAATCGGATTGCACTGCATCGTAATAGGAGTGAATCGTTTTGCATTCCACCGGTAGATGCTTCATATGTATCTTTAATGTATTGTATCTATCTTCATATATACCTATTAATAAATATATAGTTATAAATATACATAAATTGAACTTGAAAATATTTTAGAGTAGTCAATGTGCAGCTTGTATAACAGTAATACTTTACTGTCCTCTAAAAATAACTCACCATACAGCCATTATTGTCAAATTAGCAGGCAACAAAATTGAGTACACCCTAAGTGATAACTGTATGTCAATACCATGCAAAGCCACATGTCCTATTCATCATTCTCATTCATCAATCATCAATCATTGACAGGACCATACTAATTTGTGTATCTTGTATAAGGGCAGGGTGGAATGTTTGGAGAAGAGTGATAGCAGGAGTGATTTGTGATAGAAGAGTATCTGTAAGAGTGAAAGGGAAATTTTATAGGACTGTGGTGAGACCTGCGATGTTGTATGGTTTAGAGACAGTGGCATTGAGTAAAAGACAAAAGGTGGAGCTGGAGGTAGCAAAGCTGAAAATGTTGAGATTTTCGTTGGGAGTGACGAGGACAGACAGGATTGGAAATGAGTTTATTAGAGGGACAGCGCATGTAGGACGTTTTGGAGACAAGGTGAGGAAGGAGATAGTTTGGACATGTGCAGAGGAGGGACATAGGTTATATCGGTAGGAGAATGCTGGGGATGAAGCCACCAGGATGGAGGAAAAGAGGAAGACCAAGGAGGAGGTTTATGGATGTGGTGAGGGAAGACATGTAGGTAGTTTGTTTGAAAGAGGCAGATGTAGAGGACAGGGGGGTATGGAGACGAATGATCCGCTGTGGCGACCCTAAATGGGAGAAACCGAAAGAAGAAGTAGCATTAGAGCAGTTAAAATTTGGTGCTTCGATTCTAATTCTCTCATACTGACCACTGGATGTTCAACATGGCACCTCTTTGCAAAGAACTCAATAAGGATTTGAGAATTAGAATTGTTGCACTACACAAAGATGGACTAGGCTATAAGAAGATCAGTAACACCCTGATATTAAGTTACAGAACAGTGATCAGGGTCCTAGAAAGGTTTTCCAAGACGGGTTCCACTGGGAACAGGCCACACAAGGGTCGATCAAAGAAGTTGAGTCCTCGTGCTGTGTGTCAGGTGCAGAAGCTGCTCCAAAAAACAGCTGCATGAGTGCTACCAGCATTGCTTTAGAGGTTGCAGAAGCATAAGGTCTGCTTGTGCTTCCTTGGTGGTAGCATCATGGCCTGGGGCTGCATGAGTGCTGCTGGTAATGGGAAGCTGTGGTTCATTGAGAGAAACATGGACTGAACATACTGTAACATTCTTAATTATAACATGATTCCCTCCCTTTAGAAATTGGGCTTAACATAATAAGGACCCCAAACACACCACCAAGATGACAACTGCCTTGTTGAGGAAGGTGAAGTGAAGGAATGGCCAAGTATGTCTCTAGACTTTAACCTTATTTGTGTACTTCTGGGGCATCCTCAAGTGGAAAGTGGAGAAGGGCCATGTGTTTAACATTCATCAGCTCTGTGATGTCATTATGGAGGAGTGAAAGAGGATCCCAGCAACAACCTGTGCAGCTCTGGTGAATTCCATGCCCAGGAGGATTAAGGTAGTTCTGGATAACAACGGTGGTCACAAAATATGGACACTTTGGACACAGATTTGACATGTTTACTTAGGGTGTACTCACTTTTGTTGCCAGTTATTTAGACAATAATAAATTTTTATCTGTTCTAAATGTACCTTAAATTAATACTTTTCAAGTATTCAATACTCTTATCAACATGGGCATGGACAAATCTGGATTTTTATGCAAATGTATGTTTATTATAAGTAAAACCAGACTCAATGTAGAGCATGAAGACAAAATATACTTATAAAGGTTTCAAAGTAATTATGTTGTTTAACATTACATGAATATTTAGGAACTTTTGCTATGTTTCCACATGGACTCTTTTATTGCCGGATGTGTGCACCATGGTATATTTTGGAGCTTGATATGAGACTTGGCACATCAGTAAAACAAATTTTTATTCGTAAACATATTAAAATGTAATTTTATATCTAAAGAACGGACGTTATGAATAAATGAATGTGTGTTGCATTAAGGGTTTTAATTTCACCTGTTATATATTTATTTATTTATGTATAAAATAGGTTTTAACAGTGCTGCACTTGTTAATAAACAAACAAACAAATAAATAAATAAATATATAAATTTATATATATATATATATATATATATATATATATATATATATATATATATATATATATATATATATATATATATATATATACACACACACTGTGTGTCAGATCCTGGTGTTTGTGTGTATCCAGGCAGTCGACTTCACAGCAGCAATTTCTAGTGTTTTCTGCACTTTGTCTTTTGGAAATCAATGCACTTTAATTTAGGAAAGCAAGTTTGCTCCTGACCTGGGGGGGAACATCCAACAACTGAACAACACGATCTTAATTTTAATTTGGATATCCTGTCATTAAATCAAGCTGCCATGCACATAAATGGAGGGGGTAAAGAGGATGGTTCTTCAAAACCAAATATGTTTTCTAGGAACACTGATGTCACTTTCTGAGCTTATAAATATTCATCTAAATAAAAAATTAAATAAAATGCTTGCTCTCTATAAAAGCTCAATAAGAGATGTCAGGAAGCTGGCAGAGAAAAAAAATAATACAGTAGAGCTACAGAAGGCACGGAAATCATGACAAAATGCCTTTTAGCTTCAGCTTTCACTGTTTATTAAGGCTAAAATAAAATGAGGATACAATCCAAGACCCTCATGAATTTGTGTAAGAAAAAAACTAACAAAAAAATACAAATCCTGTGTTGAATATTGATTCAGACACATAGTAGGGATGAAGAACAGATCTTCATCATAATTGTATCAAAACTGCATTTTCATTACAAAATAGATAATCAGTTCATGAAGGTTATGATGATGATGAGGTGGATGCAGCACAGCTTTGGGTTGTCCGGTTTATCTGTAGACAACTTTGATGCAGTACGTCTCCTCGTTCTTATCCTCCAGGTCGTTAATGAAGACGAGGATCTCCTCCGTACCAGCGCTCTGACTGGGAGCAAAACGCAGCCCGATGTTGTAGCTTGCACCTCCCTCAATCTGTATTCACAAAACACACACACACACACACACACACACACACACACACACACACACACACACACACACACACAAAATTTGATTGTGAGATAAAGCTTCCAAATCCCAAGCTATAATTTAAAATGAAAAACTTTTTCAACAAGAAAAACACCAAAGTTAGGAGACTTTGAAACATGAAACAGATCAAATCTGTAGCGAATCCTCTGTTGCAGTTAATGATTTAAATGATTTAGCTAAAAGCAGCTTGTTGGGCCACAGAGAGCTTTACAGGTCTGTCTAAAAAATGTGACCAAAGCATTTTAAATCTTCCGTTAAAAACGTTGAAGAAATTATTATTCCTTGACAGAGACACAATAAAAACCAGACTCTTAAGGTGTGTATAAAAACAATAAATTCACACACTTGCAGTCAGATATGAAAGAAACAACACATAGACAGCCAATTCATCATAATAATAACATTAGACTGTGATAATGCAGTTATTTATTCAATTAATCAATCAATCAACCAACCAATCAATCAACCAACCAATCAATAAATCAATTCGTCAATCTTCAGTCACTGCTTTATTATGATCAGAGTTTGACTTTATTTAAATATCTAATATGTTCACATTTTTTAAAAGCTGAATCAGCTCCATTTGTTCAAAACAAGTAAAAACTAAATCATAATTGGAAGAGTGGGCGGAGTCAGTCACACTTACTGTTGACTGTGTGAGTGTAAATCGGATTTAAAAACAAACTCAAGCACATGCCTCTATTTCATATCCATGAGTTGGGGTGGAAAAACCAAGGACAACTTTTTTTTAAATAAAGGACTAATTCCTTGACATGATTTTAACCAGTAATGAATAAGCAGTAAAAGGTATCGCAGCCATGTTAGTTGCTTATCCAGACTTTTCTAAGTTATTTACTTGACCTTCTCCCATTTTAGATGTTGTAGAGATTTCTTTAAGCAAACACCTCCCTCTATTCTTTTCTCTCTGTGTATTATATCTAATCGCTGGCTAAGTCATCTCCTCAAAACACATGGCAATATCGATTTATTTTTTCAGCTCAGCATATAGTTTATTAAGACACGGTTATTCGGTCTTGGAAGAGGAAAAATATAAAAACAAAAAAATTGACAAATAAACCCACAGTAAGACCATACAGTAGATTTTCTGGAGGGGAATAAAAAAGGAAGCAGGGTTGACCAGTTGGAGCAATGGCTCTGGCTATTTCCTTTCTTTACGATTGTCACCATTTTATTAGATGATGCATTAGCATGATCCATAGTTTTATTTTAGCACCGTCTGCACAGTATTTCACACTGCCCAGATGTTTACAATCGGAGGTATGGAGCCAGGTATGCAGCCATGAGACTCACTGAGCGCCTAAGCAGTTCAATAGAAGCAGTCAGTGATGAAATTAACATTTTCCCATTTGCAATTTTCTTCCTGGAAGAAAGGTAATGAGTTATCGTGCCCTGATTGTAAAGGCATTCAAGGGTTAAACAGACGTCTGGGTGACTTCTGTGAGTGCCGTAAAGTGCACGCTGCCTGTAAATGATGCTAACCCATCAACAATGCCTTACATATAGCATTTAATGCTAACTGTTTCATCCTTTGGTACTGTATGTAGGGCGCAGGTTTGGAAGTAATCACCATGCCTTCTCTCTGGAAAAACAAAAACAAACTATATTTCAGTAGAGGTAAGGTATGGGCCACACACCAGCCTTAAATAACATTCTACGTAATCTCCAAAGCTTTCGGAGATTACAGCCTGGCTCAACGGAGGGGAAAACTGATAAGAGTTTAAACTTCAGCAATAAAGTGACTTTCCCCAAGTCATTTGTCTGATCCACATCCCCTGCTCCCTCCCTCAAGTTAACTTTATGAAAGGTAAGGTCCATTTTGTGCGACTGAGAAAAAAAAAAAAAGCCATATCTTTTTTCCATTTCCTTTCTTTATGAGATTCAGCAGTTTTCTTTGACCCATAACATTGCTTGGGGACTTAATGTTTACAGTAGTGACAGTGCTGATATGCTGCACATTATGAGGGCTTTTTGAAACTTGTAATCTTGGAATACAAATGCCATTGAAAAGCAAGCTCAATAGACTATATACTTCTTGTCCCATGCACTTACACAAAAACTCCCTTTGGTAAAACAACCACTGGACTAGTAGACACCCTCAATTTAAGATGAATCAAAAAAGACGCTTTTTTTTTATCCTTCTTATTTCCTAATAAAACCTATTTGCATGTAGTCTTCCTGCTACAGTCAAGGCCCATCACCATAACATCATGTGAGATGTAGTTCCACGTGCAGGAAAGTTTATACTGTGAAAAATCTAATCAGTACCGTATTTTTCGGACTATAAGCCGCTACTTTTTTCCCACGCTTTAAACCCCACGGCTTACACAACGAAGCGGCTAATTTATGGATTTTTCCTGGGTTTTTCACGGTTTCACAAACTTCAAGCCAAAAAAATGAGCCCCATAACATTAGACCAATAAAATTGCCGAACGGGTTCAGGTGAACCAATGAAACTCTTTATATTAAATCAGATGCGCTCCCACTGAATCGGGCCGCACCACATCATAAATATGGATGATGTTCCTCTGACGTTTGACCTGCCGCTCATTTGGACTGTCTACAGGAAATGCGAATCATTCGTCACGCTGAAAACAACCGGGAATGAAAAAACGCACTTCACCTGTGTTCTGAGCTGCACGGCATCGGGAGAAAAGCTTCACCGATGGTGATTTTTAAACGCACGATGATGCCAAAAGAAAAACTCCCGAGAGAAAGTGTTGTGAAAGGAAGGAGGAAGACAGTGAACAATGACTTTCTTGGTAGGCTACTGTTTAGATACAAGCCGTGTAACAGACACTGTCTTTCGTTAAAGCCTGTGTAAGGTTCATTAGTTTTAGTGTAGACACCTACGGCTTATAGACAGGTGCTGCGTATTTCTGTTCAAATTAAAAATCTTTGTCAAATTCAGTGGGTGCGGCTTATATTTTTGGTTGCGCTTAATAGTCCGGAAATTATGGTAATCAGTAAAAGATTGATCCTGATCATGGTCAGGGGGATCGATAACCTCTTCTGGTAACACTAAAAGCAAGGATAGAATACACCCTGGATTGAATTGCCAGATCATCACAGGCCAAGATTACCACATAGAAGAATTTCCCACAGACAATCCACTGGGAGGGTGGGATTTAGGGGAGGAACCCAGAGGAAGCACACATAGACATAGGAAGTTCAGAATATTCAAAATTGCACACAGTTACCCAAGGTCAGGATTAAACTGACAACCTGTCAATCAAATAAGCCTCTGCCTTAAGCTCAAGATAACATCCTGGTCCTTAAGTCGTAACTTATAGCTAGTACAAAGACACATCCTACCATGGAACTACTCTATGCAAGCCATTAGCAAGCAGAACTTCATGCCATTGGGATTGAAAAAAGGGCTGGTTTCCATCTCTTCCAAGTCTAGTCCTTCTTGTAGGCAGAGTTAATAATCTGTGCCTGAAAATATACTTCTCACAGTAAGGAAGTTTTTCAAAATTATTAAACTGTTTCAAGATATTTGTCCTTGATCATGTTTGGACCAATTTCAGAATCAATCCTGCTGGTTCCACTGATAATTCCACATAAGTCCTCCAAACATTCAACCATATGTCCTTGCAAAATCATACTTATAGACAAGTGGAAGACAGACAACACGAAATTGTCACCCCCTCCCCCTCCAGGTAAACAATTAGAAATAATGAATATTATAAATTTTTGTTTGTTTGAAATATTGAATGATGAAGCCCATTTCTACAGGGTGTCCCAAAATTCTCATAGCAAAAAACCTGGAAAACATGCATAACAAAGATCATTCAACAAAATGAAGCTGATTTGAAATTCCATCCATCCATCCATCTTCTCCCGCTTATCCGATGCCGGGTCGCGGGGGCAGCAGTCTAAGCAAAGATGCCCAGACTTCCCTCTCCCTAGACACTTCTTCCAGCTCTTCCGGGGGGACACCAAGGCGTTCCCAGGCCAGCCGGGAGACATAGTCTCTCCAGCGTGTCCTAGGTCTTCCCCGGGGTCTCCTCCCAGATCCCCCTATAGTTGGAACACACCCTCCGGTCCCCCTTCTTAAAAAGAGGGACCACCACCCCGGTCTGCCATTCCAGAGGCACTGTCCCCGACCTCCACGCAATGCTGCAGAGGCGTGTCAGCCAAGACAGCCCCACAACATCCAGAGACTTGAGGTACTCAGGGCGGATCTCATCCACCCCCGGTGCCTTGCCACCGAGGAGTTTCTTTACTACCTCGGTGACTTCAGCTTGGGTGATGGACGAGTCCGCCTCTGAGCCCTCAGCCTCTGCTTCCACAATGGAAGACGTGACGGCGGGATTGAGGAGATCCTCGAAGTATTCCTTCCACCGTCCAACGACATCCCCAGTTGAGGTCAACAGCTCCCCACCTCTACTGTAAACAGCATTGGTGGGGCACTGCTTTCCCCTCCTGAGGCGCCGGACGGTTTGCCAGAATCTCTTCGAGGCCAGCCGATAGTCCTTCTCCATGGCCTCACCGAACTCCTCCCAGGCCCGAGTTTTTGCCTCGATAACCACCCGGGCTGCAGTTCGCTTGGCCTGCCGGTACCCGTCAGCTGCCTCAGGAGTCCCACAAGCCAACCAGGCCCGGTAGGACTCCTTCGTCAGCTTGACGGCATCCCTTACTTCCGGTTTCCACCACCGGGTTCGGGGATTGCCGCCTCGACAGGCACCGGAGACCTTACTGCCACAGCTCCGAGCGGCCGCTTCGACAATGGAGGTGGAGAACATGGTCCACTCGGACTCAATATCTCCGGCCTCCCTCGGGATCTGGTCAAAGCTCCGCCAGAGGTGGGAGTTGAAGATCTCTCTGACAGGAGGCTCGGCCAAACGTTCCCAGCAGACCCTCACAGTACGCTTGGGTCTGCCGAGTCTGTCCAGCTTCCTCCCCCGCCATCGGATCCAACTCACCACCAGGTGGTGATCAGTTGACAGCTCCGCCCCTCTCTTTACCCGAGTGTCCAAGACATACGGCCGCAGGTCAGATGAAACGACCACAAAGTCGATCATCGACCTACGGCCTAGGGTGTCCTGGTGCCACGTGTACTGATGGACACCCTTATGCTTGAACATGGTGTTCGTTATGGACAAACTGTAACTAGCACAGAAGTCCAATAACTGAACACCGCTCGGGTTCAGATCAGGGGGGCCGTTCCTCCCAATCACGCCCCTCCAGGTGTCACTGTCGCTGCCCACGTGTGCATTGAAGTCTCCCAGTAGAACGACGGAGTCCCCAGTCGGAGCACTGTCCAGCACCCCTCCCAGAGACCCCAAGAAGGCCGGGTACTCTATACTGCCGTTTGGCCCGTAGGCACACACGACAGTGAGAGATCTATCCCCGACCCGTAGTCGCAGGGAAACGACCCTCTCGTTCACCGGGGTAAACTCCAACACAAGGCGGCTGAGCTGGGGGGCTATAAGCAAACCCACACCAGCCCGACGCCTTTCACCATGTGCAGCTCCAGAGTTGTAAAGAATCCATCCTCTCTCGAGGAGTGTGGTTCCAGAGCCCAGGCCGTGCGTAGAGGTGATCCCGACTATCTCTAGTCGGAACCTCTCAACCTCACGCACAATCTCAGGCTCCTTCCCCGCCAGCGAGGTGACATTCCACGTCCCTAGAGCTAGCTTCCGTGTCCAGGGATCGGGTTGTCGAGGCCTCCGCCTTCGACTGCTGCCCAATCCTCTTAGCACCGGCCCCCTGATTTGAAATTACTTCCATAAATCCAAAAGTGCTTACGTGAATGCATCTTGAATGAAAGAGACTGTGTTTTTACAAAAAACTGAAATCGTGTGTACAGTAGGTTTTTTATATAAAGTTACATTTTGCAATGTTTGGAGACCTATGGGATGCCCGGTGGATATTTTTTACTAATTTCATGCTTGAAATGTTCTCATTTGGTTGAAAAGAAATGTTGCTCACTTCAAGTGTTTATTTACCAAATAGAATGATTACTTTATGCAATAGTAAACATTTCTACAAATAGGCTTAGTGGTCATATTTTCTTACCATAATAATATCATAATAAGAAATATACAGTATAAATAACCTTATATAACCTTTCCTAAGAAACAGGTTTTTATATTTATCATGAGTTACTTATTCGAGTGTTTAGAAGCTGCTTTAGGGAAATACCCAATATGGACAAAATACTCTTTCCCAAACTGTTACCACAAAGTTGGAGGTACAGTAATCCCGCAGTTACCGCAATTCGAACTCTCGCCCCGGTTTATCGAGGAATTGCATTTGCCGCATATCTAATTTGTTTCGCAGATTTTCCCGGTCTCTCGCGGATAGCACGATAGACCAAAAAACTTATAGGGAATTCTTTTCATGTTGAAATTATTAAAATTATGAATAAAAATATAATTATTAATCATAAAATGAAGTAAAATGTAAATATAGTACTGTACTGTATACATAGAATAGCATTTTTAGGGTGAGTTTATTATAACAGCAAATGTAGGCCTTAAATGTGGAATGGGATATGAAAACTTATGGTCAGATGTCCACAAACATTCATCATCTAGTGTTCCGTATATATAGACCCTTATTTCAGTGTCTTTCCAAAGCTAACATTAAACACTAAACTAGAATGCCTGAATGATCTTAGCGTTCTAAACTGACAGTAAAATGATATGGAAGCACACACTCCTCAATGTCTGGATTTTGGTGGTCCACATCCTTTATTTCTGCTCTCATTTACAGCAGCTTCGGGCAGACAAATAGCCTTTGTTAAATACTGCAGAAAGTTTAGTTTTTCCCCTTAACAAGCTGGTGCTTTATGGAAGAAGCCTCCTAACGAATTCACAGTTTTTAGTTTGCAGCAAAACATGGGGCTGAAGAATGAAATCCCTGAGCATGGGTTGTTTAATGCGAAGCGCTTTATCTAACCTGAAACGTTTCCTCTTTGAACTGCAGTAGGTCTGGATGGTCCGAGCTCAGCCTGAATCCTCTGTTGGAAAGATATGGATTGGTGAAGCCGATCTTCTTATTGCTGCCTCGTCCACCCCCTACAGGCACTTGGATCTCAAAGGCCTGCAGATGTGATTCAACACACAAAAGTAGAGTTCACAGTGTTCTTGTTAACATGCATTAGCTTTGAAAAAGAAAAGGCTTGGTATTGCAAATCTTCAGCTTCCTCCACCCCCTCAAAACGTTTTATATGTCATGTTTTTTGGCAGAGTAGGCTAAAAAGCAAAAGGAAGCTATACAGATCTATACAATAGGATAAAGGGAAATGGTGTTCCCCCGATGACAGGCAAAGGGATAGCGAGAGACAGAGTATCGGTAATAGTACGATGTGAATAGTCCACACAAAGCGAGATCTAAAAAGAAAGGCAAACATTTGAAAGAAAACTAACAAAAAAAATGAAACGATAATGAGCAAGAAATTGAGTCAGAAAGGAAGCTGGTTGAATTAAAGTAGCATTTAACATCTAAAAATACCCCATTTTTACTCAAGTTGATCTAAAAGCATGTTTCCTCTCTGCTATATTCCATAAGATGCTCTGTGACACACAGGCAGAAAAAGTGACCACCCTAAAGAGCATTTTTTGTCCCGCATTGCTTACATTGTCCCCATCTGTCCTTTATGTGAATGGTGCCATTACTTCTTGCAAATTAAAAAGAACATTAGGTGTCACTTAACCAACACATCCACAGTTTAAGTTAAAGGCATATGGACTCCCCAGGGCCAAGCTAATCCAAATGTGATGTATGTCTTTAAAGTGTTAAGACTTAAAGGACAATCCAAGTGCATCTAATGGAAATGATGTAACAGCTAAAAGCCACTGTTTCTGTGGCTGAAAAAAAAAGTCTTGTGTGTGTTAAAGAATACAAATCAAGCCTGGGTGCGTATACATCAATCACACAACCCAAAATTGCGGCAAGAGGTTGATTTAAAATGCATCATACAAAAATAACAAGCAAATATGAACTACATAATACTTCAGGACTTTATATTTGGGTGGACATTGGAGACAAATGTACAGTATTTAAATCAGAGTTACAGACTGAAATTTTTACTATTTTACACATTTTGTCTTGTTTTTTTCTGAGAAGATTTGAGTCAGTAAATACAAATTTTTAGATTTTCCAATCAATACTTTCCAACACAAAAAAGGTGTGTCAGTGTAAAAATGCAACATATTACACAACAGACTGCTTTTCAGACAAAAAAAAAAAAAAAAAAGAGATTGGCTGTCACGGACTAGCTGCAAAGAACAAAAGCAAGTGTGACAGAGAAAGTAGAGGAGGAACTGTGGCAGATTCTCCAAAATGTTTACCAGCCAATTTCCTTATAAAACTGCACAAAATCCCCAAGACTACTGATGCATTTTTTAAAAGCCAACGCTTGTCACAACAAATAGTGACTTTTTGTTTTGTTTTGTCTACTGCTGCCTACTGTTTTTTTTTAAATGGTAGAGCTCTATTTGGAAAAAAAAAGATTCACAAGTTTTTGAAGGTTTTTTGTTCGCAGCATTCTGTACAGACTTTGGGACACAACACAAGTTTGTGAAGTATCTGGATAGAGAACTTGTCACTTAGTGTTGGAGAAAAATGTCAGAATCAATCCATGTTTTTATTTTCCGTCATACTTTTTCTGTAGCTGGATCTCGAATGGAGATCTGTTAGACATGTTGGGTATATAGGGACAATAGGTTATTCAGTTTCTTGTCAGAACCACTAGACCACTATCTTTTAATACTTAATGCAATGCTTGGGGTATAAAACATGCATGCATGTTTATTTAATTTATTTATCTGACTTCCTGAAACACCCATCACTAACACATCTATTGATTTGTGACATGTGACATCCTGTGCAAAAAAAGTATCAAGGAAATAAAGGGTAAAAGTTGATGATAAAGACATGCCAGGTTTCGAACAATAAAGAAGCCATTACCCGTGATATAACAGGCTGCCTGCAGGTGAGGCACAGGAGCCAGGATGCCACCAGCTGCTTCGTGTCCACATCCACTACGTTAAGGTACCGAAAGCAGCTCCCGGAATGCAGAGCTTTCACTCCTAGCCTAATGTCCTGCACACCCAGAGCAGGGAGGGCGAACACTTCGTCTGGGTCCACCTGGCCAACACACACACACATACTGTGTGTATATATATATATATATATATATATATATATATATATATATATATATATATATATATATATATATATATATATATATATATATATATATATTTCCAGTATTTTCTTATAAAACAATACTTTAAACAATAAGTAACAAATGCATATACATGTCCTATTTCCTCGCAGTATAAATTTGATGCTGCAAATGAGCAATATTTTACATTTTTCACACGTTCCAGTTTACTGTGGTGAAAAAAAAGGTTGTTATTTTCTAATAACTGAACCCATAAACCCATAATAATCCCATATATTGGTCTTGTCATTTTAGTTCTCGGTTGTCGACTTTCCGAGTCGACAATTAAGACTATTTCATTCTTTGAAATGAGTTGTAAACTATTTATTAAACTTTTATTTGTTGTACTGAAATCATATAAAAGCACATATTGGATAAATTTGACTTTGAGATTTAAGATATTTCCTGTTTTTCCCCCAGGGATACATATACATAAAACTCTCCATATCCCTAATCTTAAAATATCACTTATTATATGTCATGTTTGGAGTTGTGTGCATCATTAAATTTTTTTTTTTAGTGCTAATAACTTCATTTATTAATATACATTTTACACTGCGTGTGTGCCTACGGTTACATTTTTGCATATTACAGGTCCCATGGTAGCAAAATGATTTTCTACTTCATCAGGAATGAAAGTGTTATTCATATCAAAGCACTTTGGGAGCTTCTCTAACAACACAGGAAATGGCTCTTTCTTATGTAATGCTCCACATGACCATTGTATTTACTGTTATGTTGTAAATAGGGAGCTTTCAAGATTTTTTGATTGTCTCTAATTAATAAGTAGGATTATATAAAGGTATATGGCTACATATTTATTTATATTTACTAATCAGGAATGGATTGTATTATAATACCAGATAACAATAATGAAAAAACTTGGAATAATAGATTCACTAATTGTTTCTGTACGGCAGAACAACTGTGATTAGGGATGAATCAATTCAGTAAGTGATTGTTATAGTGAATATTGTTTGTGTATTTATCTGTTTATTTCTATCTCACATCACTGCGCACGCTGGTTCGTACTGACAGATTGAATATATATTAAAAAAAAGAACAATACAACTATTATTAGTATTGTGTGTTTACTGATGTGTTGCCTTTGTTTCTGGTTTAAATGTTTAATTTAATCTTTCGCTTGTCTCATTGGATCAATTTAAAAATGTAAGGGTCAAGTAAGAAATTTCTTTCATGATATCTTGATAACTAAATATAGTAAATTGTTCACTATATGGACAAAAGTTTGTGGACACCTAACCATACGATTCGTACTGTATGCGCTTTTTGAATGTCACATTGTACATTTTGTCCCATTTGCTGCAATTAGAACCTTGCAGTTGCAGAGATTTGAGCTCATTCAGCCACAAAAGTGTTAGTAAAGCCAGGTATTGATGTAGGGTAAAAAGTCCTGAGGTAAAGTCAGTCACCAATTCATCCTAAATGTGTTCAATAGGGTTAAGGTCAGAGCTCTATAGCAGACCACTCAAGATCTTCCACTCCAACCCATGTAAATCATATATCAATGCTGGAACATAGTTGGGACTCCTAGATCAAGTAAAGGGAAAATTTAATGCTACCACATTTAGAATCAGAATCAGAAATGGTTTATTGGCCAAGTGTGTTTAGTGACTTTCAAAAGTACAGACATAAATAACACTACATTAGTAGAGAAATTCTATGCATTCGCCAAAAGAGTTTGGGAAAGAACCACATGTGGCTTAAAAAGTCAGGTGTCCTAATACTTTTTTCTAAGCAGTGTATCTAATGTTTCCTATTATAAGATTGCCCAATAATATAAAAAATAAATATAACATTACTGTATTTATATACTGATTTTTTTTTAAGCTGAATTAGTCTCTGTTCTTTAGGCAGATACCATATTTTTTTTCTAATTTTAAGCATTAAATTCATGGAGCAAAATTATCTGCTAACAGAATAAAAAAAACTTTAAATTGTAAATTAAGTAAATCTCTTGAGATTGTCTTAATAATGTCTTACTGTATTAGGTTTATTGTAATCTTATAATAGGAACTACTAGATAAATACTAGATAAATACTTCTAATCAAAATATTTTCATTAATGCTTTTGTAGCTTGAAATAAATAACAGCAGATCGGAAAGACTTGCTTTTGTCCTTTGACTCTTTGAATTTGGCGTGTGTACCTGTAGCTCCAGAGGGTGGGAAGTGTAGCACTTGACTTTGCGGATACTCTGTGTGCCACGCAGTACAAGGGAGTTCCAGCTGAGTGTACCACACACACAGCTAATGTCCATTTTCTGCAGATAATGCATGTACACCTGCCATGTTTGAACAGGAGAGGCCAGCCAGGGATCACTAACACACACACACACACACACACACACACACACACACACACACACACACACACACACACACACACACACACACACACACACATTGATTTTACATTTGGATGTGCAAGGTCAGGGACACTAAATAATTGTAACAAATTTTAATAAGACACGCACATTTTAGAGGTTTAACGGTAAACATATTCGTCCTGAACAGGGATACAAGGCTAAGTTAAAATCTAAATTCCCTCAGGAACGTATTAAGCGGCCGACCGCAAGTTTGTTTAGTCTCCACCTCGCATTTTGCATTTTTTTTTTTTTTTATTGTTATTTTTAAACTTGAAACATATACAACAATGCCGGGGCTCTAAAAAAGAAACTAAAGTTAATGCAGTGTCACCGTGGCTACTCATTGTGGGTCTGTGGAAAAAAATACACATGGCTGGAAAAATCAGATGTCCCAATACGTTTGTGTCTATGGTTCATGTACAGTACAGTAAAATGTCATCATTAAAAATGTATTCAGACTTCAGCATACATATCAATTTCATTTTGTATTTCCCCTTTTCCATCTTATCCTAGAAGTCACATTGTTGTTATTATTATTATTATTATTATTATTATTATTATTATATGGTTTGTCCCGATGCTGTTGATTCTATTTACCTGACTGAGAAATGCCTGTCTCTGACTGTGATGAATAAATGGGTATTGCAACATGATGCAATCAGACAGTAAATGCGAGACCTTGATTAAGCAAATGACATTAATCACACAAGCAGAGATTAATCAAGGAGGCAGCAGCTACACGCAGGCATGCTTGCTCGCACACATGCACACGTACACAAACCCACATGTACACACTCGAAGCTGAAAAGAAACGACACGTACTTGAACACGGTGATGACGAATGTCTTAATCTGTGGACTGGGAGCCCCAGGCACTTTCAGATAAATGTCCTGAGGTTCTCCTGGATCCTGCGGTGCATTCAGACATAGTAATCAGCTTACTTATTTGACTAATTTAGTCACCAATTACAAGAATATGAGAACAGAGCATTTCAGCAGAGCCGTTTTAATGAACATCATTAGAGCACCGGATATTGGTGTATTAATAACGTCTCAGTTGCGGTCGGTTGATCAGACTGTAAGACAAGGTGGGATTGGCTCACCGTGGCGATGATGTTGCAGATTACATTGGGGTCGCTGCAACGCACCTGGAGCCTGGAACAAGTATCTATGTGTGAGTGTGTGTGGTGTGTGAGAGAGAGGGGAAACAGAGGACAAATGTAGTCTTTAGATCAGTGGTGGTGAACAGGACAGCACTGTGTAAACGTGTACCTGTTCGAGAGGGAGTCGCAAACAGGGAGGGAAGGCAACAAAGAAGTGTGAGTATGTGTGTGTGTGTGTGTGGTAACACTTGTAAGGTTGATAATGAGCAACACCTGGTGTGTTGGGTTCAGCAGGAGGCAGCCGGATGGCTTTCTTAAAAAAGGTGAGCTCAGGCTGATAGAAGCGAAAGGTCTGGTCGACTATGTGGGGAGTCGGCTCCACTCTCACTTGGCAGATGGCCAGCGGCTGACTGTCCGCTGCCCGGAAAAACACCTGTGCAACGAGAAGAAGCAGAACAGGTCAAAAAAAACTCCCCTCGGGACATGTACAGAACATTTACTGCTTATTCACTAATTCTGAACTGAATTCCTGTTGTAGTTTTGAAATCAAACATAACATCATACCTTCAGTTCATTGCTTTATTATCACTGTCATGCAGCAAACACAATCAAATTTCAGCTCTCTGTAGCACACTGTATATGAGGTAGTATCAAAAGGTTTTGAGACTAATAGTAACTATACGTTACCTCGTCTGTAATTTCATCATGGACAGCAAAAGCGAACGTGAAATTCTGCATGAAACTGGGCAAATCTGCCATAGATACATTTGACATGACATACGTTTGACATACGGCAATTCTGCAAGGAGTAAATCGAGATGTTTCGAGTGGCACGTGTGCTTCAAGAGTGGAAGAACATCACTGGGATACCACGAGAAATCAGGAAGACCTTCAAAGAGCTAAACCCCTGAAACTGACAAACAACTTGTGCCTGATGATTGCCAGGGAACGAGCCACTTGATCCCACTTCCGCACCTACCCTACTTGCCAGATATGGCTTTCAAGAACTTTTGAAATCCAACGCAAATCGTGGAAGGTGCTTGACCCGCTTCAACAAAAGAAAACTTCCAGGTCATATTCCAGAAGAAGGAACGCTGGGAGCACTGTATAGCTGTGCAAGGGTACTTTTTTGAAGGTGATGGTGTGTTAAATAAAGTCCTAGAGCTAGTTTTAAAACTTTTTGATACCACCCTATAGATCCTTAATAACTCCTTAAATTGCTTGTTCTGATATGTTTGATAGATCATACACAGAAAGCACACTGTATAGAGATAAGATATACCTTTGTTCGTCCCACAGTGGGGAAATGACTCTGTTATAGTAGCAAAGAAAAAGAAATGTGCAAATATGTAAAATAAAATAATAATAATAAAGTAGAAACATAATACAGTATACACACAAAAGAATGTATAAATACAAGAGAGGAAAAAGAGACGATGAGTAAGTAGTTCTGCTATTAAACATATTGCACACAGGAATATTGCACGGTTTTAAAATATTGTTATTGCACGTGTTAATGAAAAAAAATAAATAAATAATAATTCATCCGAGTTGTCCAAGGACACAAGAATCACCACACAATTGTTGTCAATCCCTGCACATTGGATTTGAAAATAAATTGCCCATTGGTTACAAATCTTCCTGTTTTCTCTAAGATTAAACTAGATCAATCTAATCTCACCCTAATCTCAATTTGATGACACATTTGTTTCTAAGCAGATATCCATTTGCTTTAGTCTAGTGAGACCTTACACAAATTAGAAACTGTTAACATCCTTGTGTAGTGTATAACGACTTTTGTAAAGACTCGCACCACGTTTTTGGTTTATACAATAAGTCTGGAGCTGAATGTGCTTCTCAGCAGAACTGATCTATGATTCCTAGCTGGAATTTATAACAATGTTTCTATAGTAACAACTCAATCAGGGACTGGTGAATAGTGGTTGTTCAACATAAACTCATCTCAGTGTTATTTAATAAAAAATGAAAAAAAAAAACTTCAGTCTTCAGTGTCAGTTGGTCTTTTACAGTAATAAAACCATCAAAAAACTCTTCAATTCAATTGTATTTGTACTGTATAGCGCTTTTTACAATGGACATTGTCTCACAGCAGCTTTACACAGATTAAGAGATAATGAGGTTATATAAACGAATGTGTATGTGTAGTTATTAAATAATATTGTCTACAACATTGACTTATAATTGATTATCCCTGATACACACACCAAGACTGTGGCAAGAAAATGCTCTCTGAGATGGTATGAGGAAGAAACCTTCAGAGGAACCAGACTCAAAAGGTAACCCATCCATGTCTGGGTGGCACTGAATGTTCATTCATTGTAATTACATTGTTGAGGTTTGTAGTAATAGGTGCTAAATGTAGAACTATTAATGCAAACTGTCCCAAACCACTGTAGTGGACTGTTTATATTATTTACAATCCTCAAAGTTCTTGAGTTGCTCAGCTGCTTCATGGACTCTTCTGTTTTTGTCATTTTAAAAAAAGCCAGTGATGAAACATTATATGTATTATTTTGAAATTCGAAACACGAATGAATGCTTCTCTTTAACAATGCAAAACAATGATGCAGTAAATGGTAAAAAAAAAAAATAACACAAAGTATTGTGTATTAATAAATTAATAACTGTAATGATTTAGCATTAATTGAACATCTTGTAATAATTCTGGTAAGTTCACTCCAGCCAATCACTCAGAAATGCTTAACGGGAAATGTGGGCCCAATTTTGCAGAGAAGTGTTGCTGCTGTGATGAAACTGTCTGCAACTGACACACTGAAGCCTCAACCCTCTGAAGACACACTTAATAGCCAGAAATAACAAGAGGCTTGTTAAATCAATCATTTCTGTCATAGCTCACAGAAATCCAGCAGAAATATCTGGTGAAGGAGCAAATTCACTTTCACTTGTCCTTAATTTTAGGTTTTTAAGCAGAAGAAGGAGTTCTACAGTTTACAGATTTCAAATGTATGATCATTTTCTGATCAGTTATTATTCTAAAAAAAAAAACAAAAGCTATAGATCTTATCTCAATTTAAAATGGCATTTCATCACCAACTAACACTGTGTCCTAATGCACATAGTATTATAGTAATAAATAAGATGCAATATGTACAAATACAGTGAGGAAAATAAGTATTTGAACACCCTGCTATTTTGCAAGTTCTTCCACTTAGAAATCATGGAGGGGTCTGAAATTGTCATCGTAGGTGCATGTCCACTGTGAGAGACATAATCTAAAAAAAAATAAAAAATCCAGAAATCACAATATAAGATTTTTAAACTATTTATTTGTATGATACAGCTGCAAATAAGTATTTGAACACCTGTCTATCAGCTAGAATTCTGACCCTCAAAGACCTGTTAGTCTGCCTTTAAAATGTCCACCTCCACTACATTTATTATCCTAAATTAGATGCACCTGTTTGAGGTCGTTAGCTGCATAAAGACACCTGTCCACACCATACAATCAGTAAGAATCCAACTACTAACATGGCCAAGACCAAAGAGCTGTCCAAAGACACTAGAGACAAAATTGAACACCTCCACAAGGCTGGGAAGGGCTACGGGGAAATTTCTAATCAGCTTCATAAATCATAAAAAAATGGAAGAAGCTAAACATGACTATCAATCTCCCTCGGACTGGGGCTCCATGCAAGATCTCACCTCGTGGGGTCTCAATTATCCTAAGAAAGGTGAGAAATAAGCCCAGAACTACTTGGGCTGGTCAATGACCTGAAAAGAGCTGGGACCACCGTTTCCAAGGTTACTGTTGGTAATACACTAAGACGTCATGGTTTGAAATAATGCATGGCACGGAAGGTTCCCCTGCTTAAACCAGCACATGTCCAGGCACGTCTTAAGTTTGCCAATGACCATTTGGATGATCCAGAGGAGTCATGGGAGAAAGTCATGTGGTCAGATGAGACCAAAATATAACTTTTGGGTCATAATTCCACTAAACGTGTTTGGAGGAAGAAGAATGATGAGTACCATCCCAAGAACACCATCCCTACTGTGAAGCATGGGGGTGGTAGCATCATGCTTTGGGGGTGTTTTTCTGCACATGGGACAGGGCGACTGCACTGTATTAAGGAGAGGATGACCGGGGCCATGTATTGCGAGATTTTGGGGAAAAACCTCCTTCCCTCAGTTAGAGCATTGAAGATGGGTCGAGGCTGGGTCTTCCAACATGACAATGACCTAAAGCACACAGCCAGGATAACCAAGGAGTGGCTCTGAAAGAAGCATATCAAGGTTCTGGCGTGGCCTAGCCAGTCTCCAGACCTAAACCCAATAGAGAATCTTTGGAGGGAGCTCAAACTCCGTGTTTCTCAGTGACAGGCCAGAAACCTGACTGATCTAGAGAAGATCTGTGTGGAGGAGTGGGCCAAAATCCCTTCTGCAGTGTGTGCAAACCTGGTGAAAAACTACAGGAAACGTTTGACCTCTGTAATTTCAAACAAAGGCTACTGTACCAAATATTAACATTGACTTTCTCAGGTGTTCAAATACTTATTTGCAGCTGTATCATACAAATAAATAGTTAAAAAATCATACATTGAGATTTCTGGATTATTTTTTTTTTTTATTATGTCTCTCACAGTGGACATGCACCTACGATGACAATTTCAGACCCCTCCATGATTTCTAAGTGGGAGAACTGTCAAAATAGCAGGGTGTTCAAATACTTATTTTCCTCACTGTATTAGAACAATAAAAGTGTTGCACACACCATTTAATAAAGAAGTATACACTATATGAACAACAGGTTTGTGGACACCTGACCATTAAATTCATGTGTGCATCTTGAACATCTCATTCAACATTTAGTCTCCATATGTTGTTATAATAACCTCCACTTTTCTGGGAAGATGTTTAACTGAATTGTGGAGTGTGGAGATTTCTGCTCATTCAGCTAAAAGGGTGGTAGTAAAGTCAGGTACTGATGTAGGTTAAAGAGGCCTGGGGTGCAGTCAGCGTTTCACTTCATCCCAAAGGTGTTTAATAGAATTTAGTTCAGAGCTTTATAATAGGCCACTGAAGATCTTCTACTATAACCCATGTAGACCATATTTTCATGGAACTGGCTTTGTGCAAAGGGGCATTGCCATGCTAGAACAGGTTAGGGTCTCCTAGTTCAAGTAAAGGAAAAAATGTATAAATCCAAAGACATACTATACAATCATGTGCCACCAAATTTGCTGTAACAGTTTGGGGAAGAACCACATCTGGTTCGAACATCTAGGTCAGGGGTCGGCAACCTTCACCACACAAAAAGCCATTTGGACCTGTTTCCCACAGAAAAGAAAACACTGGGAGCCACAAAACCCTTTTGACATTTAAATTGAAATAACTCTACATGTAACGTTTTTTTTTTTGCCTTTATGCTATGTATAATCAAACCATAATGTGTTGCATTTATGAAATCAATGAACTGCAGAGAGAATGAAATTACATTTCTGCATGCAACAAAAAAATTTTTAACCCCTTAAAAAAAGACATTGGGTTGAAGGTTACTTTCAAGTAAAATACTCAATGTCTATTTGAGTCCTTCTTATATTTATGAAAAGAACGCCGAACATAAATTATCCACCGGCAGCAAACCAAAAATGCCGTCCTCTTCTGTGTGCCGTCAACCAAAGTTTAAGAAGTCGCGTGCCGGTGGGTGTCGCACATTAGCGGTTGTGACGCATATGAAGCGCGACAAAAAACTTTAACAAGTTTTATTTAGATTTTACAAGATCACCAAAATCTTCAAATTTAGAATTACATTTTAAAAACTAACAAACTAAAATAAAATACATTTTAATTAAATACTCATTATTTATTTTCCAAAGCCACAGGGAGCCGCAGAAGAGGGATGAAAGCGCCGCATGCGGCTCCGGAGCCGCGGGTTGCCGACCCCTGATCTAGGTGATTCCAATGATCTAGAAATGTAATATATGAGTTCTAGGCATAAGTATTTTGGATGATTGTATTTCTACAACTTTTGACATCTTTATTTGAACAAAATGCTGTTTGAAATGTACTCGAGAGTTTATTATTATTTGTGGGTGCTGTGTTCAAATACTTGACAAAACAGTTATTTAGATTTATGAAAGAACAATTCATATTCACTAAGGTGTACAGTATTTTGGGTACCAAAAAAAAAAAGAATTCTCTAGCTAAAAAAAAGGTTAAATTTCTAAAGACTTGTTTAATATACAGTCAGGCTCAAGAGCTTACAATCTAAATCTCAGCAGATTTACATAATTTATGCACATCGATTTCTAAAAGTCCTTTAAATGTTTGATGGTCATGCTAACAGCAGGTTTGTGTGTGTGTGTGTGTGTGTGTGTGTGTGTGTGTGTGTGTGTGTGTGTGTGTGTGTACGCACAGTTGTGAATATTTCACCTTGAACAGAATGACTCAAAAAAGCTTGAGGGCTGAACAGTCCTGGACTCAAAGATCATGTCTTCAGAGTATACAGATAATGAATGTTTGGTATGTCCAAAACAACTGGTCTAAAGCTTGATCAGGTCAAACTATTATATAATGTATTAAATTAATAAATAATAAATAACAATAATAATGATGATAATGAAGATGATGAACAAACAAACAAATTAACAAAGCTGTTAAATCACTCTAGTTAAGATACATTCCTACATAACAAAATAAATCACTGTTGAATTCGACCCTTCTCTGCTTTGTGTTATGCCTTTTGCATGCGATAAACACTCTTCCTGCTTCCAAACTCAGTTACAATGACCACATGACCATTTTCATTCGAAACGCTGATACTGTATTAAATTCTTCGGCTGTATTTGAAGCGCTACAGGGCTAGTGCTGACATGCCATCCTGATGTTTGACACGCTCCATCGAGTGTGTTATCTCTCATTGAACATGTGTATTAAGTGTGTTGTCAGCTTTACAGTAGCACTGACACTACAGCGAATGATACGAGGTGGTGTCGCTTGGAGTGCAACAACACTTGACCCTGACTGAGTTTCAGAGTACGAAGTGTGTGAGACTGTCTGCATTGTCAGCAGGACCGTAAAGGGTACGTCTCTCTAGGCTGCATATGGCAGCTCAAGCCTGAAGGCAAAAGCACACACACACACACACACACACACACACACACACACACACACACACACACACACACACACACACACACACACACACACACAATAAATCAGGCATAGTCACATGAGGACTGAGACATCACTCTCACTGTCACCTTCTCTCAAACGTGTACACTTGCGTGCGTGCGCGCGCGCGCACACACACACACACACACACACACACACACACACACACAATACAAAAAGCCCACTAAAACTAGTCAGCACCTACTGTATTGCCAATGTAAAACACAAATTTAAATAAAAAAAAAATGCTAAAACGCATAATCAAGAACCTGGAATATAAAAAACAATACTTGAGTCTGATATCCGGAGACGCTGCTTAACCAACCTGCTGAGTGCCGAGTTGTTTTCTACTCACACGTTCCGATGTTCCTCGGGAGACAAGTTGCACAGTTTATGATTTAAAAGCACACTTACTACCCAGGATAAAGAAAGCTTTTCTGGAAGATCTGACTCTTTGATTTTTATCAAACATCAAATATCTCACAGGGGCAGCACTTTGGAAAACATTTGCAGCCTTCAAAGGGTTACATGCCTTTTACAACTGCTCACAATGCTTCAAGTAGTATCTTCCCTAATCCAGTACTATTCTTCAGTGGCCACAAAGCATAAAAATACTGTCTTTTGTACAGACCTAATTGTGTAAGTACAAAGGTTAGGCTAGAGGGATATACAGGGATATTTTGGTGAGATAAAAGTCTTTTTATGCAGGTAAATATGTTCATTTTCAGGGCACATTTATTAAAAACAACCTGCATATACAGTAGTTCCAGGATCTGAGTTTGACAGCTCGGAAAGAAAATGTGAACTAAAGAAGTACATAGTTTTTGTGGTGCTCAAATGTAGTAAGGCTTGACATGAAATCAATAAACAATTTACAAATGATAATAAAAATGAAAGTCTAATATGATGATATATTACTGGGAAGATGGAAAGTGTTCAAATAAACATCCAATAGAATGCTAGTATGTTGTCAATATATTGCTGCATGAATAGTCCTGATGTAATTGAACAATATGGCTTCCACCCTCACTGTGTGCTGATTCAGGCTACACTTGATTCAGCACATCGTATTTAACCTTTTTTGATGGATGTAAGTTTTTGTTTGTTTTGAATTTTTTAATTAGTTAAAAGGATTAAGCACTCATTTGCCAAAAGGTTTTGATAAAGATCTGCTGTCTCCTCCAATGTTTATTCATGTCTGAACCCTGATGTGTACACTTTCAGTATTAACTCCTCACTATGCACTTTGTAACTCAACACTGAATTCTACCCCTTGTGGTGTGTGTGTTGAATGTTCTTGAGTATTGATTTTTTCAGGCCTGTTCAAAAATCAGTGCAGCCTCCTGTAGAAGCACACAACCAAGTTGGAGGATGCCATTGATCAGACATCCGGAACAGAACATTTCGGACTGTTCACTGGAATAATAGGATACTCTACAGCAAGGTGTAACTTGAATAAAGGCAGGGGGTCCGGATGGAAAATTTTCACATTCCAAAAGAAATGTGTACAAATTGTTTGAAAGCCCTTGTTAGGTTCCAAGAAAACATCTTTGGTCCAACTGAAAACATTGCGTGGAATTTGCTCCTGGTACAACTATTGCGAAAGTCTAATTCAAGGCTTTTAATTAGTTATGTAGTTTAATCGCTACTGTACATAATTGTTTTACAAAACAAAATAGAGACAAACCAGCAATTTGCAACCTGCACTTTCAGTTACATAAAATTTTTCCTTGGTTTATTTCTATATCACAGTAATCGACGTAAATTTTCAATTAAGCATTTCATTATTTTCCTTTCATTTTTTTATTTTTTTTTATTGCAAGTCACTGCCTCTCTTTGCCCAGCCATTAAGCTGTTTTATAATACATTATCGTATATAATATATACATACTAGAAACTAGACATACTAGATATTATACCAGACTAAACACATGATAAAGAGTGGGGAAAAACCTGGTTGTAGCTTAAATCTTGGCGATACCACAACAGCCTGAGAATGTAAAACTGGCTGTGTTGTCTGAATGGGAGGGAGAGCATTGTTCTTTTCCCTGTCAATAACAGTGACACTGGTGAACTCACAGTGTCTGTGAGTGTAAGTATGCAAAAGAGGGCAGATAGTGCTTTTGGGAAGGAACAGTTGATGGGAGGCAACTGGCCAGAAGCAAATTAAGAAAAAAAAATAAAGAAAAACAACAAAAATGCTTATTCACAATGAGACTTACCATATTCATCACATATTATAATAAAAGCACCAGATGCAAAAAAGAATCCATTTGCATATAGATTGATTTATGCAAATCATCAAAAAATTTACCAACAAATGATGTGATCGTCTTTGAATTTATCTATGCATCAGTTAGAACAGACTCTGGCACTTTCTAATTACTCATTCGAACCGTTTAAACTTTGTGTTTTCAACATTAGTCTTCATGCATTTACAGCTTACTTCAATGTTCTATAGCACATTGTGCCCATGTCTGGTGAGGGAAAGAGTACTTATATACTCTTATGTATGCATGTATACTAATAAACTCCGATATATTTATGAGTACTTATGTACCTTTATGCAGTCTTTATGTACTCCTATGAAGACATCACACTGTAGACCTTACACTGTTCCTTATGTACTTATGTACCTCAGTTCTAATGCGCCCTTATTTATAGTCCTTATATACCTGTATGTAGTCCTTGTGTAATCACATGCAGTCCTTATGTAACTTTATGTTATCACTGCTTATTTACTCTTATACAGTCCATGTGTACCCTCCTGTACTTTCTGTACTTTTATGTAATACATATGTACCCTTATAAAGTCCTTATGAACTCTTATGTAGTCATTAGCCCCTGTATAGTTTTTATATGTGCTCTTATGTATTCATTAATCCCTGTGTAGTCTTTATGTACCTTTACATAGGAATTAGTCCCTGTGTGGTCTTTATGTACTCTTATGTATATCTGAGTCTTTATGCATGCTAATATACAGTAGTTCGTAAGTCAACATATGTAGTCATCAATCTTAATGGACTCTTATGTAGTCCTTACATATTCCCATGTAGTCATTGGATGTTATGTAAAATAAATAAAATGTATTTAGTGATTTAAAAAGCATGTATGGCAAATTGGAGCTGCGGAATATTTAGCTATTCTTTAAATCAGCAATAAGCTCATGCAGAAATAACTTGAAGGAAAGTACATAAGGCTAAAAGAGGCAACATTGCTCTTACCTTGATAGATTTAGCCATCACTGTGTTCGACTGCTGATGATGAGCATAATACAGGCTGTTAGAAGTCTTTGAGTCCTAAAACATTAACATGAAGGTTGTTAGTCAGCAGCACACAGTATGTGTCGGAAATTGCGTGGTGATTTTTTATTGCACAATATACAGGAGGCATGAGACTATTATAAAAATAGATGCATAAGAACACAATTTAAATGATAATGCATGTATTTTGTAATGACTAACAGCTGCAATATCAAGAACAACAGGGATGTCAAACTCAGATTCTGGCCACACCACACCTTCATTGGCCTCAGCTAATACATGAGAAAAATGAGAGAGAGAGAGAGAAAGAGAGAGTGAGAGAGAGAGAGAGAGAGAGAGAGAGAGAGAGAGAGAGAGAGAGAGAGAGAGAGAGAGAGAGAGAAAGAAAATGTTGGATGATGTGGAGATGGTGAAGCAGGAAATGGATAGGATTAGTAAGGAGGAAGTGAGCGCAGCGATTAAGAGGATGAAAAGTGGAGAGTCGGTTGGACCAGATGACATACCGGTAGAAGCGTGGAGAGTTTAGGTAAGATGCAGTAAAGTTTTTAACCAGATTGTTCAACTAAATTTTGGAAGGTGAGAGGATGCCTAAGGAATGGAGAAGGAGTGTGCTGGTACTGATCTTTAAAAATAAGGGAGATGTGCAGACCGGCAGTAACTACAGGGGAGTAAAGTTGATCAGTCACACCATGAAGTTATGGAAAAGAATAGTGGAAGCCAGGCTGAGAGAAGAGGCAAACATTTGTGAGCAACAGTATGGTTTCATGCCAAGTAAGAGCAATACAGAGGCATTATTTGCTTTGAGAATGTTGATGAAGAAGTATAGAGAAAGTCAGAAGGAGTTGCATTGTGTGTTTGTGGATTTAGAGAAAGCACACGACAGGGTGCTGAGAGAGTAGTTGTGGTATTGTATGAGGAAGTCTGGTGTGGCAGAGAAGTATTTGAGGGTGGTGCAGGACATGTATGAATACAGTGTGACAGCAGTAAAGTGTAGAGTAGAAATGACAGATTCGTTCAAGGTGCAGGTTGGATTGAAACAAGGATCAGCTCTGAGCCCTTTCCTGTTTGCAGTGGTGATGGACAGGTTGACTGGAAGGTTGAGTTTGAGTAGAGTTTAAGTACCTGGGGTCAACAGTGCAAAGTAATGGAGAGTGTGTTAGAGAAGTGAAGAAAAGTGTGCAGGTGGGGTGGAGTGGGTGGAGAAGAGTAGATAGAGTGATTTGTGATAGAAGGGTCTGCAAAAGTAAAAGAAAGTTTATAAAACTTTGATGTGACGTGTTATGTTGTATGGTTTAGAGAGTGTGGCATTAACTAAAAAGACACGAGGTGGAGCTGAAAGTGGCAAAGTGGAAGATATTGAGGTTTTCATTGGGAGTGATGAGGATGGACAGGATTAGAAACGAGTTTATTAGAGGGACAGCGCATTTAGGATGTTTTTGGGACAAAGTGAGAAAGGAGCGATTAGGATGGTTTGGAAATGTGCAGAGGAGGGACATGGGGTACATCAGTAGGAGAATACTGAGCATTGAGCCACCACGAAGGAGGAAAAGAAGATATTCTTTGTTGGCATATTTACCATATTCGACCAAACAACAACCTTTTTATAGCTTTAATAATTACATAGAATATACAATTATTTTTGGTTACAATAATTATAAGATATGGAAGTGATAAAAAGCAAAACAACTCAGACAATTTAATTTTCTCATCAACTTGACCTTACAAGTGGTTTTCTCGTGATCTCGACATAACCAAAGTTGTTTTCTCGTTAACACGCTCTTATGCCGACTACACAGGAAAATGACTTACTGATCACAAGGAAAGAATGTTTGTTATGTTAAGATCACAAGAAAATTTATTGTAATCACAGCCAAACAACTCGTTATGTCGAGATCACGAAAAAACAAGAAGGAAAAACATAATATAATGCAAGGCCTCTTACGACTTCTATAATATGAATAAGAAGTTATTATTGTTACATCATTGTTATTACTATTATGTTATTACTACACTATTTTTATTTATAACATCACATTTTTTGTTTATTACAAATTGCCCACTCTATACTGTATTTCTTTATCCCAAGCATCCCAGTTGAATAAGGTTACACCACTGCCTGCACATCACATGACATGCTTTAGAACTGTTTTTAGACATGAGTGTGACTTACATCAAGCTCCGTGTACAGGACTTGATCGCAACCTGTGTAACAGACCGTCATGTCAGCTGCCATAGAAACCAGAGTGCGCATGCACCCAGAGTTTTATAGTAACTCGAATAATAATACAAAATGCCTGCACCCTAAATAATACACTTTATGGTAAACAGGGAACACGTGGACAACAGACTTAAACACACTTGCAACCCAGAGTCACTACAAAAAAAATTAATTAGTATCAGCTAAATAAACATCACCTTATATTGTATAAAAAAATTAATTTCAGGGTATTTGGATGATAATAAAAATCTAAGAAAAAGACAGCCTAAAAGAATGAATGTACCTGGAGAAAGTTTACCTGAGAAAGCAGGGCATGCCCAGAGACAAAGCTTTGGTACTTCAGAGGGATGTGGACACTCTCTTTAGGCCGCAAGTACACCTGAGGTGTCGAGCTGTCCTCCTTCATGTGAAACATCTCCACCTCCAACGGAGTGTACGTCTTCGTCAAGTCTTTAAAATATCGCCATTCCTCAGCATTCACTATAACACTACAGAAAGAAATTCAGAAGTGAAGAACAGCTTCAGGCTTTTCTTTCCATTTCCGAACATGTTATTCTGCCAGTAAAGAAACAGAGTGGATTCGGTTCACTTAGGCAAAGAAGAGAGAACTGTCTATTTCTAAAGCTATTGCCTGTAACATGAAAAAAAGATAACATGAGCTGAGAATAAAATATGACTTCTACACTAGAAAATTTCATCCACAAATATATGAAGGAAAAGGTTGCTTGAGACATCAAAGGCTGAACCTCGGGCCATGAGAAAGTGAATGTTCGTGAAAAAAAAGATGATCAAAAGAATTTCAGGGTTTCAAAAACTCCATCTTGCACACAAAGGACAGAGACTTGAAATTGAGTCTCATCATGTTTTATCATATTCTGTTTCCATAATACGCAGCACTAAAGGCGGTATGTCGTTCACGCGCTCCCGAAGAGAGGAAGAACTACAATGAGACATTTCATGGTTTAGAAATAGGAAAGGAGCTGCCGGCAGACAGGGATAAACAGGTTTGGCTTTCCAATAAAAAATGCAGCATCCAAACAGGTGGTAAATAAGATCATTTAAAAAAAAATAAATAAATAAATAAATTTAATAAGATAAAGTGACCTACAGAAGACAGGTAAATCTGACTGATTACTTTATGATGGCTTGACATTTTAACAGTATGAGAATCTGGTCAAAAATACACCACAATGACAAATGTTTGTGGACACCTGACCATAAGATTTATATCTGGTTTTTGAACATCCCATTCCGCATTTAGTCCCCGCCTGCTGTTATAATTAACATCCACTCTTCTGGGAAGGTGTTCCTCTAGCTTTGGAGTGTGGGTATGAAGATGTGGGGGGAGGAAGCCTAAGTTATGTCTCAGCATTCCATTTTAACCCAACCCATGCAATAACATATGTTCATGGAGTTCACCTGAAACAGGTTTGTGCCACCAAGTTCAAGTGAATTGAAAATGTAACGCTACTGCAACCAAAGACACACTATACAACTATGTGGGTCCAACTTTCTGGTATCAATTTAGGACAGGAACACATACATTATGGATAGAATTTAGTGTTCAGTTTGGCTTTTTATTGAAATGATATCAGCACACACAACTGGATTTTGCTATTTTTGTCAAGCACAAGTCATCCACCACCATGCTTCACTCTGGATGTGGATGGCATTTCATAGAAAAAACTGCTGATCAGTCAAAAAAAATTCTAGACTTGAGCTTAATTCATACACTTTTTTTTGGATGTTAATACGAATAATTTTTTTTTTAACAGCGATGTGAAATATCAAACTACAATAAATATGGGTGAAAAATGCCTCAGGATTGCATATATAATGGCACCGGAATAGACGTAACACGTATAGAGCTGTTTGAAAACCATCATCAAAGTCTTAACGCAACACGGCTTCTGCTCAACCCCAGAAGGACATGACCAGTTCACAGGTTGTGCAGATTTAAAGAAAGAATTTCACTCATATTACAGGTATTGCAGCAACATGCTGGAACGTGTTCCTCACACCCTATAGTGCTGTCAGGGTTGATATTCGACCTGCTTCTTCTACATCACTACAGCCATAAAGCAGACCCTCAAACCCCTTTCTTGTGCACATCTAAGCACTTCAGTTCCATCAAAAGTTTCCATGATCTTTATTGCAAATATCTGCATGACAATCTGCAAATCTTTTAATTTTACTGCTAATTACTCTCTGTTTTGAGCTGATTGCTTTGATTCAATTTCATTTCAGCAACAATGTTTTGACTTTTTTAATCTGTTTTCTGCTACATTCCTCATTTTGGAGAATTTTGCCTGCGTTTTGTATAGAAAATTATGATATAATGTCCACAAGATGCTTATCTGGCAATAGTACCAATACAATACAATACAATACAATACAATACATACAGTTTAAATCAATGCAACCAGTCTAATTTTTTAGCATTAAAATGAAATTAGCCAAATATTAGTATTATTAGCATTAGCATTCACCAGATTGTGTACTTTGAACTCTCCACATTATGGATGGCTAATAAGAGCATAACATTAAATAATAATAATAATAATAAGAAGAAGAGGAAGTAGCAGAAGAAGAAGAAAAAGAAGAAGAAGAAGAAGAAGAAGAAGAAGAAGAAGAAGAAGAAGAAGAAGGGGAATAGTAAATAGTCTAAGGCTGGAGAACTAACTCACACAATTAATGGAAAGTTAAAAAACAACAACTACATATTAGCTACGATATACTACAACCTAAATGATAGGAGGAACTAATTTGTTTTACAGATGTTCCATAACTTGTAACTATAAACAAATAAAGAAATTACACTGTTCGATAATAAATAAATATTGTAGTCATTATCTTAAGAGGAATAAGACACCTCAGGCTTTGCTTTTATTCGATGATGCAACATATTCCCATGTAATCAAATCTTTTCCTATAATAGCACACCCTGTTGAGTTTTATTCCAGACTAATCAAACATGTCTAATCACCAGTCTAAAATGACTAATCACCACAAAAATTTTAACTAGTCATTTTGTGGGGGTGAGGCTTATCTTTATTCTGGTCAAATTAAGCAAAAAAAAATTCAGAAAATTTATAACTGGAAGAATGTGTCAGCAGTTGATAGCCCAGACCCTGACAATGGAGCAGCCACAAGCTGCACACGGCTATCGCAAATGTCTTCAGTCAAGTCTTTACCTGGAAACCTCAAAGAAAATAGAATAAAAGATAACCATGCAGTACCAGATATCAAAAGTTGGAGTTGATCATTAAGAGGCTGGACTGGTTCACTTGGAACCAGATGGGAAAAAGGTGGGGGGTCACTACACCAGGGATAGCTCAGGGACTGTTGTCTGTGATTTATGGCAATAGTGTAAAATGGTCTTACAAACCTAGTGCCAGTGGTGGGTGGTCAGGGCCAGCAAAGCCTTCTCTGCTGGCCTAAACACTACCAGAAGCACTGACCTACATTTTAACCTAAAATATAGTGTATGCAAAAAAAATCCTACCTAAGCTCGGTGTCTTCGCACTCAATGGTGACCGTCTGCGGAATGTTGAAAGGGTTCTTAAGCACAAATTCGAAGAATTCAGCGGCGCCGAGCATCGCGTAGATTGTGTGCGTGGTGATGATGGCTTGGCTCAGCATGTTAATGATACCATCCACTTTGCAGCGCTCACGATACGCCTCTATCAAACGCAGGTCTTGAGAGTGCTGAGTCCGATCCTCTTTTCTCCTCTGGAATGGAAGCAGATAAACGAAAAAGAAAACAAAGTCACTGAATAGATTAGAACACAGAAATACAGTGGGGAAAAAAAATTATCTTTTTTCATCCACAAATGGTGATCAAGACAAGAGCTATGAGGAAACGATCAATCTGACATCTAAAACACTTTCTTTTATCACTCTTAAAAAGTAGTAAGGAGGATGTGTGTGGAGTGGATTTTAGGGCAGTGCTTAGTGAAGTGAAGATGAAGAGCGAGGCAAAGATCCAGAGTGCTTTATCTCATATATCATTCAAGTAGTAAAGTAAGTAGTACTAAAGAAGTAAGTGCCAAACTCAGTTACAGCGGAAGAGCAAGTGATGCTTTGGAATATGATGTGAATGCAATAAAAAACAAAACAAAACAAAAAACAGCTATGTGAGCAGATTAAAAAGATAGTATTTTCATTCTCACAGAGCGCTGGAACTAAAACGTTTGGAATTCCACTTGCAAAATCTTTTTTAAATCATATTAAATGATTATTATTATTGTCCAGAACTATTAAACTATTTGCACAATTATCTGCACTTTGAGAGGAACCAGACAAAACGTAAACTCGGCCTCATCTGGGTGACATTTGTTATACTTCGCTTATTGTCCAGAAAACTGATTAAAGAACAGAATAGAACAGAACAATTATTTCTTCATATATCTCAGTGATGTTGAGAAGCTGGGGTGAGAAAGCAGAGTCAGCCATAATACAGAAGCACAGAGGGTTAATGGCCTGGCTCAAGGGCCCAAGAGTGGCAGCTTGGCGACACTGAGTCTTAAACCCAGAGTCTTAACCACTGAGCTTCCACTTCCTTGTTTATCCCACCTGGTCAGGATGCTGGGTTCAGAGCAAAGGGTCAGTCATGGTACGGTGCTCTTAGAGCAGATTAGTGCCTTGCTCAAGGGTCCAACAGTGGGCTTGAACCCCAGTAACCCAGAGCCTTAACCACTCAACCACCACTGACTTTAACACTTAATTAAGACTTAACTGTTCCCTGTTAGAGGCTAAACTGTCAATGGCAATTGCAGCTCGACAGAATAGTTTCCACTTGAATAGAAACACACAGTAGTGTACACTGTACAGTATACAGGATGTCACACTACTGCCACAAACTATAAAATGAAGATTAAGGTTGTTTATTTTACTTATATATATATATATATATATATATATATATATATATATATATATATATATATATATATATGTTTTGAAAGAATGTAAAATATTTTAATTATGCCTCATTTATAGTTTCTTGCCATTATATTTGTTTGACTTTGAGGTACTCAAACAACCTGGATGTAAAATAATTGACCAACCATCAGCTCATTATCCATCAGTGGCTACATTGAACGTTCTGGCTTCACCCTGAGAAGTCCATATACAGTGAGGAAAATAAGTATTTGAACACCCTGCTATTTTGCAAGTTCTCCCACTTAGAAATCATGGAGGGGTCTGAAATTGTCATCGTAGGTGCATGTCCACTGTGAGAGACATAATCTAAAAAAAAAAATCCAGAAATCACAATATATGATTTTTTAACTATTTATTTGTATGATACAGCTGCAAATAAGTATTTGAACACCTGAGAAAGTCAATGTTAATATTTGGTACAGGAGCCTTTGTTTGCAATTGCAGAGGTCAAACATTTCCTGTAGTTTTTTTTACCAGGTTTGCACACACTGCAGGAGGGATTTTGGCCCACTCCTTCACACAGATCTTCTCTAGATAAGTCAGGTTTCTGGCCTGTCGCTGAGAAACACAGAGTTTGAGCTCCCTCCAAAGATTCTCTATTGGGTTTAGGTCTGGAGACTGGCTAGGCCATGCCAGAACATTGATATGCTTTTTACAGAGCCACTCCTTGGTTATCCTGGCTGTGTGCTTCAGGTCATTGTCATGTTGGAAGACCCAGCCTCGACCCATCTTCAATGCTCTAACTGAGGGAAGGAGGTTGTTCCCCAAAATCTCGCAATACATCGCCCCGGTCATCCTCTCCTTAATACAGTGCAGTCGCCCTGTCCCATGTGCAGAAAAACACCCCCAAAGCATGATGCTACCACCCCCATGCTGATGGTGTTCTTGGGATGGTACTCATCATTCTTCTTCCTCCAAACAGGTTTAGTGGAATTATGACCCAAAAGTTCTATTTTGGTCTCATCTGAGCACATGACTTTCTCCCATGACTCCTCTGGATCATCCAAATGGTCATTGGTAAACTTAAGACGTGCCTGGACATGTGTTGGTTTAAGCAGGGGAACCTTCCGTGCCATGCATGATTTCAAACCATGACGTCTTAGTGTATTACCAACAGTAACCTTGGAAACGGTGGACCCAGCTCTTTTCAGGTCATTGACCAGCTCCTCCCGTGTATTTCTGGGCTGATTTCTCACCTCCCTTAGGATCATTGAGACCCCACGAGGTGAGATCTTGCATGGAGCCCCTGTCCGAGGGAGATTGACAGTCATGTTTAGCTTCTTCCATTTTCTAATGATTCTTTCTAATTAATTCTAGCTGATAGACAGGTGTTCAAATACTTATTTGCAGCTGTATCATACAAATATATAGTTTAAAAATCATACATTGTGATTTCTGGATTTTTTTTTTTTAGATTATGTCTCTCACAGTGGACATGCACCTACGATGACAATTTCAGACCCCTCCATGATTTCTAAGTGGGAGAACTTGCAAAATAGCAGGGTGTTCAAATACTTATTTTCCTCACTGTAAATGGCCTTGCAAAAAGATTTCAGAAACACACTGCGGAAAAACCACAACCCACAAATCCCTGTCCTGCCCTGTCCCATCGTGCACCGTGTTCTACACGATTGTCTGCAATCTCTAAATATGTTGCTGTAGATTGTATCATATTATTACATTGTGCAAATGGTTCCATAATGGACATTTTTATTTCTAAGAAAAGACCGCCAGTATTTATACATCCGGGTTCTGTTTGTTTAATTGGACATATTGTAGTGTTTAGGGTATTGATCGTATTTGGTATAGTGAGATTAAAATTTTTTAATTTTTTGCTTAAACAAATATTGAAAATTAATTTTGAAAAGTCATTTTCTCTTGTTTGTGTCTTTGGTTAAAAAATAAAATTGAATAAGAAATGTAGGCATCATAAGTCACATTAGGTTTTTCAATCGCAAATAAATGCAAAATACACTGAGCCTCAAATCTAGTTAGTTTTTTTGCTTCATTATTACTGTCATTCTGTATGGTTTACTGGATATTATCTGCAGGTTCCGAAGGTTCTACATATATAAATATAAATGTAAAAATTTAAATTTAACTGTAATTTTCCTCTTACCATATAGCTGGCTTTCTGGTGTGTGTTGGATGTGGTGTTTTCTTCGTGCTGACGAACAGCTGCCATCCTGTCAATCTTCCTTTGTCGCACTTCCTTTGTCTCACCTCCACACTGTAGCTGGCCACCATCCACTTCTCTGAGCCGACTCTGTAGGAGACTTGCCAACTCACCATCAATATCTGGCAAACGCTGGGCCCTCCTCGCATTCCGTGCTACAATACACACACACACACACACACACACACACACACACACACACACACACACACACACGTAGCCTCAAGCCCCAGTATCGACAAGCTGCCACTCTTGGGCCCTTGAGCAAGGCCCTTAACGTGCTGTGCTCCAGGGGTGCTGTATCATGGCTAACCCTGCACTCTGACCCTCTAAACAAGGGATATCCAAAAAAAAAAGATTTCAATGTGCTGTTATGTATATGTGACAAATAAAAGCTATTATTCCTCTTAAACCTGTTCCAGGATGACAATGCCTCTGTGCGTGCACCACGTGAGCAATATGATGTTATTTACATGAAGCTCTTAAGTGGTCTGCTATAGTACCATACTGAACACCATTGAGATGAACTGGAACAATGACTGGACTGCCTAATCACTACAACCACACTCCTAGTATAGTGGAACATCTATTTCAGGAGAGTTGAGGTTTTAAAAACAGCAAATGGTGACTAAATGAAAAATAGGACGTTCAAAAAGCATGTACGTCGTATGGTTGTATGAGTGTAAGTACATTTTCTCTATTCTAAATGTGGGTAAAGTTTTCTGTGCCATGTTCTCAAAGGTGTTTTCTTCAAAATTAGCATGTTCAGCAGTTATTCTGTGTTTACAGCATCACCTAAGGGCAGGGGGCAAGACTTTATCCCAAAATAACAGTTTTAAACCATTCATTAATATCAGTGTTGTGTATTTCTTAAAGCCTCCTATAATCTGTCTTTCATTTATCATTGTGCACATTTGTGAACTGTCGCACTACACAATTCTTTATTACTATCACTCACAAAATAAAAGGGAAAGGTGCAGTACCGTTGAGGTGGAGGATGGTGTTCGAGGACAGACTGCCTCCCTGAAAGCCAGTGGGAGTCTGGCTGGGCTGAATGACATGAGAGCGAGACGGAGGGAGAAGAACAGATGAGTTCGGGGTTTTCTGCACCACGCCACCTGTTAAAAACAAGAGCCAGGCCTGATTCAATTTGCTTTTGACCCGATTTCCTCTCATTTCATTTTGTCAGGTCAATTTGAGATATAATCATGATAAATTCAGTTTAAATAGATCGCTTGAGACAAATAACATCATACACGAGTTTGATTTTATTATTATTATTATTATTATTATTATTATTATTATTATTATTAATTTAATACAATCCTCAACAAAATAGCTACAAGTTCCCAAAGACTTAAGATACCAGTAGGTTTTTTGAGGGACCTCTCAATATTGGGATATTAAGTATATAGAATAAAACACAACAAGCTTGATTCCTACAAATCGTAAGCGTTTTATTTAGCTCGTACCAACACTATTTTGTTTTTAAATAAAGTAGCATTATAATTACTTCCACAAGTCAATGTACTCCTGCTTTGCTAACATTACAGCAGTCTTTTCCTAACCTACCGTACTTAATAGTAAATCTTGACTGTCAATCTCTGCAATAAATATGAAACAAAATGCAGCTTGTCATGTTACCAATAATCCTCGAAGACCTACATATTAAACACGGCCCTGTTTTAACTTAAAACTACCTGTGGCTGATTCAAAGATCAAACACTGGAGAATCCATCCAAAATACAAAAAAATAACTCCTCACAGAAATAGACTTGGGATTCAGGATTTGCATTATGCGGCTTAATGTGGATTGGCTGCAACACAAGTCTGTGTTGTTCATACAGAAAAAATGTAAACCAGAAGTTCTAAAAAAAAAAAGACTAGATCTACTTCAGCATCCATAAAGTTGTAGAAATGAGAATTCATTAGCATTAAAATGAAGAGTACACTATACACTATAGTATAGGACAAAAATATTGGGACACCTGACTTTTTCTAGCCATTTGTGCTTCTTCTCAAAACTTCTACCACAAAATTGGACGCACACAATTGTACAGGATGTCTTTGGAAGCAGTAGCATAACATTTTCCATTCACTTGAACTAGGAGACCCAAACCTGTGCCAAGGAAGACAATGCCACTGTGTGCAAAGCCAACTCCAAGAAGAAGGTTTGGAGTGAAAGATGTAGAAATGGCCTGCTATAGAGCTATAAACACAACCAAACCTAACACAATGGGAATGATTTAGGAATGAGCCCCAGGCCTTCTCACCGTAAATCTGTACCTGTTTAGTCCAAGAAGTGTGGAAAAGTGTTTAAATGCACATACAAATCTTATCGCCAAATGTCATTTACATTTTGTCTGTATCATACACTGCTTTGAAGTATCTATCATTAAATACATTCTGATTCTTGTTCACTAGGTCATGGATCAAGAATACCACCAGCAGTGGCAGGCAGTCAGGGCCAGCAAAGCCTTCTCTGCTGGTCTAAACACTATCAGAAGCACTGACCTACTTTTACAAACTAAATTCTAATTTTTGTTCCATGAAATTGTATTAATTTATTCCCAACAGTTTATTCTCTTCTCTTTGTAGCGTTTCTTTTGGCTCCACTGCTTCCAGTATGTGTATGTGTATGTTAGATTTTTTTGTCCAATCAGATGTCTATGTGCTGCCATGTCAAACTAATCTGCCCAGGGCCTTCAAAGTCAATACTGCTGGCGTTTTTACCATTTAGGAAATAGCTCTGTTTCTTTAATCAATCAGATTTTATGTTCGCCTCACAGGGCTAGCTAGCTTACTTAAAAATCCATTTTCAAGAAAAGCTAGAAATCATGAGGAGAGGTCGGCTAGCTAGCTTGTCTCAATCCAAGAAAGAGTTTGTTCGCCACTTCCAGACAGGTGAATACGAGCGGTACCACTGGCTTACAGCCTCTGAGGAGTGGTGTAAATTATGGGTCTGCATCGTTTTAATCACATTTTAATGTTTTTGTCATGTTTTTGTCATTTTTCATTTAGAGAAATATTGATTCTGAACTGCTACAGATGATGTAGGTGCACAGTTGTGGTTGTAGTGTAGATGTTTGGAGTTAACTGGGTTTCTTGCTTTAGTAAAATGGTATTCACCCTCCATTTGTGAAATGGCTCTCTCTCTGTAATGCCACGTGTTGTTATATTGTGTTTTTGTATTGTATTGATGGTTTCTATACTTGCAACGTGATAGTGGTGGTATAGAGGTGGATTAAGACGGCTAAGTCCCCACTGAAGGCCCAGGTACCAAATGCACGGGCCCGCCACTGACCACCAGTGTACATCAACTGTATTGGGTGGGAATATAAATTGCTCCATCCTATAACCAAAAACAGAATTTGTTCTAAGCATTTAACACGGGGACTTTTCCCAGGAGTTTAGAAATTATTCATAACAAGAAACTGGTCTATTTTCATTACTTCCTGTCTGTGACTCTTTTCTACAGTGCCTTGGCAGAAAAGAGAAAGTAGGTTGTTTGCATTGTTATTTTGATCAATGTGCAGAGCATGGCATTGGTTCCAATCGTGAGAATGCGCAGAGAAAAAAAAGAAGCCGCGCCATTACTGAGGAAAAAGAAAATGAGATGCAATACCATTAATGATAAAGTGAGCATGTACAGGAGAGGAGCTGCTCAATGTAGTTTTCAGGTGAACAAAAGAAAAGCGCCAGCCACCTGCGCTTCAAACTTTTTTCGCAAATCTGGCGCTGTTTTCTCTCGGTCAGCACGGGGCGAACTCGAAATAGCCGCATTAGCAGTATTAATACCCAATGCTCATGGGTACAACAGGAACATAAAAAGCTCGAAGTGTCCCATTGGCTTTGCGCTTGATTACAGCTATTGGAAGGCTGTAATTAGAGCGTATAAGGAGAGCAAGGTCAGATTGGAGAGAAAGCTGTGTTGGCATGCTGCTTTTGATTGAGTAGCCTCTATTAAAAAAAAAGTATCACCAGCAGTGTGTACACTTTTCTTACAAAGTCCTGAGGCTTTGGCCTGTCAAAAGTAGTGCAGATCTGGCAGGGAGCACCAGTGCTCTTTTTCAAACCTAAAGGGATGATGGAGGGTCAACCCTGCTGAAACATTGCTCACAATCAGTTCGACCCTGAAGCTAGTTCATTTCACAAGGATTTTTTTTGTTGTCTTGCCATAACATACAACAAGACACACACAGAATTGCCTTGTGTCCTTGTGAAATACGGTACAACAGGCGTTTATCATCTACATCCGAGCAGAGAGCTGTCACTTTCATTCCGTCCATTCTGAGAGAGCTTATAATCATCTAGTAGTGACAAACGCCTCCGGGGTTCTACAGTACATACACCTTTTTAAGATTTAGATTCGAAATCATTTGTCAAAATACAATTTCGAAATGATTAAAAGCAAGAAAATCAATTACTCCGAGCGTACGGTCGTTCTTTGGCCTTTTTTATTGGAATATATTTTCATGTTTTACATTAAGTCATGCCAAATAAAAAAAGGAAAGTTAATCCATCTATAACGACAGCCATAATAATAAAACATATATATCTTATAAGACATATATTTTTTCATACTGTACTGCCGGATTGGTTTAAAGGTATTTAGCTCTGACAGTAGTAGGCACAGTTTATAGTAATGTGTTTGTTCAATAGGCCCTTGCATTATATCAGATCCTCCCCCTCAGGCTGTGTGCTGCAGGCCGAAGCTCTCAGTACATGCTTGCAGCAATCCAGCACATTCCCATGTTTTAATTCCGTGTTTATGTAGCCATGCGTGTTTTTGTTTTGATGCATGTCCTGTCTCCATCCCTGTCTTGTTAATAATGATTTTCTCCTCAGGTGTCCTTGATTTCTTGATCTTTCATTTGGAAATGTAGAAACACAAGACTGAAAATATATCATTGGATCCTAATTTGCTAAAGAAAAAGGCTTTCAAACTTACAGTACATATTCCCAATTCTACATAAGAAATGACAGAAAGGTGCATGTTTGATGAGGCCACTTAAGAGAACTCATAACGGAAAAAAAAACACTCGAACCCACGTTTAAATAGATTTCTCAACACTGAATATGCTGATATTTATGTTTTTTTCTACATTACATAAAGTCAAGAATAGTCAAGTCAGGCTACATTTACAGCAGCATGCGTTATCTTAGAAATAAAACACGCCTTTTATCTTTTTTTTGTAGTGACACCTTCTGGCATTTTCTTCCTCCAAAATGCCTGTCATTGTTCCCTAATTTTCCCCCATCAAAGAAATAGGGCATGTCAAAGGGAAAATTAGCGCACAAAGACGATTTTACATATCAAGCTTTCCTTCAAGCTCAATCGCTCTCTGTTGCTGTTTTTCCCTCAACTCTCCCGGCTCGGAGTCTGCCACGCTTATCTAGCTTCCGCAGCCGAGTGGTGGAGGAGCCAGAGGCGGGCGGAAGAACTAATCCTAATCTTCATTTGCTCCATCTGCCTGCGCTCGTTTTCTCAAAGCCTGAACGCAGGTGAAACAGGCGGCTACTACAGCGCTGGTTCATTAAAAGCGGTCAACCCTCGCAATCCATCCACGAGGCATTTTGTTTACTCAATTATACTCTAATTAATTCATCTTTCTTTAATTCCTGAGGATTTGAAGATCTTTTAATTATTTGCTTGTCTGTTTGCTTTGAGCTGAAATTGATTAAAGGAAATTTGATTAGGTTTGTCTTTGAATCGTTGTTTTCAGAAACGCCAGTATGCGGTTTTAGAATGGGGAGCAATTAAAGCAGAACCTGAAGTAATTGGCCAAGAGAAGGGCCCATTAGCCATCTGATCCGAAAGAAAAGCACAAAGAAGATAATATTAATGTAAAAATCTGAAGAACTATTTTAAGTTTTGGCAAAACTGTTGTTTTTTATACTTTATTTACATTTTTTTTTGGCTATATCCCTGTGAAGATCTTACACAGTGAATGCCACAATTTGAACAGGTTTTGATTGAGGTGCGACGAAGAAATTGAAACGAAGCTACGTGCCATGTAATGAGAGCACTAACGATAGCAGAAGCAGATGCGAGTGCAGTATAAGAATGCTTTGTTTAACATCCAGAATAGCCAAAATGATAGGGATTAAAATAAACATAGAATAGGCAAAGGTCAATACGTAGGCAAAAAATGAGAAAAAAGGAGAAAAATGAAAACAAACTCAAAACGTGAAACAAAAATCAATGGACAATACAAAAACTTGGTTAACCTATTAGGCTTTGGCACAGATTTTGGGACTCACAGCTGAAATACCCTACCTAATTTTAAATGTTAACAGTTCCTGATAGGCTGATATAACATAACATACACATTTTTAATTTCTTTAAAAACAAGACACTTTGAGCTGTACTGTCTATTATTCAAAGTTTATATTGTTTAAAAAGATAATTAAAAATTTTCTTTCGGGTTCTCCCGTTAGGGGTCGCCACAGCGGATTATCCGCATCTTTGATTTGGCACGTTTTTTCGCTGGATGCCCTTCCTAAAGCAACCATCCCCATTTATCCGGGCTTGGGACTGGCTGGTGTTGGTTCCCTGAACGGGGATCGAACCCGGGAGAGCGCCGCATCCTACCCACTAGACCACCAGGGGACTTTCCTAGTTAGTTATAGATGATGATACTGTTTAAAAAAAAAACAATCCTGAATTGTATTTTTTTTCTTCATATATAAATACATAAAATCAGTCCTGGAGAAATTCAGAACAGCAGTGGGTTAAAATCCACATGTCTCATGAGTTTATACTTTAAATTAAATGAGGATATCACGAAAAATGAGATTCTGATGACAGAAACTAAAAAATTAACTTTGCAGCTACAACATGGAAGCACAGTATTTATACGCAAACTAATAAACACAGACGTGGAAACAGCTGTGAATTGGGAAAACATGAATTCAAGGACCAATGATAAGGCTGTGGACATAACATAAATAACATAAATAAACAGGAATGTGAAAATGAGTTGTGCTGGCATTTGTATCATTATGCATCGTTTTTAAAATATTTGCATCTGTTAAAAACTGTTTATACATATAGAATTATTAGTAGATGTGTACTTTTATTATTTTGAAAGTGACCAATGATTCATGACCAATATTTTATATGTAGATTATAGAATATGACGTTCCACAACACTACAGCGAAAGAGGCGTGTCCTGAGAGTCACATAGAATATAGATTAACATGGCAGAGGTAAAGCTGTAGACCTTCTTGGAGACAGAACAGGAAAAGAATGATCTGATTTTATTTATTTATAATTATGTTTTTTTTTTTTTCTTCAAAGTTTGTTTGTGAAAGGGCCACAAGTTAGAAGTCAGATGGCACTTAACTAAATTGATGATTTGCTGTCTGTCTGAACTAAAGTACTACAACTAAACTATCTGTACCATATTGAATTGCAAAGCATCATATGTTTTCCATTGCATCATACTGCATTGTGTTGAATCAAATTCGAAATCCAATCCCATGCATCATAATAGGGGTGAATTTTATCGCATCCCATCAGTAGCTGCTTCATATGTATCATTAATGCATCGAATTGTTGGCTATGTTTTGAGATGCGAATCGCATCGGCTTGAGGTACGGAGATGCACATCCCTAATAGAAAGTATAAACAACTATATCAATTTGAATTTTATTAGTGGGGTATAGCCAATTGAAGCCTAACTAACAATATTAAGAACTTGATCGATGCGTTAATACATGGCAATCAGTAACAAGAACACCTCACCTACTTCTTTCTTTTACTTTTCATTCTTTCTTGTTTAGTAATTACCTCAGCTTTGACCTGGGAGTCTGGGACGTGCCTGATAAAAATCGCTATGGCTCTCCGAACTGATAAATTCCAAAATGAGTTCTCGAACAGACTAATGACCGTTTCTCATTAAGCAACAAATAGTGCAGACAAAGGCGCTAATCCCGGATAAAGGGGCTTGAGCTCTTTATTTGGGAGTCTTGGATGAATTAATTGAATTGTGACTGTGGAGCGCTGAGACTTGCCTTTAGTGAGCTATAAAACTGAATGATGTAAAAGAGTACCTACTGAAAAGAGCTACACTGATAAATGTCACTCTGCATTTTTCTGGAACAATTGGAGTTGCTAGTTAGCAGAAATATTCTCACGCAATATACAGTAAGTAGAGTATCACATGCAGTGTAACTCGCTTTGACATCCCAAGTTTAAAACATTTTCCTCCTGCACCTGCTCATATACACTTTTCTGACTGTCTGGTTTAGTAATCAGCCATCTGTCTCTATTATCGCAGCTATCAAACCTTAAACTTCCCAGTGTATTGTGGGATATACGCTATGAGACTTTCAATGATAACAAACTAATAAGCTTATTTGACCATAATCAATTTAAGGGTGCTGGGAAAATGTTGTATTGTAGCAGATGGGGCATGTAGGAGGAAAGCCTGATAAAATAATTCAATCAGCGTTGTTTCATAGAAACATCACACATTTGGCATCTCACTGTCAAAAAAATTACTTGGGAGTCATTTTAACTCATCACGAACAGGTTTTGCCAGGTTCATTAATACGGAAGCACACTGTGTGGTTTGAATGAAAAGTTTGTGTCGATTTTTTAACCAACAATATTTGTTGGGAAATCTCAGGAGAAAGAAACAATGTCTGCTGAAGGGGCAAAATTAGTCTAGAGAATTTGTAGCAGTAAGTGGTATTGGCTAATTGTGTGTGGATCAAGGATATGGGTTAGAAGTTTGATGATTGATTTGAAATTAATCTGCTTTCTTTCTATTTCTCCCAGGATATTCCAAATTGCTTGTGCAGTGGCTCTAATTGATTTGCCCTCTTTTCTCTTCTTCAAAATGCCTCGCTTTTCTCCCATAGGCATCTCTCTGTTCTTATCATGATTATTTTTTTTTTTTTATGTTTTGGCAACAAAAGCATTCTTCACAGGCAAAACCAAATGCTTAAACCAGGAATAACGATTTAGCATTATTAACTAATGAAACAGTCAGTCTAACAGGGCAAACCTGGGCAACACCTGTCCCATGTTCCAATATTTTGGATTACTTCAAAACAAGACAATAAATAGGGGCCATATAGGTGCTATAATGACACTTTACACATCTAGGTATAAATATAAGGAAGGTAAAATTCTTCTATTTCAAATACTATTCATCTTTTGATCTCGATCCAACATATCAGTTTAAAGCAAATAGCTGATAATAAACCTTGATGTTCCAATACTTTTGAAAAAAAAAATGTCCATATCCATTGAGAAAAAGGAGGCACCTTTGTGATTTTATGGAAAGAAGAGAATGAAATAAAGAAAAAAGAGCAAATGAAAAGACCAAACCGGCAGCACGAATCTTACCGACATTGCCGAGTCGGATATGCAGCCTGCCTTTGACAATGGTGTAGACGCTCATGGCAGACATGGCCCTCTGTCCACCTGCATGCTCTCTTCCCAGACTGGCATCCTGCAGGTACTCAGTGCTGATGACCTCCAGCTCATGAATCACCTGCACAGCAGCTCGACCCTGACGCAACAGATGCTGCAGACACAGAACACACACATCAGCATATTTTCATATCTCAGACCCCCCGCCCCATCACTGGCTTAACTAATGCGTTCAGCGACGTACATTTGAAATTAATTTTTATCTTTTACAATTTACTCCTTCACTGAGCCTATCTTCTGCACGCACCTGTGTTTGTTTTGCATCTGTTTTTTTCTTGCTGCATTTTACATTTTGCTTGTTTTTATATTGCCTCTGTGTTTTGCGTTTGTAATATTTTATGTAGCACTAAAATTAAATATAGATGATTATTACTGATAGAGGCGCAACTCACAACCAGGGACTAGATTCATTAAGCATCTCAGAGAAGTAGTGCTGAATAGCAGACCAGCCATCTGGAAAAAAGACCCATGGGGCAGACAGGTCTGTACGCTGGTCATGAGGCCAAAAAGAGAGAGAAAGAGAGAGATAAAGAGAGAATGCTGTCTGGCTTCTCATCCGCAGCCTAATTAAGACAGTGTAGGCCTTTGAAACACTGGAATAATCAATAACTGTAGGTAGTGTAACTGTATAGACTCGAGCACATTTACCACTGGACCTTTACAATACACTGACAGATGCGAAATGAAGTGCCTGTTAAAAGCATCAGAATAATTACGTTTGAGATTTGGTTCATTACCTGTTAAGAGGCGCTTTTGCTGATATAGGATGCGTTCACATATGCAGTGTGAGTCAGTTTGAACTCTCTTCGGTGTGGTTTGTTCAGGCAGATAAGATAACAGCAATTGCACTTAGACCAGATTGTGGACCAGAACACCTGGTCTGAGACTAACAACAAGGTCTCGGCATTTGTCCAAGCAAATTCCGAAGTTCTTCGATTGCACAGAGAAAGCAATTCAACCCCAAATTAACCCGGCTGTGAAAGATAAACCAAATGTTTTTTGCAGATGTAAGCTTCTTAAAACTGATCTGTGAGGGATGTACTAAGCCAAAGGATCAAGCTGTAGTACTACAGAAATGCCATGAGCTCTGGATATTAGAATTGGTGGACAATAATAGCCAGAGGTAAGATTTCTGTAAAGCTGCTTTGAGACAATGTCTGTTGTGAAAAGCGCTTTAGAAATAAACTTGACAAGATACAAAATGTCGGGTTGTAACACATTAGTGCGTACATGATAAATTCCTTTCTGCATCTACTACCGGCGTAGATATTAACTGGGATGTTGGTTGCCAGGTTGAGGCAACAAATGGGTTGAAATTTGTATAATGTGTCAATTGTGTGAGGTGAATGCGTTTCACACTAGATATGGCAACTAGACAACCTTGGAATAAAATATTGATATTTGAGGTTTGGGCCATACAAATTACGAGTTTCCTAGGAGAAATAACAAAAGGGTAGTCGGACAGGAAAATTCTTTACGTGCTATAACATTAACATTCCCTTTCACTTGAATTAGGTCCAAGTCTGTTCCAGTGTGACAGTGTCTCTGTGCACAAATGAAGGTCTATGAAGATATGCAGTCTATAAGAAACTATGGGACTGGTTGTTTTGGATCATTGGCTTCCTGCACGACAAAGTTCCCCTAATCAGTTTGAATGGATTTCTGTGAAAACTGTCAGGAAAAAAAATTCTACTCTGAACTTCTGAATTAAGTCAGTTTCTTCATCATGAGTTAATCAATCATCGATAATGAATAGTGACCTTGTTTCAGAAGCTGCCATTCAAGCACATACCATTGCACTACACTACCTGCAATATGTGTCCCATATGATTTTATATATATGTTCATGAGCAGATCCTTTCTTCTTCCACACTTTGGCCTTTCTCTCAATTGACTCATCACAGTGCTCCTGAAATTAGTTCCACTCTGGCTCGTACCAACCCTGTGGCCTTCATATATCTGCTCGAACCACTGGTGTATTTTTCCTGGCTAACATGCACCACAGATGTAGGCTAGCCTACCAAGCTAACAACTAGCATGGTGGAAGGCAATGAGAAGTATGGCTGGTGTGGATGAGACAGAGGGAGTCAGTGATATAAACATGACTAAGTATAGAGACATTCCTGATCACCATCACCATCATCTTTGCTCTGCCTGTGTTCAAAATGGTGACTGTTCGGCCTGATACATTCATTGGGTAACAAAATATGATTTATTTTATTTTTTATTAATATATTAATAGGATGTGAGTTCCAGTTACCAGCATGACAGGTAGTAGTAAAGGCAACTTTTTGCTTAAGTACATGTCAGAGCCCAAACTTCTTTAATTTACCTCGAGTGAAAAAGTGTAGTCAGTACTTTACTCTTTTACCAGAGTCTTTTAAAAACATCTGTATCAAGTATCTGCAATTCTACTTGAGTAAGGGATGTGTGTACTTTTGTTATCTCAGATTGTAATAATTCCACCCTTGGGATTGGAATAGTTGGGGTTTTTGCAATGTTCTATATTGTTTAACACATCTCTATATAAAGATACCAGGAAGTAAAAGCTCATTCATCATACAATCTCAAAACAAGATGTCTTCAGTCTACAATTGAACTTGTTTATCCAATGCTATCAAAATTGACTTTTTGCATCATATTGACAAACATTTTTTTTGTCTGTGTAGCATACAATAAATCACCCAAAACTCTCTCCATAAAAGAGAAAAAAGATGATTAAGAATAATTCCTTTACTGTCAGTGTGGGCAAATACACTGTAAGGTGTTTCGTGGTTTCATGCGGGGTGACTAATTTATCCTTTAGGCCAAGTGAAGTTCACTTCAAGATACCTTAAAGTCAAATGCTAATTGAGCAGATTATTATGCTAATTCTTCCCCAATTGAACTAAATGACTCTTCTACATCTTATAGAGGGGATAGGCAAAATGGTAGCCTAGGGAGAACATAAAAAGCTCCATACATACATTAACCCATGCTCAGGACTGAGGCACGAGTCCTAAAGCTACCTGCTGTGCTATAATGCCACCCTGAGACATTAGTAGGAGAGGATAAAGACTGCAGGTGAAGAAAGTCATCCCCCTCCCAGGATTCAGGTATTTGCTTATTTTCAATAGTCTGTATTAATCTGCACACATTTACCTCACAGTGCTTTTGAAAAAAATCTAATTATTTGGTGCTTTTTAGGCTAGATAGTTGGACTTCCAGGAAAGAACAGCATGGGACTGGATTGCTTAGTGAGCTGGTCAATAAATTGAGTGCTTCAGTCATGTTTACAACATAGTTAGCAATGCTTTCACTGTATGTTTTCATTTATTCCAATTTCATGACTGGACATTTCTTCCTTCAATGCTTGGAAAATGACAATTAAAACCTAAATAATTAAAACAATCTAAAGAATCTGACTAAAAGGATTCTTCCAGCACTCTACCATTTTTCTTGGCTCACCCAAGCTGTTTACTAGACACTTGACACACCTCAAACAAATGAACCAAGACAAGTGCAATTGCAACAAGCTATCCACATGTACATCACAGCTGGGTGACAAATGCCACAATCTGATGACAAGAGGCTAAAAAGGCTTATCAGAAGTCCGATCTGCCATCGGTGTGCGTTCTGAAAAAAGGTCACCGTGTCTGTTCCCCACGGCTGTCATTTTGATGACGCGGACGCGCCGAGGTCGCTGCATGTGTTTTACTTTTGTTCTGTTATTCAGCATCTGCTGTTTAACATGTGCCTACTGAACAGGATGCCAGTGCTGGGCATGCAGCCAAGTGGAGTAGACATGGAGTAAAAGTCTGGAAGTGTTACCTAAGAGAGCTGTTTAAATCCATTACCCAGAGCACTCAAATCCAGATCTCATTAATTCTACAGCATTTTATTGTCCCCGCTTACCTGGACAAAGATCAGGGCATAAAACATTCATAGCACTGAGGGAATGGAAAGGCACAGTTTAAAACCCAGTCACAGAGAGATCAGGTATGGGAATGGAAGGCAGTTCCTCTCTCTCTCTCTCTCTCTCTCTCTCTCTCTCTCTCTCTCTTACACTGGATTATTAGTGTAATAATTTGGAGTCTCGGGTATATTTTGGTGACCACACAATCATGTAATAATGGCAAAACGACAACAGATAATAATATCATGCAAACAATATCATTCTCTACCCAGGCTACATTTGGATACTTGGTACACACACATACATCACTTTTGGCTACACGTTGGCAGATTCTACATTACCTAATATAACCTATTACTGTATACAACCTCAGATAATAATGATATCCTGCGAATATTATAATTTGTTTTATTAGTTAGTCTAAAACTACATCTAAATCTGCATGCTGAAATAAGTGAAAGACTTTACTACTGTGCCCTCTGTCGGATATCTACTCTCTACTATTTACATCTGCGCTGACACTGATGTCAGTTCAAGTCTGTCTCATGTCCATATTATATGCGCAAATAAATTAGAACCATATCACTGCTACTTTAGCCTTTAAGTCGACTCATCCACTCAGTCCGCTTGCACGTCGGTTTAAATTAAACCATTGTCCAAATGGGGAAATGTTAGGATGTCTTAAAGAGAGCTCTGAGTAACGCACCTTCGGATGAAATGCCTGGCGCCCTGTAGTTTAAATGGTTAAATGGTTAAAGTAGTGTTCGTGTACATTCTGAACAGTGATGTTAGTGTGTCTTGGGTGTGTAAGTGGCGAACCTTCAGCTGAACAGCTGCTGAGCCGATGAGCAGTAGAGAGTCGCTGTCCCACACGTCGATGTGCAGAGTATGGAGTGCCAGGTAGCGGAAAAACCATACGCGCTCGCCAGGTTTAAGGAACGCAGGATCGACACGGTACTGCAACTGCAGCCCAGGCTGCCCTGAAACAACAATATATATACACATACATCAGTTATAATACTTGAATTGCTAACATTTCCATAGTTCTATACTTTTGTCTTTATACACCCTATTCAACTGAATACCAAATCCATCATGCATGAACACACTCTAAGCTTCAATAAGTGAAGGATGAGCTGAAACTGCAGCAACTACAAGTGTTTTTTTGTTGCCTGGACACTCTGGTACTCTGCTCAGTGCAGTTGTAATCCGTAACTATTTGTTCCTTGCTTAAATGTCGTTCTCATTTTCCATTGCGTAACATCGCCCACGGAATTGGACAGACTTCTCCAGAGGTCTTTTGCGCAAGTGAACATCTTCATCCTATGTTTACTTTACTGCCTTGATCTTTTTTTTTTCTTTTTGGTCACATCAAGCAATATTTTTAGCATAAAGCAAAATCACATGGTAATAGAACCGGGTTTGAAATTTTAAGACTAATTAAAAGCCGGAGCTAAAGACTTAAAAAATGAAAAAAAAAAAAAAATGGAATAACCAGAAACTTTTTTTTTTTTTGGTGGGAAATAAAAAGCTTATTTGACACGAGATATCTCCATTGCTTCTACATCAGCACTACAGTATTACTTCAACATCAGCACTATTGTATACTCCATGGGCCAAAATCTATAGATGTAGATAATACTGATAGAAATAGCAGATCACATTGTTGTTTTTGCTGTAACATGCAATACATTGTATTATAATATCTAATAATTGGCTGGAATTCTTTGGACCTCACTTATAATTGCCTTTGACCAATCAGTAGTCTACAGTATTTCTATACTGCAGCTCCACCCATCAGTCTTATATGCCATGAAGCTGAGAATACAGAGAAATGACACCACAAATAATGTCATTGTTGTGAAGAATTGTGGCATAATATACTGCTTCTGCATATTAATATAGTTTAGTTTAACATTCATTATGGTCTATATTAAGCACTAGAAGTATACAATGTGGCAGTATCAGACACATACAACATTTGCAAGGCTGAACCTCACTCCATGCTTTTCTCATAGTCCAAAAAGAAATTTTAGTCAGATATGAGCGTTATGGAAAGTAGCCTGGTTTAATTTGAACTTAGATAATCTGAAACTTTTCATAGCAGATACATTATGCAGCCATACAAATAGTAGTTACTGTAAACCTCAATACAGCATATACATGCATTCAGATTTTTTACCACAGCTGGCTTAACTTAACTTTGAAGCACTGCTCTTGGTGTAAGTCCTATTCTCATCAACAATATGTTGTGCTGGCAAAATGTGTAATCACTTCCTGTATAGTATCTTTGGAGTATCGTGTCATGCCTGCCGGTGTACATAACCTTAATTCAGTCAGACACACTTGAGCATTATCCATAATAATGAGTTCACCTGGGAGTAAGCATTCACACGAGAGACAAAAATGTGTCTCTAAAAGTTCAGGATCAAATCCTGCAGGCCAGACAATGTAACCTGGACGACGTGCAAAAAACGACCTCCTACACACACTCACATCCTTTACATTCCCATCTGTCTTGACTAATCTACCGCTGGGTATTTCATCTGGCTGAGTGGGAGGAAGAGCTGTTCTCACTGCCCTAACTGCCTTCAATAACATGCAATCTATAGCAGTAATATGTATTTTTGTAGCGTGTATCCTATCCACATGAAGAGGGCGAGTGAGACAATGGGGAACAAATGACACCCAAAATGAGGTGCCAAAATTTTCAATTGCGGTGCTTTTTTTTTCTTCGTCGCTCTCTTTCTTATGTTCTTCCCCTTCTCCTACTGCCTGTCTCAGTTTCTCCATTCCCCTCTCACTGTTCGCACCATTAACTCTCTCAGCAAGCAGGCAGAGGGCTGCTGGGAGGACAAAGCAGAGCTGCACTCGGCTTTCAGCTAGACACCGAGTCAGAGACGAGGACAGGGCGAGGGGAGGAGAGGCAGTAAAGAAATGTTTTTAAGGGATTGTAAATGGACACTGAGATTGGTGTTTAAGGGCTTCTGGTCAACAAATGTTCACAAGAGCATTTTGATAGTCAGAAAATACCCCATTTGCCAGTGATATGAACAGGAAAAGTGGCAGTGTAAGGTTATGGCTAAAAATGGTGGATAAAATGGGACAAATGAGCAGTTCTGGTGCTTTAGGACAAGCAGATTTTTTCCATTTTATTTTCCAACAACAGCTTTTTAAACTTGTTGATTATGCTGTGACAAAATTTTACTACCTGTAAAAGTGTAAGCGCTACCTGTCCTCGTCTACATATATGATCTCACAATACAATTGTATTTGTATAGCGCTTTTAACAAAGGACATTGTCTCAAAGCAGCATTCCAGAGATAAATCGGGTATATAATAATGTGGTGGCGACTAGGGCAAGAAAAAACTCCCTCCCTGAGACCCGAATGGCCATTCATTATAGTCACAGCCTGTGACTGAATCATACGAGTGTGAGAGAGAGAGAGAGAGAGAGAGAGAGAGAGAGAGAGAGAGAGAGAGAGAGAGAGAAAGAAAGAGTATGCCATGCTTCTCAAACAGAGAGCAAATTTTAATTCAATTAAATTCAGTTTAATTCAGTACAGTTTAATTCAATTCATTTCAATTTAGGGTATTTGTATAGTGCTTTTGGCAATAGTTGTCCCTAAGCAGATTTACAGAGATAAAGTGTTTATGCAGTTGGAATGTATACAAGAAGTTGAGAGCCTATAAGTTTGTTCCTTATAAGTTTATCCCTAATAAGCAAGTCAGTAACAACTGAGGCAAGAGAAAACTCCCAGATATGGGATGAGGAAGAAACCTTGAGAGGAACCAGACTCAGAATGAAACTTATGTTTATCTGGGTGGCATATAATGTCCATTTCTTACAGTATTATTCGATCATTGTTGAGGTGTGCTTTTTAGTAATGCTCTTAAATAGGTGTAGTATTCAGTGATGGACAGTTAAACAGGTGTACTGTTTAGTAATGGACACCAATTTTGCTGCCTTGCTTCAAAGCAAAAATGGCTGTGGCATCGTTGGGACACAAAATACAATAGATCAGCTTTTACTAGGTGTTTACAAATGACAATTTCGAGTTGCAGAATCAGAAGCCTGCAAGAACATGAGTTTGGCTTAGACTTGTCATAAATCCATTCTACATTTCCAAAGAAAACTCATCTTGTATATAAAACATGAAGACAGAACACTGAAAATGTATGGCCTACATGGTTAAGCGGGAACTTATTTTATTAAAGAGGACAGAAACAGGTTGTACTCCATTAGGAATCTTTCCAGAAGCATCTACAGACCAGCTAAATCATTGTCCTATTTCTGAGAACTCAAATCCACCCACTAAATGCCCTTTAACTGCATGGACAATTTGCTCACATTTCTCAAATGTGGGATCAGGGCCTGTCAGTGTATACACAAAAATCCACACATTTTACTTTAATGAGGCAGATTTGTGGCTGACAGTTGAACAGTGCTCTAGCTTCTGATGAAATAGCAAGAAACCTTCTTTCTAAAAAAAAAAAAAAAAAAAAAAAAGAAAGAAAAAGAAAAACAATACCGAATTTATAGGTAATATTAGAATATTATAGATAGGCAAAAAATGAAGAAATATTGCTTCAGAGTCTGCTTTAAAATATACATCCAAATATTGCGTGTTTGTCTGAAAATGTAAAAAATAATAGCCAGAGGATAAAGCAGCATTTATATTTGTGAATGAAAAAAATAAATCTGCCTGAAATACGCCTACAAAGCAACCATGCATACTAATGTGTTTTCAACTGACGCCAAAAATGTCCTTGTGAAAACACACACACACACACACACACACACACACACACACACACACACACACACACACACACACACTGCCGATCACTGCCCATTTATTACTGTGAAAGGCTGAAGTACAAAAATATATGTGTGGCAGGCGGGCAAACAGACATCATGGCTCCTAATGACTAAGGAAAAAACAAAAGTAGAGTTTTATTAAAGTCGTGTTCAGCTGTGGGTCACGGTTAGTGCAAAAATAAATGGTGGACCCATAATGAATGCTTCTGGCAGGAGAACAAGCCCACCGTGCCAGTTTGGGTGTCCTGCTAACAACTAGAGCATCACTGAGTCTTTCCGCTCGAGTGCTTTCCACACTCTTCAGCACGCCCGGTGTGTTTGCAGAGGGAACTTTTCTGAAAAATTAAAGCTCAGACAAGTCGACTGCTACAGTTCACCTTCTGTAAAAGAGTATTTGTTGCTCAAATACTGATTGTGTGGAAAACCCTTAAAGTGAACTAGTGTGGGCTTCAGGTTAAGACACAGGCGATAATATGAAGCACCAGGTAGTTGGTTTGTGATACCCAGTAACTTCCAACGGTACAGAACTACCACAAACTCATGCTTTATGCTCTATATACATTACCTGCCCACTTTAATAGGAACACCTTTACAATACCTCTGCTCAATTTTGCAGTTATTTAAATCAGCTGAACATGTGGCAGAAAAATCATGTGATTATTTCCAGGTAGTCCATGGCTTATAATGGAGATGTTTTCAGATGACCCCATTGTAGCTTGCAAATAAATATTTTTTTTAAATTGAACAAATTTCAGTATATATTTTTGCGAATTAAAGTAATTTAGAGTACTGCCTTGTGTAAACATTATAGTATATACACTATATAAACAAAAGTATTGGGTCACCTGACCTTTTCTGCTATATGTGGTACATTTACTTATAATCCTATACTCCTGTACTCATGTTAGTTCTCACTCTTCAGTGTTCTGTATTGTTGAAAGATTTATGTTGATGTCACCCAAATGAGGATGGGTTCCCCTTTTGAGTCTGGTTCCTCTCAAGGTTTCTTCCTCATAACATCTAAGGGAGTTTTTCCTTGCCACAGTCGCCATGTCTGCTCATCAGGGATAAATACACTCGTTCACCATGACTGCTGATTTCTGTGAAGCTGCTTTGAGACAATGTCTGTTGTGAAAAGCTCTATAGAAATAAACTTGACTTGACGTTCTTCTCCAAACTGTTACCACAAACCTGGAGGCACTCAATTAAACAGGATATCTTTGGTATAATAAAATTTTGCATTCACTTGAAATTGGAAACCCAAACCTGTTCCAGCATGGCAATGCCCTTGTGCACAAAGTGAGCTGCATGAAGATATGCTTTACATGGCTTGGAGAGGAAAAACTCTATTACGTAGCCTGCTATAGAGCTCTGATCTCATCCCTACTGAACCCTTTGGGATGAATTGAAACACTGACTGCACCCCAGGCCTCCTCAAACTACACCAGTACCAGACTTTACTAACACCCCTGTGGCTGATGAACACAATTATCCATAGGCACACTCCAAAATCTGGTGGAACAGCTTTCCAGAGGATTGGAGGAAATTCTACTGGGACTAAATTTGGAATGTGATGCTCAAAAAGCACATAATATACTTATGATCAGGTGTCCGCAAACTATTGGAAATATAGTGTATGTATGTGGCAGCGGTAAGAAGCATGCATGTAGGTGATGAAACTAAACAGTGCACTCTGTTTTAGTGTCTGGTGAATTTGAAACTGGACTTTGAAATTCCAAAACCACAAAAAATCTTAAAGAATTGTATCGCACATCCGCTTTTACGTTTGCCTTCTGTCAAATATTTTAACAATTTTGTCCTATCACTATTATTAATGTAAAATGAAAAAATAAAATTTAATAAAATCATAAGTTGAACCATTGTAACCCAGGAACTACCTGTATATATTATATTTTTTAAATATTTTAGTTTTAATTAACTTTATTATCTTCAATGGCAAACCAAACTCTTAGCAAAGTCCATTTCAACTCCTGGTTGTAACCACAAATTGGATACGTTCATTGCGGGTGATTACTTTTAAAATGCACTATATAGAGATTATATATTACTACAGCTCCACTACCACCATATGCATTTCTTTTGTTGCACAGTGCACCAGTTACTTTCCAGCTTCCAGATGCTCAAATCCCCATCGGATTGTGCAAATCTGTTATGTTATGGGACGCATGCCATGCTTTGTCAAAGACATAACTTTAATTTGTTTCTGTTCTTTAAATGTTTTCCAACTTTTTTATTGCTCTAGCGGAAATGTTTTCCTATTAGCAAAACTTTGAGTTGTTCCTGAAGCTCAGAGATCTTAATTATCCAGGGAAGAATGTACATTAGTATAATATTATGTCCTGGAATAACTTCTGCTTTCAAATCAGAACAGAATGAATAGGCAAAAACTCACCCTTGGCAACCTCGCCAAAATGCTGAAGAGTTAAATAATAATGAATGAATGTAGAGTGAGGATAATGATCTCACCCGGTCCGACGCTGCCATCCCTGTTAGTTACAAATAGAATGCAGGGGTAATTGGGTCTTGAATCGGCCTCAGATGCCAAAAGCTTGAGGCGCTGTGTGGTGACCGGCGGAAAGCGGTACAGCTGAAAGGTGAAATGTATCATGCTAGGCCATTCTGCATTCACACCCGCCTGATGGACCCTGGGAAACAAAGAATTTTGGGTAAACAAAGCTGCCAGTTTGGGGTAAATCCAAAAAAGTCTGAAGGAACAATCACAGCAACAATATATGGCTGCATATGTGTGGATGCCTGACCATTACACTCAATACGTGGCTCTTCACTAAACTAATGCCACAAAGTTGGAAACACATAATGCTGTACAATGTTTTTTTGTATGCTGTAGATTTGTAATTTCTTTTCTTTCGGCTTAAATATGTTACAGCATATAAACATCAAGGCTAAAGGGGAAGACCTTTAACACAGAACACTGACCTCAACCCCACTGTGCACCTTTAGGATATATAGGATAATTTTAATTGCACTACCTGACATCACTAAAGCTCTCATAGATGTATGAGCATTAATGTACACAGCCACGCTCCAAAACCTAATCGAACACATTTACAGAAGTGTAGATGGTCAAGTGTCTACAAACATTTGGCCATATAATGCATTTTATATTGAAAATCTTTAACAAAAACAATAAGAAGCAGTATACATAGTGTCTTGGACAAGTGCACCTCAATGCTCTCGCAACACCACACTTTTATGATTCCGCAGTGCCTTCTGTCCCACTAACTCTTTTCAGAATCAGTTGAAGTGGTACAAGTTTTTTGAACATCCCATTCTACGTTAAGTTCTCATTTGCTGTTATAATATCCACTCCACTCTTCTGGTAAGATGTTTCACCAGATTTTGGAGTGTGCTTGTGGAGATTTGTGCTCATTCAGCCACAAGAGTGTTAGTAAAGTCAGGTACTCATGTAGGGTGATGTAGGATGTAGTGGCTTTATAGGCCACTTAAGATCATCCACTCCAACCCAAGTAAGCAACTTTTTTTGGATTTGAGTTTGCATTGTGCACAGGGGCATTAGAATGCTGGAATAGGTTTAGGTCTCCTAATGTAGGAAAGTGTAAGGAAAATGTGATGCTACTGCATCTAAATACATCCTGAACAATTGTGTGCTTCCAATTTATTGGTAACATTTTGGGAAAGAAATACATATGGATGTCAGGAAAATGCAGGTGTCCCAATACTATGCACGTACAGTATTAGGGGAGTGGTGGGGAGTGGTAGCTCCAGTGGTTAAGGCGCTGGATTACTGATCGAACTGGGGGTTCAAGCCCCGGTATCGCCAAGCTGCCACTATTGGGCCCTTGAGCAAGGCCCCTAACCCTCTGTTCTCCAGGGGCGCTGTATCATGGCTGACCCTGCGCTCTGACCCCAGCTTCCAAGCAAAACTGGGATATGCGAAGAACAAATTTCACTGTGCTGTAATGTATATGTGACAAATAAAGGCTATTCTATTCTATTCTATTCTATTCTATTGTGCATATGGAAACATTGACAAAGCTAAACACATTAAAATCTCATAAATCCAGCACATAAGTAGATAACTTGGTCCATACTTACAGTCTTGAAGTCAAATGTACAGTCGCTATTCAACCAGATAAAACTGCTGGCTGAAATTCTCTTATTTAATTTGTACATTTATTTTAATAAATTTCAGTCTAATACATCACTGTCTATAGTATCATCTAATTCCCAAGGACTTGTATGGCAAATGTTCCACATAATTCTAGTTACAGTATTGCAATAAATGGTTGGGGAAAAAAAAAAAACACACAATGTGTCAGGAATAAATGAATTGCTGCAGTACAAGTGGAATAAAACACTTTAGAGTGAGCTGTTCTAGACACAAACATCCATTTAGCTTCTTTTATTGGAAAAACCAAGCAAAACGAAAAGAAAAAAAAAAGGAAAGAATATAAAACTGTAACGGTAAACGGAAGGCACAGGAGCTGAAAGTATTAATGGTCGATGGCTTGAGCCGAAGCCGAGTTGATTTATGTAACTGTAAGTGCAGAGGCTTTCATCACAAATAAAAATTCCTGCCTTTATGGAGGTCACAAAAATTCCTCACATTCCAGTGTGACACTATATTTATGATCCCATAATTCTGTCGGAACGAGTGAGTAAATTATGACGGAAGTTTAAAACCCGTGTGGTGCCTCAGCAATTCCTGGACACAAGATAGATTGTTTTTTTGCCAACTCACCGTTCCTTGGCCTTTAGCTGTCCTGGGAAAAAAACGAAATCAATATAAACTCGGTTAGGTGTGATTTGTTGAAGTATGCGTTTCCCGCCGGATTTGTTACCCAAAACATGACTCAACATAATGAAAATTAATTATGTCCGTTATGATCTGGCAGCACTTTATGTAACTAATGTTCGCTCGGCCTTGCCTTCTTTTCGTCGCTACGTGGCCTTGAGCGTTCCACCTGGATTACGCTAAGACCGAATAAATACGGAAAGAAAAGCGGTGGAGGAAATGAAATTCATCAATGCCTGCAGTGACATTTCTGAGCTGAGAAGGCTAAAGAGCATCTCTCTATTAGACAGGATAAATTAGAACAGAGAGACAGATTAAGGTGGGATGATTGCTTTCTTGCCTTCTTTGGCAAGATTAGCAATCTATCACTTACCATTAGATAAAGCCCGAATTAAACACAATCACCACACACACACACACACACACACACACACACACACACACACACAATTGCATTTATGTACACACACACAGTCTCAGTACACAGAAATTGACGTATTATTCACTTCGAATGCAAGCTGACCTCTGAGCCAATCAACCAGATTGGATTCATCCATCTACCCCCAGCCTCTCTTATTCCTAATTCAATCATCCTGAACCTGAATTCCTAAATTTGACATTGAATCATTCAATCAAAATCAGCTCCGACAGTAGTTTCAGCTGCAAGGTGAATCTTAAGGTTTATATTATTTTGCTGATTATTATACATGATTTCACAGCATGAATGAACTCCTGAAACTGATTCGTTATTTCATAAAAGCATAAAAGTAGTGATACACTCAGTAAAATAATACTCCAGTCAAACTTTCACTTGAGTAAAGGTACAAAAGTATTTGCCCTCAAATGTTAAGAATCTACAGTACTATGATTTATTATGGATATAATTTCTCTATTGACATTTTTGCCACAAGTCTTGCTTAATAAACTCAGTTAATGGAAAAAGACTCTCATATTACTCTTAACACACCAATCTATTAATAAAATGATATTAATTTGTCATCTATTAAAATGATCATGAACCAAAACCAAGGCCTCTGGTGTTCGCACGTTCGGGTCAGCATTGTTTTCTATTACTATTGAATTGTTCTACCATTTGTGTTCACTAGGTGGTATATACATGTTAATGGATTTAAAGACGTGTCATAGAAAAAGACTCTTTTTCATGTACGTGCAGTAAAAAGAATAGAAAATGCTAAACTACAGCTCGTGTCCTGCCTGTTAAATTTTTGAATCCTACTTCAACATAACGATCAGGAGTTTCTTACATCATTTATTCCTCATAAAACGTTCTGTTGCTGATGAACTGACGCTAAACTGTATGTTCCTGCTAAGTAGATGGCAATCAAAATTGTTTGACTCTGATTGGTGGCATGCTTGACCAGTTACGTTTTCTTTTACTTACTGTATAAAGTAAAAGTAAGTAAAAGTTAAAAGTAAAGTAAAAGTTTCCACGAATGGATAGTCAATCTATTTAAATCTGCTGCTCCGACTGCTAACACATAATACATTACCGCTAAAATGAAACCCCAAGCTAGCAAAATTAACAAAAAACTTACACAAAAACGGATTCACGTTTATTATATTTGAAAAATACTAGTTTTTATGCCGTCGTATCAGTTTATTTTCTTGTATTTGCCCGCCACACCTTAAAGGCCGCTCCGTGAAAATATTGTCTGACATTAATCCGGTCTGTGGCGCAAAAAAATTGGGAACCGCTGCTTTAAATGAATACTTTTCAGGTTTGTAATCTAGTCAACATTGGCATGGACAAATATTGATGCTTTATTTGCAAATGTATGTTTATTATTAGTGAAGCCAGAATCAACATAAAGCATGTGTTGTGTAGAAGGCTTTAATATCACCTTTATATTTAGTTATTTAGTCATTTATTTATAATCAAAGTGGTCAAACAGAAATGAGCGCGGCAATAATCGTGCGTTCAAAAGATTTGCGTTATTAAGGCGTTAATTTGACAACCCTTATGGAAATACTGCATTAAAGGACAGATACACAAAAAGCTTGTTAAGTACAGTATTTACATTTATTTACATTTACTTTGTTACTGTCCACACAGCTCAGACACTAGCTCTGATTATAAGCTAAGTTCATGCTAATGTGCTCGATACAATGTGCATTGTTTCCATAGAGACATGCATACATATTCATATAAACAATTTTAAATAAAACAATCAGTCAGGATTACAGACAAATACCACAATTTCCAATTAGCCACTCATCATCACACGTCATGTCGCATGATCCCTGCAGTTGAATCACATACTTTTACCACTTGCACATGTATTTGAAGTCACATATATGGAAAAACTCACCTTTCACACTAGTCTCGTGCTTTGTTGTTACTGTTCACAGTTTCATTGCTTCTTCAAGTTTCTTCAAAAAAATGACATGACACACGGATAAAAATGCTGAATGGATAACGTCAGAAAAACGGATGCGTGTGATGAAAAGAGCCTGAGGTGAGAAGAACGCTTATTGAATTAAACAAACAGTAAAAATACCTTTAGGATATAATTAGGTAATTAGAGTGTAGGTGACATTTCTTCTCACACACTGCATTCTGCAGTATGAAAATCGCAGGTTTTAGATTTTTACATGTATATTTTATAATATTCCAGCATCATGCATGGGTAAAAGATCTAATCATCAAACCATAGAGGATTTGTTTCGTTGATTACACATGTCTACGAAATGAAATAAATAAAAAAAAAAGAAGAAAAGAAGAACGATTGAGACACTTCCCCAGGCTTATCTGTTTTCACCAAAAAAAACAGTGAAGAGAAATAAAACCAAATAATGCCCCTCATTCTTTCCTTCCTCATACTGCTGGAAAAAAATATTTAGACATGATAACGTGAAAAAAGAAGGGCATAGATTCATACATCACTTTCTCATTTCTTTCAGAGATATCGAAAGTGCATTTGTGATATTTTTGCAGTTTTAGTATAAAAAAATAAAAAATACAGTGAATGCAGTGGCTTAGAGAGACAATGTTAAAATACAAACTCTGTCCGTGTCCCTTTTTAGTGGACGTGCTGACAGGATGCTGGGTTTGTTAGTAAGGGAAAGACAATCAGTGGCTAAAAACAGCCTGAAATGCCAGCTGAGCTGACAGCTTCAAACTTACTGGGTGAGTGAGAGTTGAATGGAAAGAAGCTTGCCACACTCTCAAAAATTTTAAATTGTGAATATTGAAATTGTCTATGAGGCCAGACTGAGCCCTAGTCCTAGCTTTTAAATAAAGGTCAAATGTATTCGACCTACAGTTCCAACCCAAATAATGGAATAACCAAGTAATAGATAGGTAATAACATTGTAATATGTATGTGCTAGTCTATATAAAGCCTAAATACATTTTGAAACACTATTACTAGACTAAAATCAATGCGGGTTTGTAAATAAAATGAAATCAAAATAAAGGTAATGTATAGCAAGGTTTCATGAAACAATCATTTCTTTAACCCATAACATTTTCTAAATGCACTATATGAACAATGTTAATAAGACATTATATATGTGCTTCTTCCCCAAATTGTTAGCACACAGTAACAGGCACACAATTGCAAAGAATGTTTTAGGATGTGGGAGCATTACATTTTCTCCTTACTTCAGCTAGGAGACCCAAACCTGGTCCAGCATGACAATGCGTGCGGGGTTTACATGGCTCGGAGTAAAAAATCTTGAGTGGCCTGCTATACACTCTGACCTCCACCTTACTGAAGACCTCTGGCATGAACTGGAATGCAGACTGGACCCCAGGTGTCCTCACCATAAATGCACACCTGACTTTACTAAAGTTCTTGAGGCTGAATGAGCACAAATCTTAGCAAGCACACTCCAAAATCTAGTGGAACAACTTTCCATAAGAGTGGAGGTTATTATAACAAAAAATGGGGACTTCGTGTGGAACGAGATGTTCGAAAAGCACATACGAATCTTATGGTCAGGTGTCCACACAGTTTTGTATATATAGTGTAAACATTTTAAAGTGCATCTGTTAAAATGCTCTACCGAATGCATTAAATGCATTAGGGGAAACCCATCTGTAGCAGCAAGTAAGAATTAAAAACATGGGGCAGTTAAGTAGGTGGATATTAGTGGTCTATGTAGTTCCTGCATTATATGGATGCTTTAAGGATAAAAAATTGCTTGATCATCAAGCTTAGAATTGACCTGTGAATTCAAACAGTGCACCAATATACAGTAGCCTGTACTGCATTGTCCTGCCCTCTGCCATGAAGACTCATATCAGTAATTAGTTCTATACTGTGCAGCAATATTGCTTTGAATAGAGAAATGTGTTTCTGTAAAGTCTCACTCTTATAAACAAGTATAATCCCAAAGACTAAAATGCTAATCGAACATTGCCAGAAGGAGGCCCTGAGCAAAAAGAACAGACATGCGTCATGTCCACACCAATAAGCTTGTTAATCAGGAAGGGTCAACACCATTTATTTCAGACCGAGAACAAGGTTTTGGGACTCGCTAATAAAGATACTGATACTGAGACCTAGTGCCAGCTAGTGGTCATTAGATGGGAGAGTGAAAAGTTATCGATAGCTCAGCAAATTAAATGAGCAGGGTGAGCCAATATACCATATTTCAAACTCTTAATGATTACAATTTATAATAATTCTTTATAGAAGAAATAGAACTAATAAAAGACAAAGGTACAGAGAAAAAAGATTCTCTGAAAAAATGAAAATGAAAAGAAAGGAAAAAATAAAGAAGACGGCTCATGATTGGGATGTTTATAAGTGTATACAGGTGTAGTCAACCAATTCAACCAATATCGTCTAGATAACTGGCTACAAAAGCGAGTACACCCTAAGTGACCATGTCGAAACTGTGTCTAAAGTGGCAATAATTTGTGTGAGCACCATTGTTATCTAGCATGGAATTCACCAGAGCTGCACAGGTTGTTGCTGGGATTCTCTTCCACTCCTCCATAATGACATCACGGAACTACTGAATGATAGACACATGGACCTTCTGCACCTTCTGCTTGAGGTGCAGAAACAAAGTGCTGAAGTTCGAGTCTGGCAGTTGTCATCTTGGCGGTGTGTTTGGGGTCTTTATTATGTTGGAAAACTACCTTTCGGCCCAGTTTCTGAAGGGAGGGCATCATGTTCTGCTTCAGAATGTCACAGTACAGTGCAGCCCCAAACCACTATGCTATCACCACCATGCTTGACTGGAGGCAAGACACAATTTTATTAGTACTCCTCTCCAGAGTGTCACCACACATGCTGGACACAATCTGAGCCAAACAAGTTTATCTTAGTCTCATCAGACCACAGGACATGGTTCCAGTAATTCATGCTCTTGGTCAGGTTGTCTTCAGCAAACTGTTTGTCGGCTTTCTTGTGAGCCAGCTTTAAAAGAGGCTTCCTTCTGGGACCACGGCCATGCAAACTGACTTATTACAGTGTGGACATATGGTCTGAGCACTGACAAGCAGACCTTCCACTTCTGCAACCTCTAAAGCAATATGGGAAGCACTCATGCATCTGGTATTTTGAAGCAGCTTCTGCACCTGACGCACAGCAAAAGGACTCAACTTCTTTAATCGACCTTTGCGAGGCCTGTTCCGAGAAGAACCTGTCATGGAAAACCTCTGTATGACCCTGGCCACTGTACTGTAACTCAGTTTCAGGGTGTTACTGATCTTCTATAGCTTTGGCATCTTTGTAGAGAGCAACAATCCTAATTCTTAAATTCTCAGAGAGTCTTTACTATGAGGTGCCATATTGAACATCCAGTGTTCAGTATAAGAGAATTATACAGAAAGCAGCAAATCTTAACTGCTCTAATAAAAGATACACAATTTTGTATGGTCCTGTCATGCAGACGAAAACATGAACATGATGACTAGGACACATGGCTTTGCATGGTTACATGATGTACAGCACTTAGGGTGTACTCACTTTTGTTGTCCGTTATTTTGACAACAATGACGTATGTTGAGTTATTTTTAGAGGACAGTAAATCTGTACTCCTATACAAGCTGCACCCTGACTACTCCAAAATATATTCAAGTTCCATTTCTTTAGTATTCTTCCTTAAGAAGATACACTAAAATGGTTGCTAAAACCTTTGTGAAATGTTTGATAACCACAAATAACCAAAAAATATAAAACCTTATATCGATCTTTGTAGTCCATATAGCTGCCTGCCCCCTGCTGACAACGGAATTAGTGTTAATCAATAAGGGATGTCAAATAACCTTTTATTTAGCTCTGTTATCTCTGCTTTAAACAGTGGAAAATACGATTAGGCATACTCTTTATAACATTAGCTAGTAAAAGGCTAGTTTAATTGAATGGCATTAGCTAGCTATTAGTTGCCTTGGATAAAAAGGAGTTGACTGTGGAGAAGCGTGAGCTTTGCTTCAGCTCAGCATTAGCAGATGCATGAACCGTCGGGCCCTGCGTGTCACATGACTGTCATAATTTATGGAGGATAATCCTGAGAAAAGATAAAAAGAGATATGGCAAGTAAGACCTGCATCAGAATTTCTTACTGCCAATAAACAATAGTGAATGATTGTCGGGAACAACACACACTATACGGACAAACGTTTGTGCACATCTGACCATATATGCTTCTTAAACATTCTATTCCATATTTAGCCCCTCGTTTGCTGTAATAATAATCTCCACTCTTCTGGGAAGGTGTTTCACTAGATTTAATCAGGTACTGATGTAGGGAGAGGAAGCCTGGGGTGCAGTCAGGATTCCAATTCCTCCAAAAAGTGGTCAATTGAGGTCAGAACTTTATAACAGGCTTTCAGCATGACAATAAGCCTGGCTTTGAGATATATGTGTATCATGCTGGAACAGGTTTGGGCCTAATTCAAGTGAAAGGAAACATACATTTAATAGAGTCAGACATCCCATAGATGTATGTACCTCAAACTTTGTGGTAACAGTTTATTTTGTGGTAACAGGTGAGCAGTTGGTTCATTTTATTTAATATGTTAAGATGAGCATGTCTCAGTGCTCGCACAATTGAAGTGCTTTCATGTGCTGACTGTAAAAGACTGTAGAAAGATCATTACTCATAATCTTACATTCCAGTGCTCATGTTAGTTCTCACTCTCCAGTGTTCTGTATTGTTGAAAGATTTATGTTCGAACTCTTGATGTCACCCAAATGAGGATGGGTTCCCCTTTTGAGTCTGGTTCCTCTCAAGGTTTCTTCCTCATAACATCTAAGGAAGTTTTTCCTTGCCACAGTCGCCATGGCCGCTCATCAGGGATAAATACACTCAGTCACCATAACTGTTAAATTCTGTAAAGCTGCTTTGAGACAATGTCTGTTGTAAAAAGCGCTATAGAAATAAGCTTGACTTGACTTGCCACATTCTGATTCACCGATCAATGTTTACGATTATCCTTGTGTAATTCATGCCAACTTCATTTAAGGCCTTACAAATCGTTTAAAATAAATATATGTAAAAATATAGTAAGATAAGAGGTAATATGTGAACTGAGCAACTGTGTATGAGTATGCTGTATGTATGTACATAGATGTACACGATTGTGTATGTGTATAATGTGTACGACTGTGTGTATTGAAAGGGAAGTGGTTGCTCAGTGGTTAAGGCTCTGGGTTAATGAATGGAAGCCCCACTATCACTAAGCTGCCGCTCATGGTCCCATTAACAAGGCCCTTAACCCTCTGTGCTCCAGGGGTGCTGTATCATGGCTAACCCTGCTCTCTGACTCTAGCTTCCCAACATCGCTGGCACATGCAACTACAAAATTTCACTGTGCTGTAAAGTACCTGTGACATATACAATATAAAGCACCTTTATTCTTATGCTGGAGATCATTTTTTATTCTTTTTATTTTTTCAGAACACAGTTTGTGGTTTTCTTGGACTCTTTAGAGTGACAGCAACACTACAGCGATAATTTTGAGTAGCTGCGCATACATAAGAGTCTATATCTGATACCTGTGATGTGAGAAGACTGGAAAATTGTATGTTAAATGCAGATTTAATGGCATGCACAATGGCAGAGGTTCCCAATCGATAAGCAGGCTAAGAGTCAAAAAAGAGAGGAAAAAAGTCAGCCAATTAACTAGAGGATGTCAGGGGTCAGGCAAGAATCAAGGCAGTGAGACACGAACAGGTGAGGATGAAAGTAAATAATATAGAATGGCTTGGTAACAGAGACAAAAGCAAGTGAGTGTATACTTCATGAGGTGTTCAATGAATTAAAAAAATATATAAATTTTTAACAATGGCTTTGTCTCTGTGTGTGTGTTGGGGTGTGTGTGGGCAGTAAGATCACTGCAGAAGACGAGGAAGATCAGAAGGGCGTGAGGTCAAATCCCACTAACACTAACCTGCTCAGTTACAGTAAATAAATGAGAAAATTATAAAAAGAAAAAAATTTGCTTTACAGCACAGTAAGATTCTTTCTTCGTACTTCCCAATGATGTTAGGAAGCTGGGGTCAGAGCGCAGAGTCAGCCATGGTACAGCACTCCTGAAGCACAGAGGGTTAAGCTCCTTGCTCGAGGGCCCCACGAATGGCAGCTTTGCGCTACCGGTGTTTGAACATCCGACCTTAGGATAAGTGACCCAGAGCCTTAACCACTAAAGTGAATCTCTCTGCATTAAGGTGTCTGGCAAATGCTGTAAATGTAAATGCAGTGTGTGTGTGTGTGTGTGTGTGTGTGTGTGTGTGTGTGTGTGTGTGTGTGTATGTTATGTTGGAGTTTATTTTAAAGCCATAGTGTTTGTTGAGAAATTTAGTCTGAATGAACCAGTGGCAAGACACCAACACTATGGGGTTTAATGCATGCCTTTTCATGTTTGAATTAGAAAAATGTCTGTGCATTTGCAATAATATTAGCACCGTACCCTAAATGCATGAGCCCGAGGGGATTTTTTTCCTGCTTGGCATTTCGGGAACGGCTTCAGCAGAAAGCTGAGTGATGACTGTATCTGTTTCTGTATGTCAAAGGGACAACTTAATCAAAGTGTCACCAGCTTCATAGTGAGAGACAAGAGATTCCGTTTCTGTCTTCTTTCACAAGTAAAATGGCACATTGTCCCGATGATGTGAAACACGACATTTAGAAGTTGGGAAAATGTATTATTGCTTTTCCTCTCAATATTTTACTTTGCGACTTTTTAATATTACCTGCTCGAAAACCATGATATACTCTGCGTACTTCTGAAACATTTCCAAGTGCAGTATAACGTGCACCAGACATTGTAGATTTCGTATCGCTATAACAAATAAAATACAATACACGAAAAATATACTGTAAATACCTGGAATAAGCCAAAAACTGAAGCACGAGTGTGTTGACTTGTAGTTGATCTGCTTCTTCTCTGTGGGGGTCAAAGTTCACAGGCTCATCAGGGTCGAGAAGCTCAGCCACTTGGTTGAGGTCGTCACGGATTTCGGGGAAGCGGGAGGAGAAGAGATGAGCGAGGAATCCTCGAGAACTCGTCCTGCTAGAGCTAAAGTAGAGAAAGCTACAATTATATACAAGTTTGTTCAGTTATTTTTCAGCTATTGTCACAACAATTCCAGTCAGGTTTTTGATGCAGTTCCATATCACATCAAAAATACAGAAATAACTGAAATGTTAGCCTAGTGTCCACCACTATTGAATACAGATCTGACAATCAACACAATGAAAAACAGTTTTACTTTGTATAGGTAGAGAGCATGAACATTTTAACAGCTGGGTGACAGCTGTATTGGACAAGCCACACGAAAAAAAACCCATACAAATGCAAGCAAACCTTCAAATCAGCTGTTACATGTTAACAAGCTTTTCTGTTTTCATGCATTATTAAATAATAGAAAAATAATAGAAAAATAGAATAAATAAATATTGATATTAATTCACAGGAATTTCTCTCATTACTGCAATCACATGTGATGTCTCACACTCTCACTTTGTTGCTTTTTTCCCTATCAATCTTAATTATTTTGTATAATTTAATATTTTGGATTGGATAAAAAAAAAAAAAGAGGCAGATTTATAAACACAAACACCTGACACATCATGCATGTGAACAATGTCTTGAGGGGTTTAAATGTACTGCAAGTAGAATAATTGACTCTGGTTTGTCAAATTATTAGAAACAAATTTATTGGAATTATTAGAAAAGATTACCATCTTTGGTGCAGATAATGTTCTTTAAAAAAAAAAAAAAAAAAAAAAAAAAAAAAAAGGGCTTTTCATTAATTATTCCTTACTTATAAAGAAAAGGCTTCTGTTGCTTTTCGTTGTACTTTATTCTTTATTTCATTGAAATGCAAATTAAACGATTCTCCAACGCATGTTATACGGTGATTGCAAATGGACAAAATATTGGAACAGCAAGGCCAATTATTTTGTTTCTGCTAATACACCAAGACATTTGGGTTGGTGATAAAAAGAGAAAAACTCGCTGTTCCAAAACTTATGGAGGATTCCTGGAAATCCCAGCTTCAAAACTGATCAATGAGCATCTATAGGTCTTGTTTGATACGGTAAAACACTCCTGAAAATGTGAGACGCATGTTCTCCAACTCACAGGCTGAGACTAAACCGTTTTACAGTAGATTCAACACTTCTGCACTGCAATCCGAGTACAAGTCCAAAGTAACAGCTCCTCAAAAACTCGAGCACAGCACTTAAGTGAGCATGAAGAAGCCCAAGAGAGGCATCTGAGAGTAAAGAAAACAGCCTGAGGGCCAGAACTTCTATCTGTTTCCAATCCATCTTCATTCAAATAAACACTTACACTCCTCCTGCATGCCTGGGCTTTGATTTGTAGGATGTAGATGAATATGTCAGATATGATGGGAAACCCACCACCACCACCACCACCACCACCACCACCATTCTTGTAGAAAAGAAAAATGGTTCAGGAAAAAAACAGGTAAGAGATTATATTTTCAATTATCCCACAAGACTCAAAGTAAAACTGTATCTCATTCAAGATGATTTTAACACGAATAGTGATCATAAAATAAAAATGTGTTTCTTCAAGAAAAGTAATTGACGACCAGAAACATCACACCACCCACAAGCCTGCAAAAAAATGCTGCTGGCCAGTACACCATGCTACTGAGCTACAGCTACACGATGCATCGTAAACAAGTCGGCACGATATACTGCGAAAGATCCTAAGGACCAGAACAGAATAGAATAGATCTTTTACCATCAATAGTGGGGATGAAGCATTCAGAGCAACGGCACACCAAGAACAGGGTTATAAAAGACTAAAAATGTGGTGTACATGAAAGAACAAAGTGTAACGTCTGAGAAAATCTGAATCAATTCAACGTTAAATACCAACTAATCACCATCTTCTCCTATGGATACTGTAGCTGTTACATTTCACATAAGCTCTAAAACCTTAAGGTGTATCAGCAAATCACTCAGGTAGATCTTCCAGTCCTCTTGAAGGTGTAGTTTGTGATATGCACCAACCAGGCATAACATTATACCATTATGACCAGTAAGTAAATAACACTGATTATCTCTTCATCATAGCACCAGCCAGTGGGAGAAATATATTAGGCAGGAAGTGAACATTTTGTCCTCAAACGGCCAAATCAAAGTCTGACAAGGGCCAAATTGTGATGTCTAGACGACTGGGTCAGAGCATCTCCAAAACTGCAGCTCTTGTGGGGTCCCGGACTGCAGTGCTCAGTATCTATCAAAAGTGTTCCAAAGAAGGAACAGTGGTGAACCGGTGTCATGGGCGGCCGAGGCTCATTGATGCACGTGGGAAGTGAATGAAGGCTGTAGCTCAAACTGCTGAAGAAATTAATGTTGTTAATGCTCAATGGGTCAGAACTGTTTTGGCAGCAAAAGGGGGACCAATGCAATATTAGGCAGGTGGTCATAAATTTTTGCCTGGTCGGTATTTAGAGTGGTTACAGACCTGTAATGGTGCAAGAAATTATATATATATATATATATAGTTCTGCTCAAATTTCCAATCTTCTGCCATGTGTTTTCAGAACCTTCGACGATTCCTCACCACTTACCTTCGATTATTTAGCATTTTCTATTTGAAGTACATGATTTTATCCACAAACTTTTAAGATGGTTTGTTACACACCAGCTTTGCTAGAAGAGTGTACACTTCAGTGTTTTTGGTGATGATACAGTACGCCACTATGTTGGAATATAGGTAGCCTCTGCAATAGCAGTCGATTTTCCTCCGGAGCTTTTTTTCCGATACGCGTTTAGAAATAAGTCTTTCTTGCTCAGTTACAATCAAATCTTTCACGAAAGCAACTCATAACTGCCTTTATTCAACAAAAAAAAAACGGATGATCCGGAGAGCTGGAGAAAGAGTAAAACACTGCCTTTGGCTGCAGTGATAGTGTGCAATAAACTCTATATGAGATTTATGACGGTGAATTTTTTATAGAAGTGAGCTTTGTTTGCCGGCACAGTCGCTGAATACAGATAAATGCGCCTATGCTTGCATACAGCGCCGATGTGAATAGCATGCACAGCCTCCAGCAGTAATCTAAGTACCGATACAGCGCGAAACATGCAGACACACACTCGCACGCAGAACACGCACTATGGCTTTCGGCTCGATAGCAGTGCATTAGTGTAAGAGCATGAGTGAGTTCATGTCAACAGTATAATAAGCATGCAGTGATCAATGGCGTCGTTTCCTGGACTCGCTGTATATAATTATTGGGTTGAAGCCATTATGCCAACTCTTCCATCAGTGATTTTTAATTTGCGATATACAACGCAGGAAATAATGCAACACGGAGATCACTGCAATTTTCTGCAAAGTTAAGCATTAATAACCCAAGACTACTTATTAGCGTCAGATTTCCTCCACGCCTTGTTTTGAAGACAGTACATATTTCTAGTAATAAGTGTCCTTTAAGAAACTGCAGGAAAAGCTAAAGGAATGAGGTTAGATATATGTATCTGCTCAGACAAAAGGACATACACATTCTATATTTACAGTGGCCAGGCATAACATTAAGACCTGCTTCTTTATATTGTGTAGGTCCTCCTTGAGACTTCAAATCAGGCCTGTCCTGTTCAGCCATGGACTCTCAGTGAGATCAGTGAGACTTGGGAGTTTTTGTTCTGGTTCTACTAAAGAAATAACACCCTGTTAAACATAGGTGTAGCACAATTATTGGCACCCTTTAAGTCAGCACTTGCAGACTTGTATGATCTCCTTTCTCCAAAAGAATGGCTCTATATCTTCTCCAAAAGGACACTTATAGTTGTCAAGGGTGCAAGTCAAGTCAAGTCAAGTTTATTTCTTTAGCGCTTTTCACAACAGACATTGTCTCAAAGCAGCTTTACAGAATTTAACAGTTAAGGTGAACGATGTGTCATCCCTGATGAGCAGCCATGGCAACTGTGGCAAGGAAAAACTTTTATGTTATGAGATAGAAACCTTGAGAGAAACCAGACTCAAAAGGGGAACCCATCCTCATTTAGATGATGGGTTGACCCCTGCAATACAGCTAGAATAAAAATCTGAATGAATTTGTCTAAAAAAAGAAAAAGAAAAAAAGAAAAACAATACATTTACAAAGTAGTGTCAGGTCTCTCACTGCTCCTAACACTGATTTATTTTTGAAGCTCTTAAAATTAAAACACAATCGTCTATGTGCAATAATTTCTCTATAAAATCTGGGCCTTAAGATTTCTAAAACCACCCCCCAAATAAAAGGTACTGTATTGCAGAAACTACAGCTTTCAGAGACATTTTGGACTTGATGGAAAAAAAAAATGCAGTAATTTATCCTAAACAAATCAAAAATGACTTTGCTTTTTTTGTTTTTTTTCCCTACAAACAATATAAGATATATAAAGCATCACAATGCTGTCATTGTATTTAAACTCTTTGTATAGAACTAAAAAAAAAAAAAAAGGAATATGGTTTGATTCCAAAGTTTAGAAGTATAAACAGATAGAATTATAGAGTAAATGTCAGGAAAAGGATATTTGATGTGTGTGTGCTGTACTTACCTGGTTGTGTGTGTTCCTAGTGTAATGACTGGAGCATGAACAGGGGTGAAGGTCAGTTCACGCAGATCACACTCTTCCTCTGGGGCATCCCTCATTCTCTCTCTCTCCATCGCACTGACTTCTAGGTGTGCTATGCCTACAGCAGGATTTACCTGACACACACACAGGCAAAGTTCAAAACATATACGTTAAATCCAAGGTCAGTGGAAATGTTCCAGAAGTGTGAAAGCAAACAGAGGAGCTCCAGTGCCCCAGGAATACAAGTCTGAAACCTTTTGCTCTATTTCTACTCAAACCACAGCAGCAGCACCATGCAGGAGGCTCACACGTGTATAGGATGTAGTACCATTACATTTTCCCCTCACTTAAAATAGGAAACCCAAACCTGTTTGAGCATGGTAATACCCCTGTGTTCAAAAAGCCAGCTCCATGAAGATACGGTCTACATGGAGCTACTCAGCCCAGGCATAAAATCAAGACATTATAACAATATGGCCAGTGAGTGAATAACACTGATTATCTCTTCATCATGACACCTGTTAGTGTGTGGATAAACAAGTGAACATTTTGTCCTCAAACTTGATGAGCAAGTGTAAGCATTTGAGTGAGTCTGACAAGGGCCAAGTCGTGATGTCTAGACGACTGGGTCAGAACATCTCCAAAACTGCAGCTCTTGTGGGGTCAGTATCTATCAAAAGTGGTCCAAGGAAGGAACAGTGGTAACCCGGCGACAGGGTACAGCATGTCGGGAGCGAAGGCTGGCCAGTGTGGTCTGATCCAACAGATGAGCTCCTGTAGCTCAAATTGCTGAAGAAGTTAATGCTGTAATGCTCAACACTCAGGACTGTTTGGCAGCAAAAAGGGGGACCAACATAATATTATGCAGGTGGTCATAATGTTATGGCTGACCTGTGTAAGTCATAAGGATCTAATGATCAGAAGTTTGATCCGAGGCAAGAATCACAAATAAATATTATTGAAAAAAGAAAAAAGACAGACGTCCAGTTTGTAGAAATAATCCATATCCTCCGTCTCCATACTACTCTGTCCTCTACATCTGCCTCTTTCAAACCAACTACCTGCATGTCTTCCCTCACCACACCCATGAACCTCCTCCTTGGCCTTCCTTTTTTCCTCCCTCCTAGTGGCTCCATCCTCAGCATTCTTCTACCGATATACCCCATGTCCCTCCTCTGCAAATGTCCAAACCATCTCAATCTCACCTTTCTCACCTTGTCTCCTGTGTGATCCCTCTAATAAACTCATTTCTAATCCTGTCCATCCTCGTCACTCCTAACGAAAACCTTAACATCTTCATATCTGCTACTTCCAGCTCCGCCTTCTGTCTTTTACTCAATGCCACTGTCTCTAAACCATACATCACAGGTCTCACCACAGTCCTATAAACTTTCCCTTTCACTCTCGCAGATACTTTTCTATCACAAATCACTCCTGCACAGTTGACCCTTAGGTATTTAAACTCATGATATATATAAACTCGGAAAATAAATGGTGTCATTCTCTTATTTTGTCATGACTCATAAAAGTGACCAAACAAGGCGTATCGATTGGAGGCTATAAATGAATTGTACTGTAGGTTCAAATTCAGTAACATTGTCAAAATTTGAAGCTTCGGAATAGTATTGGACCATGTGGAAGTCTTTGCCTAATAGCTCTCTCGGATACATCCTACTGCTAAGCACGAACACGCTGCAGGAGGCAGAACTGAGAAGTGTTTTTCCTGTATACCGTCTTTGATCCGGACAGCTCAACATAATTAATCTCACAGGCTCACAGAGCCCTGAGCACAGCTTGTAAACTTCCTCCGCGGGCCTGCACAAGCGGCACGCTGACCGCTCGAACAGAAAGCAGAACCAATTCCTTTTTCCCTTCAAATCACCAACGCCGTTAACGGTAATTGAGGGAGTTACAGTATGTAACGTTAAATCTGTGCAAATTAAGCTCCTTAAAGCAATGGGAGCACAATAGTGTGTGAAAAGAGGGGAAGAGAGGACTAGACATGCACAAAAAGAAAGAGAGAGAGAGAGAGAGAGAGAGAGAGAGAGAGAGAGAGAGAGAGAGAGATCAGAAATGCAAGAGTAAAGAAAAAATATGACAAAAAGAAACAGAAACATGATTTGGCAGAAGGTAAGAGAAGTTCATAAAGGGTTATAGATCTGTAGCATGTACAGCACTCAGTGTGTGACTGCAATTCGGTAAAGTAAGCTAAAGTACAAGGAGTCAACCGAGTTAAAACTTCACACACTATATAATGCTCAGAAATATAAACTGAGTCTCTTTGGAGGTTGAAGCTCGGTTTTTAAACACTCCATTATTGATGTGGGTCAAACAGAACTCTTAGACAACGTCCTCGGAATATATTTATAACACACTCTGGCTCGAATCTACTGTATATGGACAAAAGTGTATTGAGAAACCTTTTTTTTCAGCCATATACATTATGATTTTTGCCCAAACAGCAAAGGTGGAAAGAGTAATCAAATATTCTACTTGAGTAAAAATACTATTAGTTCAGTGAAATTAATTAAGTGCAAGCAAAGTGAACGGTCTAAAAATCGACTCAAGAAAAAAAAAAAAAAAAGTATTTAATTTAAAATTGACCAAGGTACTTATTTAACAGTGGGGGAATCTACTGTAGTTCAAAAGAGACTAGGGGATTTCAAACTACTTGTTTTTAATTAAAGATGAATTACAAAAACATTAATTAAATAAAAAATTACGTGTTATGCACTTTCACAGCAGAAAAAAAAAATAAAAATCTGTTATAACGTCATTTATGATACTGACAGAAATCGCAAATGCAGATTCAAAATTCAGACAGTAAGCGCACTCACTGAACAACGTTCGATTCGACAGCATTTGGCTTTCAGCTGCGTCTGCATCGCTGGAGTCTGTCTCGTCCATCTCTCTCTTTCTTTCTTGAGAATTTAGCGCGTTTGTTTTCCACCCACCAATAAATCAGTGCAGTAGTTTATTTTACGCAGAAAAATATATGATTTAAAATTTAGTTAAGTACAATACTTCCAACAAAACATACTTAAGTTAAAGAAACACGAAACATTTTGAAAACTACTTTAAAAAAAGTAGAATTACAGTAACGCAGAGTTTATTGAACATACATACAATTTGGTTACTGTCTTAGTTTCTAACTAGTTTTGAGCTTTCATGAGGTGACATAAGAAGCTGCAGTTTTCAACTTCAACAGAGCGACACAAAGAGGATGATGATGAGGTAATAATGATACAATGTGAAAATGTTTTTGAAACTTAATAAGCCGAATGTTTTTATATTTTATATAACCCTTCTTGTTCTCACGTCAAAAATTTGCTGTAACAAGATCGGACAATGTAAACTGGAAATCTTGCGCTATTCTTTATTATTTTATCATTATCTAATATATTTTTTTAATTTTTTCATATTTCCTTTCATTTTGTCATAGTTTTTATTATTTTATATTTAAAGCCCCCTTTATCTGATAAACAATTTTATTGGTTTACATTTTGTATTCTGTATATCACTATATTTGTAATAGGTAAAAAGTCACCGAGCAACTTTTTTTCTTCATCTTTTACTTTCGAAAGAAAACAAGACGTGACATACTGTTTCGATCTCTGATTAGTCCTCGTCCTCACATGGCACGAAATCGAGGGACAAATTTCACCAAACTCAAACTTTTGGGGTGAGCGTATCCTGTCTCCACTGTTCCTATGTCTTGAATGGGAGTCAATGGATATAAAAGTGTAGTATGACCACAGCTTTGCAACTCCTACTGTCAAAAGCTTGATGGCCTAAACATCATTACGATCCTGTTTTACATGCATTTATCATCCGAAGGTATGCAGCACACTTAGAGCATGAATTACACACTGCAGGAGTAAATGTAACACTTTTTCAGAGACTTTGCTGTCCAGGTTTTAACAATTTTTCTAAGTGAAAACATGGTGCTAATAAATGCAGGCTTAAGCTGTTGGCATTGCATTTGTTTCCAAAACCGCCTCAGATTTCTTTCTTTCTTTTAACCAAATTTGACTAATTTATACTCAAGTCTCCCCAAATCACACAACCATTTCTGTTTCTGTCAGCAGTCAGCACCATTCCCTCCCAAAAAACCTTGTACTTCAGACGTCTCCTAATCAATCAGGGCTTCTTACACATTCTCTGTAAAGCCTTTCTCACGCGTTTTTAATCCTCATAATAAAAGTTCGAGGTTTTTGGATGAATAAAAAAAAACCCCGAAAGTTTCTCCTCGTGGCATCTCAGGGACTTTCGCCTTGTCTTCGGCACCTTCGGATTGCTCATTAGGGGTCTCATTAGCCTGAGATTTCTGTGAAGCTTCTGTCTGACAGTCCTGCGATCCACATTAAAACCGTGGGGGAAGACAGGCTCATCTTTCCATGAAAGCAGAGCGAGAGAGTGAAGAAAAAAACGAGTGTATGCAAAATTATAATGAAGAAGATCTTCGGTATTGAGCTGCCTATAGATCTGAGTATGTCTTTGTGTGTGCATGTGACAGTATGTGTGTTTAATACCAGGATATGTATTTTTATATATTAATATGGACCACTTTTACTTTCATAGTGTAACAAAGTGTGTGTTTGTGCATAAGCATTAGTTTATACTTTGTCCTTTTTTTTTTATTATGTAGGTTTTGTGTGTCCGTGCACGAGTGTGTGGGAGGAAATCTTACGACGTGTGACAGCTGGTGGGCCGGCGCCAACGGGGAGAGAGCAAGCGGAGCGGGAAGCTGCTGTTGCCATGGCAACCCTGCCGTGCGGTTCTGAGTCGGGTAGTGCGAATCCACAGCCAGCTGAGAGAGCGTGAGCTGTGGGAATGAAAGACAGAGAGAGCGAATTAACGTATGCAACTGACGTGCGCTCGTTTCGTGAACAACAGTGACCGGCATGTAGAGCGCACCGAGCATCTGCAGTGGGCATTATGGCACAATACATGCCACTCAAAACCGGAAACCGTCTGTCATTATTATTATTATCATCATTATTAGTAGGAAATTTCCCATGCCTTGTTTTCAGCCTTTCTTTTTTTATTCCCGTTCCCTATCCTCCTCTTGCATATTGTGCCTATTAACAAAAGAGATTCGCTTTACAAAAACATAAACCTCCTCCACACACCCACACGCCTGTGCACTGATACAGTCATCAGCCTCAGCATCATAATGGGGTCATTAATTTAATGAATAATGCAGATCAAAAGGAATCCATGGAGAAGCCTGCGAGTTGGACCCGCTTCATTTCAGTAGTGCTGCTTTTTCCTCCCAGAGCCGGAAAATACGGTGGCGGACTTCACATCAGAATCAGCAAAGTGCATCTCAAATCTGCACTGTTTTCCAGAGCAGGCCAACAATGCAAAGGTTACTGAGATGGTCAAATAGATATACATTTAGATCCCCAGTGTACTTTTATCCTCTCTCTCTCTCTCTCTCTCTCTCTCTCTCTCTCTCTCTCTCTCTCTCTCTCTCTCTCTCTCTCTCTCTCTCTCTCTCTCTCTCTATCTCTCTCTCTCTCGTTTTTCCCCTCTGTTAAAAATAAATACAAGGACTAGGTGAATGTGGCAGTGTAATAATGAAACTGGCCTGTACCCATGGAGCCGGGCCAGTTTCATTATTGCATGGCCGAAGTTTGCTGGAGCAGAGGACTGTGTATTAAGCAATGACTCTCTGGGGGATTTAAAATACCACTCTGGCGATTTCAGCTGTTTTTTTGGGTTTTTTTTTTTGCTGATATGTGATGTCTCAGACAGGATTTCTGCCCTTTGGTTTAGTCACAGTGGAGTCTCAGGATCTGAAACAATGTCTATGTCTATATATAAGAATGATGAAGAGGGAAAAAGAACATAGCAATTGGAAAGCTCATATTGGGTAATGGAAAATGCAGGATTCAAAAACATGAGGAGAACTAGCTAACTATTTTTTTTTTTCTCTGTTGTAAAGGGGTTCCTTTCCTTAAAGTCCACCCCGTTTAGGAATTCCTTATGTTCTGGTGTCATGGTGCCTTGCTAAGATGTTTGTTTGAGTCCTATGAACATAGTAAAAAGAGAGATATGCTGGTGAGAGAACAACTTTTCAGAGCGGCATATGATAACTTCATGATCAGGCTACATTATTTTGGACATCCGGTGCCACCCAGATAAGGATGGGTTTCTTTCTGAGTCTGGTTTCTCTCAAGGTTTTTTCCTCATACCACCTTGGGGAGTTTTTCAATGCCACTGTCACCACTGGCTCACTCATCAGGGATAAACAATTATAAGGAACAAACCAATATGCCATGAACTAACACAATCTTTTATACAACCTTATAACCAGTTTATCTGTGTAAAGCTGCTTTAAATCAATGTCTATTGTAAAAAAACAATATACAAATAAAAAATGATTCATTTTATTTCATCATTTTAATGCAGTTATGAATATACACTATGATCCACAGATGATCCACTAGATTTTGGAGTGTAGTTATGGAGATATGTGTTTGTTCAGTCACAAGTTAGTTACAGGAAATTATGTGGGGTGAGGAGGACTGGGGTGAAGTCAGTGTCCCAAATCATCCCGAATGGGTTCAGTAGGGTTGAGGGGTTACATTTACAGGCAGATGCCCTCAACCTGACTTACATTTATCTTATTTATACAATTAAGCAGATTTCGGGTTAAGGGCCTTGCGCAGGAGAGGCAGCGTGATGTAGAGAGATTTAAACTCAATGTTAGGATACAAAGTCCAATGCCATACCTACTAAGCTACCACCTTCCATTATAAGGTCAGTTCTCTATAGCAGGCCACTCATGATCTCCCTCTGCAGCTCATGAAAACCATATATTCATGAAGCTCGCTTTGTCCTCAGCAGCACTGTCATGCTGGAACAGGTTTGGCTTTCTTAGTTTAAGTGAAGGGGAAAATCCGAAGACGTCCTTAACAATTGGGTGCCTTCAATTTTGCCAACAGTTTGGGGAAGAACCACATATGGCAGGAAAGCACATATATCCCAATATAGTTGGCCATATAGTGTATGATATGAATGAATTTAGCATTTTGAGAAGTGTTGTTTGGAAAAATTATACATTTTAGACTGACATAATGGTTTTTATGCCTTTTATACCTATATTAGTTGGTCTAATCTAATATATCTATCACAGTTCTAAAACATATTGGTAAAAAACTATATATTGAGGTCATATTAATGGTATATGGAGCATAGAAAACTCTAGAGACCATAAAAGTGCTCGATATCCTACATATTTAATAGCAATTAAACAGGGTCAGAAATCTGAATAATAACAATGGATAACTATAATGCATTCATATAGGATTTTTCTAGTGAATCATTTTATATGAAATTTCTTTTCTATGTTTTTCATTTAGAATTCAATCCACTTTCTATTATAGTTGTTTCTCTCCATTATTTAAAGGATAAACATCCCATTCCAATATAAGCACTAAAAACAGGTCACGGCAGCTAATAGGAAAAGAGCTACTTTTATAACGTCGTTCACATTTTAGAAATCCTTTTGCAACTTCTTCTAAACTCCGCAAGTCTCTTTCAATTTCTCCGTGCACTCCGATTAATCAACACACAGCAAGGCTCCGGCACATCTCACAATGACAGATCGAAAAACGCGGCTAATCCTTAATCGTGAACTGTCCGACGTTATCGGTGTGTCGCGGAGCCATTCGTACCCACGCATCCGAAAGAGCGCAGCATCTGTCTGGATCAAGCGCCGAGAAACAAAAAAGGGAAAGAAGACAAGATTGTAGGACACATAATCGAGGCTGAAAACAAAATCTCCAAAAATAATTCCAGCTCTGCTTAAAAGCAAGTGCTCTTTTTTTTAATAATATATAAAGTATGTTTATAGAACATGGTGGCTGGGATAAAAAAAGAAATAAATGTATAAAAAGTAGGGAAGTGTAAAATAATAATAATAAAAAAGGGTATATAGAACAAAAGCAAGAAAAAAATAAAAGACATTGTGTGTGTTGACATGTGAACTGCTGAGAGGCTGCCAACCCATAAGTACAAGGTTAGAATAAAAAGTATGGCTGTCAATATTCACAGTCTGCCTCAGTTTGCTGTGCTCTTTCCATCCGGAACCTTCGAAAAATTTTCAAATCGATATCGCAGGAATTTGCATGGAAAGCTGCCAAGATAAAAGAGAGATCTTTTTTTTTCTTTTTTAGAGATCAGATGATCCTTCAACAGCTATTAATAGAGAAAAGAATTCACACTTTTCCGACACCAAGTCTGAAACCAGATTTGCTTTGTGAACGCGTTACATGAAGGACTGCCGTTAAAAATGCCTGAGCCGGTGATGTCTGATTGCTCAAAAATGAAAATGAGGAAGGGTGAGAGCTCGTTATCAGACAGCTTGCTTTCGCACTGATGAGAGGAGAGGTGGATCCTCTGCTCCTCGGGTTTGGGATGAACAGATGAGAATGAGGATAGAGTGAATCATTTAGACGGATTGAAAGAGAGAGAGGGTTGAGAGCGAGAAAGAAAGGTGGGATCGGCCCATCGATCACAGTGTTCTGATGCAGCCTAGACAGCCAACGTCAGACTGAGACACAGGCGAGTTTTAGCCTGCGTGCGCACACACACACACACACACACACACACACACACACACACACACACACACACACACACACACACACACACACACACACAGAGTGGAGGATTTGTGAAACAGCATTTTACTCAGCCACATGGCGAAGTATTACGTTTTTATTTTTTTTTCTTCACAAAAATGAGCTCCATGCCAGAATTGATGCAGCCTGAATCAGTCGTGCAAGTCTACACTGTGTGTGCTGAGAAAAGCAGAAGTGTGGCTCTTTTTACTAGTTTGAGGACATCTGTTCTGTTTCTATTTTTTTTTTTTTTCTGGATATGCCAGGGATAGCTGGAAAAGAGAGAACAGGCTGAACACATTTTCTCCTTCCAGGCAAATAAATGTACTGTTTGTGCTTTTTCTGATGCACGTAGATTGGCACAGGCACAGAGAAATGATCCTTTAAATCACATAGGAAATGGAAGGCGATAGATCGAAGCAGGTAAATACTTATATATTTACAAAAGAATGTGGACACCTGACCAAAAGATTGAATGTGCTTTTTCGGAGAATTTAGTCCCCATATGCTGTTATAATAACCTTCACTTTTCTGGAATGATGATCAACTAGCTTCTGATGAGTTAAACATGCCTGGGGCAGTCAGAGTTCCAATTCATCCAAACAGTTTAAGGGTTGAGATCAAGGCTCGATAGCAGGCCACTCAAGATCTAGATTGAGAAAGGCGCAATTACACTCAAGGTAGTCAGAGAAAATGTATGAGTTTAGAGAAGCACTAGCACAATCACATGAGATACCGACAAATACACAGAGAAATAAACATGAGTCCAAACTGGCACTTGCACAGAGCACACATTCAGCATGCGATTACACACGGATTCGGCATACTGTAACATTGTGACAATATAACATTATGACCAGTGAGTGAATAACACTGATTATATCTTCATCATGGCACCTGTTAGTGGGTGGGATATATCAGGCAGCAAGTGAACATTTTGTCCTCAAAGTTGACGTGTTAGAAGCAGGAAAGGATGTGATGGCTAAACAACTGGGTCAGAGCATATCCAAAACTGTGGGGTGGTCCCGGTCTGCAGTGGTCAGTGTCTATCAAAAGTGGTCCAAGGAAGGAACGGTAGTAAAATGGCGACAGGGTTGTGGGCGACCAAGGCTCATTAATGCACGTTGGGAGTGAAGGATGGTCACTGTGGTCCGACCCAACAAACGAGCTCCTGTAGCTCAAACTGTTGAGAAGTTAATGTTGGTAATGTTTGACAGGTCAGGACTGTTTTGGTAGCAAAAGGGGGACCAAACCAATTTTAGGCAGGTGGTCATAATGTTATGCCTGATTAGTGTAGAAGGTGAAAAAGAAGACCCTGCTTATACCTGTGACATGTGCAAAACAGCACAGTGAAATTCTTGTTTCACATATCCCAGATATGTTAGGAAGCTGGGGTCAGACCTAAGGGTCAGCCATATTACAGCACCCTGAAGCACAGAGAGCTAAGGGCCTTGCTCAAGGGCACCAAGAGTGTCAGCTTGGCGATAGCAGGGCTTGAACCCCTAACCTTCTGATCAGTACCCAAGAGCTTTAACCACTAAGGTGCCACTTTCCTATAAAGCCCCATTAAAAAGACAATGCATGTAAATGTAAAAAAAAAGCACAAAGAAAACCAGACTTTAGCTTGAAGCAAGCACAACTATAGTACAACAAAACACATGAAGAGACAGCAACAACCGCATGGGGAAATAATGCGTCTAGACTGACACTGGCTCAATTACACATAGAAAAACACCAGCATTGTGCTAACCAGCAAATTATCCCCCCTGATGTTTCCATGTTAAAGGTCCTGACTGAAAAGTCAATAACGCAGCATATCATCGCTTAAAAGAAAATTCTATGGTATTAATAATGTGATATTTGCATTCAGGCCCATATGTATTTGGATCCTGGCAATGCCATTTAATCTGTCTACAACACTACACTGAAGATGAAATGAAATAATGACTGGAGCTCAAAGTGCAGGCTTTCGGCTATAATATAAGACTATTTACATCCAAAGAGGGTAAATGATGTCGGAATTGCAAATCATTTGTCGTTAATGACTGCCTGAAGCCTGGAACCCACAAACATCAGCAGAGACTCGGTTTCTTCTCTGGTGATCCACTGCCAGGCCTTTCCTGCAGCTGTCTTCAGTTCCTGCTTATTCTTGGGGCATGTCGCCTTCAGTGTTGCCTTCAGCAAGTGAAACGCATGCTCACTTTCATCCAGGTCAGGCGGTTGACTTGGGCCTTTGAAGAACATTACAGTCGTTTTGCCATTTTAAAAGTTGTTGAATCTGAGCAGATAATATAACTCTATTAACTTCTTTATCCTGCCTTTTTTGTTAGTATTCGCATCATCCATAAATAAGAAGGAACTAATTCTATGGGCAGCCTCAGAAAATGAAGTGAGAATTCAAAGATAATGAGGCAGTTCTTTCCATATTTTTATAACCTGATCTTCGGTGCATTGTGATGCTAGCTGATCTTTGTCTTATCTATCCATAGAAAGTTCCGGAACGATACAGGTTTTCTCCCCCACTGTTTTTGGGGGTTGCCAGATAATTTGCTCAGGTGAAGTCTCCATTTGAAAGGTGTTCTTGATCTTGTATAATGCTGTAAGGAGATTTTTCTCTTACCAGGAAAATAAACACAACAGTTTTTTTTTTTTTTTTTTAATAGTCTTCACTAGTCTTCAAATAGCTTTTTAGTACACATCTAATATTCTTCCCTATGGGTTGGTTTGAATTTTTTGAACCGAACAATAGCTTGATTTGCTGTCAGCTACTGTACACACTTTAAACTTCATATTATGAGTAAATGGAACCAGATTCAAATGCAACATTTGAAAAAAACTTTAGATCTTTAGTATTTGTTTACATGTAACTAAAATAATGTGGGAATAACATACATCAGGACATAGAGCGTATGGAGCTCAGCAGCCAATTGGTCAATTATTTCTGGTCTTTGAAAAAAACAAACAAAAAAAAAACAATAATTAAAGAGCTGCAGTGACGTATTCAGTATTGAGATCTGTAGTTGTATGAATTGTTGTATAAATGAGAATTCTAAACTCACTCTGTATAAGGATGGCCGCCAAATGCTGTGAAGGTGCTGTAACGTGAAACAGTCATGTAATGGGAATCATAGCCGTGTGCTGTATTCGCCACATTCATGTAATTTAAGGGAAATTCTAGCTCAGTAGTTGGACTTCTGACTGAAAGGTTGTGAGTTTAAATCCCAGCCGCCATTGCTGGGCCCTTGAGCGAGTCCATTAACCCTCAACTGATCATATAAATTAAATGAGATATCTGTCAAATGCCATACATGTAAAATGTAACTCCAATATAAATGCAGGTAAATGCCGATATAGTATGCTGTAGTGTACAAATGTATCTCAATGTACAAATATGTAATTAAACTGCATATGGATTGAAGAACAAAAAAAAAATTATATATATATATATATATATATATATATATATATATATATATATATATATATATATATATATATATATATATATATATATAATATTTTGTCAAATGTAGCACTCACCCCCCAAAATGCAATTATTATTGTTACTTTTTTTTTTTTTTTTTCTTTTTTTTTTTTGGTTTTTGTTGGTTTTTTTTTTGGTTAAGATGTTTGCAATTTCCTATGTTTATGAATCAGGATTCCACTAAAGTTTGTCTTTCAAAAACACCAAGCAACAATTAAATTAGATATCAAATTAAATTAGGCATTAGATTGAGGATTATCCACTTTCTATAAAATAAGCTCTTGGATAGGTATGAACTCTAAAAACCTGTATTAAGCTCAGTGGCTATCTTAGACTGTCTGAGATCGAAGAAATATTCATTATTTGTTTATTATTGTATTATAAAACAAAATTATAAAAAGAAATTCCCTCATAAACTAAAGCAGATACTTGCATGTTGGTAGTGATGTGTGGAATAGATTGAGAATGAAATAACTAAATCAATCCTCATTCTCTACAACATAGAGTATGTGATTAGCACCCAAATGAAATTGATCAAGAATCTCCATAAATACAACAGATGGTTCTATTCATTAACTTGCATGTGTGTGAGTGTGTGTGTGTGTGTGTGTGTGTGTGTGTGTGCATGAACATGTTGTTTCCAGAATTCTCATTCAACAGGTGCAGTATAAACGTTAATTTTAGTTTTAAAATCTTTTTTAGCGGAGTGTAATGATGGAATGTAGAGTAAACTGCAAACAATGTGTACATTAAAATATATAATCCAATATATATAAAAAAATACATTGTATAGAGTATATAGGGAAAATAGTGTCTAGAGGAAAATACAGTATGAAAAAGTGATAGAATTAATATAATTTTAGACAAAAAACAGGTGATAGTGAAATGGGTATTGGTAAAAATGTTCAGTATTGTACAGAATAGTAAGAAAAGTAAAAAATAGTGGAAATTGATGAAAACTACAAAAGTATTGCAAGAATGTTTATGATTGAAACAGTGCCATTAGTGAAGAATAAGGGAAGGTGAAAAGTGGAGAATTATAATTAATTTATGAACAATCAATCAAAGTACTAATGACAAAATAGTGAGTATAGTGGGTGATTTTAGAATGTGTAGATGATTATAGTAAAAAATAATAATAATAATAAAAAAGGGAAAAAATTATGTATAGTAGAAGAATATTAGACTTTTGAACATAGTGGAAAATAATAGTGCAAACATTTATAGTGAAGAATCACTGTGGGGTGAAATAAGTATATTGGGGCGAAACAAAATGAGGAAGGTAAACACAGTGGATAATCAATAATAATAATAATAATAATAATAGTAATAATAATAATAATAATAATAATATGATGATGATGATGATGAAGCCTTGATGTGTCCAATATGCATTACTCAGTGAAAAATCCAAGCTTGATAGAAAGTTGGGGTCTGAGTGCAAAGTCAGTGAATAAAGTCAAAGAATAGAAGTATACTGGATTATTGTGATGGTGAAAAAAGTGTATAGTGGGGAACCATGGGGAATCATGATACAGTGTAGTGGAGAGTCATAATGGGAAAAGTGAATATAATGAAGAATTACAATAAGCAAAGATATTATAGAAGACAATCATAATTAGAAAAGTGATTAGAGAGGAAAACCATACAAGTATTGATGAGACCCATAATGAAGAAAATGAGTATAGCTGGGAATCATAGAAATAGTGAGTGTTCATAAGAATCAAAAAGGGGAAAGTGAGTATAGAGTCATGACTTGTATAATGACTATTCATACTAGTGGGAAGAGTAAATGTAACAAACACAATAACCAGTATAGTAAGTATAGTGAAGAATAATAATAGTGATCATGAGTACCGGAGATCATAGTGAGCATAGAAATATTATCCATAAGCATAATGGTGTACAAGGAGACACAATAAGTAAGAAAATTAAAGATGTATAATGAGAATAGTGAGCATAATGCAGAAAAAAAGATGGAGTATAGATTAAAAAGTACTGTACTATAAAAGTTCCTCGACTTGAAGCGTTCCAAACCCTTTTTCACATGGTGCTACTCTACTATAACCAACGACAAACATGTTGCATCCACACACAGACCTGAAAATGTTTATTTCCTAGACCCCAGCTGAAATAAAGGTTATGGCAAGGTGCTGTAGTGATCACTGCATGAGGTGCTGTTACCGCATACGCCTATAGCAAAATGCATATTTGACGAGAAGTAGAAAAGAGCAGAGAGCTAACGGATCGAGAGTTTCTTACTGCGGGACCACGTGCGGCGTGCGGCGGCGAAGCTTCAAGTCCAAGCCTGCTTTCATCTGTAAGAGAAGAGAAACGAGTAGTCAGAACAAGCTCACTTCCTTTTTAAAATTGCATGCTTGCACTTGGTTTTAAACAATATTTCAGCAGCAGGGTTTCTTTTTTTTTATGTTTTCATTACTTTTGTTAATTTTTTTGACATTGACGTTGCTTTAACACAAATAAGAACAAAGTCATTAGATTACTCGATATAAAACTGGTCTTCTTGTATTTTTTATTAATAGCTACAAATTTTTTAGGAGGCAGGCTTTCTACGTATTTTTCCTGTCATGTCATGTGGAGGAAAAAAAAAAACTCTTCTACCCGGAAAATGAACGAAAAATCTACTATTTAATTCCCTCTCAAATCACTGACACAAATTTTCAGAAAGTAATTAAGCATAAAAGTACTTAAAAGAACCTTTGAGTCACAAATGCTTATGAAAAGTGTGTGTTTCAAATTCTAAGAAATGCTTTCAAGTATAATACCCCCCCCCCAAAAAAAACCCTTCACCAGTTTTCACAATCATCGTTCCATCTAATGCTCCATCTGTTTTCCTCACGCACGCGTAAACTTTTCGATCTGTCTTTCACACACTCCCTTTCCTAGTTCTCACTACACCATCCTTCTTATTTACACCTTCACCCCTTTTCGCTCGGCAGACAGAGTGGGACTTATTTTTTGCGTCTCGCATGATTTAATCAGGAGTTTGCAGGCGAGACGCGCTGACGTCTCGTTAAACTCGACGTGACAGACTTTGTTTTTTTTCGCAACAGCGGTAACGTGGAATGCTTCACCATCAGACGGATCATAAGCGTGTCACAAACTTCAGATCCTCGCGAAATAAGAAACTGCAAAAAAAAAAAAAAAAAAAAAAGGGACGCTGCTTCGACTTTTAATTTGTGTGTAATTAAACAAACCTGACTGCTTGTAGCTTCGATGCACAGCACACGTGTTTAACCGGAATGACTGATTTCCTGGAGAAGCGCCGATGAAATGATACTCATCCCAGGGTTATTAATTCTAATCATGGGTTTTGTTCAATTGGTAAGCATATTGCGTGGTAAGCTGAGGGGACTTTCTGAGCATTGATCAGAGCTAATGGGACGTTACACATCCTAAGCACTAACATCAAAGTCGTACATGACTAGCCACTGCTTTTCCTCAACGTTATTCTGTTCCATCCGGTGGCAAAATAAAGAAGAACACCGTCGGGCCAGGAATAATAATAATAAAAAAAGGTTGCAGTTGATTCAGCAACTCTTTAATGAAATGTCTCTGGCATGCACAACTGCTGAGTTGCCTGTTCTTTTTAAACATTTAGTCATTATTCCAGCAAACAATAACGCTTTCTAGAAAATCCGGAAAAAAAAAAAGAGATCAATTACCTTGAGTTTGTTATATATAACTATAGTGTAACTACGGTTTTTACTTTTTTTTTTTTTTTTTAAGGTTTTAATGAAAGTGGTAGCTTAGTGGTTAAAACATTGGACAATGGATGCAAAAGTTCAAATCCCAGCCACACCAAGCGACCTCTTCTGGGCCCCTGAGCAAGGCCCTTAACACCAAAGCAGCTCATTCATATTGTGTTCTCAGAGGTAGAGTTTGCTATTAGGCCCATTTATTCATTCACTTATTCTCACTATTGTATAATGAAGACACTAGAGCTCTGACTGCCACATATGTTGTACATAATGCCACGGCACATATTGTGTTTCTGGATAACACACAGAGCAAAACATAGATGGACCCACAGACCAGGACCAATGGGCAGATAAAGGCATACTCAGAAAGACAATCAAAGTGAAAAATGGACCAACATTCTGATTGACAAGTGGGTTCCCAAGTAGGCAGACAATTAGGCACAGACCAAATCACAGAAAAAAAACAACAGACCCCCACTGGGACAGACACATGGACCATAACAGACCAAAACCCGTGTACCAAAATTTGGTCATGCTGGAACAGGTTTGGGTCTCCTAGTTTAAGTGAAGGAAAAATTTGGGAAAGAACCACATATAGCCAGGAAGGGCAGGTGTCCAAATACTTTTGTTCATATAGTGTATATTAAATTATAAAAGTAGTTGAGTAAAGAGTAAAAGTTGCGTATATGTTTAATACTCTGTAAAATACGTATGTAAGTACAATAACAAAGTACATTTACTCAAATACTTTACACCACTGTATGTAAGCCAACACTCAGTCCAAGCTACAGACCAAAACAGACCAACAGAAAGACCAACACAGAGGCCAGCATACAAATGATCAGTTAAACCCACACATGGATTGAAATGTGTTTAAAGATGTACAAACACTCAACGATATATACATGAAATCTAATTTCAAATAACATGGGGACAGCACTTGACCACAGACCAACACATGGACAGATCAATGGCCAGGAACATGGACACACACTCGGATTTCGTTAGGAGTGACGAGGATGGACAAGATCAGAAATTAGTTTATTAGAGGGACAGTGCATGTTGGACGTTTTGGAGACAAGGTGAGGGAAGCGAGATTGATATGGTTTGGACATGTGCAGAGGAGGGACATGGGGTATATTGGTAGGAGAATGCTTAGGATGGAGCCACCAGGAAGGAGAAAAAGAGGAAGGCCAAGGAGGAGGTTCATGGATGTGGTGAGGGAAGACATGCAGGTAGTTGGTGTCGAAGAGGCAGATGCAGAGGACAGGGGGGTATGGAGACGGATGATCCGCTGTGGCGACCCCTAATGGGAGCAGTTGATAGAAGAAGAAGAAGAACTTAGACCAAAACAAGTACTATTTACTGTAGATGTTCCATTTTCGAGACAGCTGTCCCACAAATTTCCAGATTTCAGGCAGCATCATAGGTACAGTATCTCAATGTAGACAATTCCAGATAAAACCCATATTTTGAAAAGGATCTCGAAGGATTCTTTTTTGTATTTTTAAAAACAATACTTTCAGGTAGTGTGATTGGAAGTATTCAGTGTGGAAGCTGCTTACAAAATGGAACTCACTCTAACCCCCATTTAGGTGGGATTAGTTTTATAAAAGAGAATTGGTTAAATTAGGTCAGTGATGTGATTGCTTTCAGAACTTGTATGTTATTTGCCTAAATTACCGTAGATACCCCATAATGGTGCATCATAATATCTATAATGCATTTCTGCTTGACACGTCAGGTGGGACGCCCAAACATTAATACCAGGGTGCACGGTTGTTAGTACTGGGTTTAATTATGAAAATACCATGAAATTGATTGAAACAAAATACTCTCACTGTGGGAGCTTTGCGTTCGGGTGAAAAAACTAAAGGCAATTTGCTCCAAAATTATTACCAATTTGGAGTCGATTAAAATCACACATCTTGTTGGTAATCACTTAAATGACCTCCCTTGCTAAAGCTAATCCAACTCTGAAACAGCTTTAGGTGAGCAGGATTGGCAGTGTTGAATTTCTTTGTTTAATGGTCCACACATTGTGCCGCCACAGCAGAACACACTCTGTATCAGATACACAGATCTATAGGAACTGCAGGGCCAGGCTGGCGTTCGGCGCAGTCAAACCTGAGGAAACACTTTAATGGGAATCATTCAGTTTTTATATTGAGGGAGGTTTAATCAAGACTGCATAGAGCTCCTTCTGCACACTGAAATCCACAGTGAAGTTTGAAGCATGAAAACCACAGTGACCAGCAATCTAGACTTTATATAAGGGTTATGTTATAATGAGAGGTCATTCAAGCTACAAATATGAATATTGCTTTAGCTATAAATAAAGATTTATTTTTTTGTGCTTTTGTTTTGAAATGTAACTAACAAACAATCCACATTTAAATAAAAAGAGAACTCTGTATGTGCTATTTGTGTTTTTCGTTTTTTTGGGGGACTTTCAAGCCATATGTGGTTCCTCCCCAAAACTGTTACCATAAAGTTAGAAGCAAACAAGTGTATAGGATGTGTTTGGAAGTGGTATCATTCATTTTCCCCTCACTTGATCTAGAAGACTAAAACCAGCTCTATGAAGATATAGTTTACATGGGTTGAAGTGGAAGATCTATAGTGGCCCACTATAGAGCTCTGACCTCAACTCTACTGAACAACTTTGGGATTTATTGGAAAGCTGACTGAAGACCAGGACTCCTCACACCAAAATAGCACCTGATAAAGTCAATACTGATATTTATATTATTTATATTAAAATACAATTGAAAGACTGAAAAGTATACACCGACCAGGCACAACATTATGAGTGGTGAAGTAAATAACACCGATTATCTCTTCATCATGGCACCTGTTAGTGGGTGCGATTTATTAAGCAGCAAGTGAACATTTTGACCTCAATGTTAATGTGTTAGAAGCAAGACAAATGGGCAAGTGTAAGGATTTGAGTTTGACAAGACACAAATTGAGGTGAGAGCATCTCCAAAACTGGTCAGAATCTATCAAAAGTGGTCCAAGGAAGGAACAGTGGTGAACCAGCAACAGGGTCATGGGCTGCCGAGGCTCATTGATGCACGTGGAGAGCGAAGGCTGGTCCGTGTGGTCTGATCCAGCAGATAATCTCCTGTAGCTCAAACTACTAAAGAAGTTAATGCTGTTAATGCTCGATGGGTCAGAACTGTTTTGGCAGCAAAAGAAGGACCAACACAATATTAGGCAGGTGGTCATAATGTTATGCCTGATCAGTGGCCATAATGTTATGCCTGGTCGGTGTATTGCCTCACACTTTAAAGCACTCAATGTCTAATGTTTGTTCTTACATGGTTATCATTGGTTTTGCTCATATTCAGGTCATGATCTTGATTTTATTTCATATCACTAAATGTTTTTCTGTCATTGTTTCATAAATTTGCACTTCCAATAAGCAATTAAAACAATCTGCACCTAATCTGCACTGAATGATCCATATGTCATTGTTTAAACATTTTCAATTCTTTTTTTTTCTTTGAAAGTAAAAGTTTAATTAGATGTAAATTTCACTATTTCACTTAAACTGATGTACTGAATACAAGATATATCAGCTGTAAATATGTGACAAATAAATTCTGCAAAAGAAAGTCACCTTGGGATGTCATGTTCCACTTCTTAGGACGAAGCTTCTCCAATTTTGACGTTGCAGCGGACGTGGCGCTTTCAGTGTTGTTTGTAAACTTGAATTTGATAACACTTTTTTCTGTATCCGCCTGGAAGAGAGTAAGAAAGTGCACACTGGGAACAAGCGTACATCACAAGTGACATGCTTTATGTATTGTGTATTAAACAAGCCTGAAGAACCATAACCCCAAACCGTGCTAGACACTCAAATGGCAATATTCACGTGAGCAAAACTCAGTCCTGTGAGCGCCATATGCAGCAGAAATGATGTGTGGAAGCAAAGGCTTATCGTTGTGTACCGTGTCAGCAGATATGAGCTGCCTGGGATACGGTGATGTTACTGCAGGGCTTCGTCTAATGATGCTAATTGACTTTTATATGACAGCGGCACAACAGGATGGAGCTAATACACTAATGAGGGTGTAATGGTTGTAATGGCGGTTAGAGTCGGCCCATAAGACCCACAGGGATCCTCTGCAGTTCTTCTGGACCGATCTGTACTGGCAGAGGCGCTTTTTCTAAAGGTCTTGGCGATAAATACGGTATTTACAATGGTACCGTTATCAGAATTGTGGGATTGTACAATTTACAGGATGTTCATGTGTGTGTTAAACAAATTGCAAACAAAATGAGTGGCAGGTTTGTTTGTTTGTAATTGAGATTCGTATGTGTTTTGTGAACTTCTGATTCCACATTAAATTCCCATTTATTGTTACAATAACCTCCACTTTTCCACTAGATTCTGGTATGTATTTCGGTGTGTATCCAATCAATATCACCTTATTTATGACTGTTAAACCGGATCTAGTAAATTCAGCCCCATTTATCAAGCTACATGATAAGGATCAACGTTTGTGGACACCATAACATTCGTATCTGCTTTTGGAACATCATTTCATTCCACATTTAGTTGCAATTTGTTGTTACAATAACCTTCACTCTCCTGGGTAGATCTTCTATGTTTAGGAGTGTGCCTGTGGAGATTTTTGCTCATTCAGCAATAAAGGTGTTAGTAAACTCAGCTACTGATGTAGGTGAGGTGAGGAGGCCTGGGGTGCAGTCACTGTTCCAAATCATCCCAAATGCATCCAACAGAGTTGAGTTCAGAGCTTTAGAGCAGAACACTCAGATCTCGCTTTGAGCACAGGGACATTGTCATACCGCAATACAGGTTTGGGTCTTCAAGTTTCTATAAGATAAAATTGAAGACTGCGTCCAAAGACATCCTATACAATTGTGTACTTCCAACTTTGTGGTAACAGTTTGGGGAAGAACCACATTTGGCTGGTGTCAAGTCTGATGTTCCAATACTATTGTCCATATAGTGTATCTTTTAGTATTTACCCTGAATAAGCTTTTTATTCAGGTTCTGAAAGCAAGCAAGATGTTTCAAGATCTATCTATGATTGTATATCTATTATGTGAATCAATTATTTGCAGAATTTAAAGAAATAACTCATTTTAGCAGTGGAGGAAAAAATAGCCATCCATTAGTTTCGGGTTTCTGGTTTCGATCCCAGGTTTAGCACTAAAATGATCAAATTATATCTTCTTGTATTGAGTGTTCTAATATTTGTCGATGTGTTTAAATCTTACCTGCTGTGTGTGTGCTGTGTAAACCAGAACTCCATAGGGGTTGGGTAGGGCACCACCCTGCAGGTTAACACATACGCTTTCATATGGGCCGGCAGGATCAGAGAAAGGACTCCAGACACCCCAGCGCACACACTGCATAAAAACCACCCTCTGCACGGCTGCTGAGGGCATCTACAGAGAAAAGAAATAAAGCATTAAAGTGAATTATTGGGTACGCTGCTGCAACGACCAATGGCATCCGCACTTCTCATTTCCTTTTCACAACGGATCATGCAGCAATATTAACTGCCTCCTCGTGTTTAGAACAGTATATTTAGTGAGGTATTTCATTAGTTTCGTGCACATTCTATTGATTCTGTCGATGATATAAGATTCGGTGAGTGAAGATGTTCTGAATTACATTTTGTAGTCGCTTCTTGTTTTGCTCTAGTAAGAATGAGACAAACTAACAAAAACATATGCAACTAAATGAACAAACCAACAAACATGCAGAAAAAAATAAAATAAAAATAAAAAATAATAATAATAAAAAAAAAAATAATAATAATAATAATAATATTGTCTGTAATTAATATAAACAGTCTGCTACAATTCCTCAATTACCATGAACGGTTTTGAAGTGTCTATGTGTTGACTAATCTTAACAATGATAAATCTGAATAAATGGACAGTTGATGTCACTCATAAGATTCATATGTGCTTTTTTAACATTCCATTTCACATTAGTCCCATTTTTTATTTCAAATAAACTCCAGTGTACTAGTGGAGATTTGAGCTAAATCAGCCACCAGGGTGGTAGGAAAGTCAGGTAGTGATGTAGGATGAGGAGGCCTGGGGTGCAGTGAGAGTTCCAAATCATCCCACAGGTGTTTAATAGGTTTGAGGTCAGACCTCTATAGAAGGCCACTCAACATCTCCAACTTATGTAGATAGATATCTTCATAGAGCTGGTTTTGTGCACACTTTACTAGTTGAAGTGAAGGGAAAATTTTATGATGCCATATCCAAAGACATGCTATAAAACTGTGGGCCTCCAACTTTGTGGTAATAGTTTGGAGAAAAGCCAACTGTAGTGTATCATACACTGTATGTTTTCAGGGTATTGTGTGAAGAGTGAGGCAGAAAGACTACAGGGAGAGCAAGTAGATTAGAAATCTCAATTTTCACTGAAGCAAAAAAAAGTCTGGGCTAAAAGTGTTGCTATGTTTATTTAATTAGCAGTCGCTGAAGTACCATACAGATTTTGGAATTGGGGTGACCTTATGCCTTCACTAAACCAGGCTACATGAAATAGGACATGGCTTTAACAGGCTTGGTTTAAGTAAGAAAATTGGTGTTTTGTCCTTGTGTCTGTGGAAAGAGGGAGTCTCGAGAGGTAAGGATGTTATCACAGTTTTGGACAAAAGTAGAGCAAGTTAAGATGAGATTTTTTTTTACTTGGGTTTATATATGTTCCTCTATCATAATCTCTTCAGACAAAACACATCACTGTTGTCTGATTAATCAAAGCTACCAAGAGAAAAAAAAATAATAAGAAGAATAAAATAAAGTGGGAGGCACTTGTAAGAGCAACAGATTAACATGCCTCTCTTGACTCCGTGTTTTATATATATATATATATATATATATATCGGTATTTACAGTATATAATCATCATCAGGCAGAAGAGAGTTTTGCTCTTTAATCTCAGCTCTCAGCTACACAAGAGACAATAACATTAGACATAAAATATAAATAAATATAAGCATATTTATATTAGGGCTGTCAATGAAATTTAATATTAAATCGCAATCAATCCCATGATCGTCATGAGTTAACTTGTGATTAATCACAACTTAATCGCACATTTTTATCTGTTTTAAATGTTCTTTAAATTAATACTTTCCAAGTTTTTAATACTCTAATCAACACGGGCATGGACAAATATTAATGCTTTATGGAAATGTATATTTATTAGTAGTAAATCCAGACTCAACATCGGGCATGAATACAAAATATTCTTGTAAATGTTTTAAAGTAATTATGGTGTTTTAAATTACATAAATCATCAGGACACCGAACGGAAACTTTGCTATTTTCCACATGGACGATTTTAATAACCGGATGTGAGCATCATGGGGGATTTTGGTGTTCGAGTTGAGACTTGGCGCATCAGTAAAGCAAATGTTTAGTGATAAAAACATTTTTTTCGGTGTTTATTTTATTCTTTTTATATCCGAGTAAAGAACGGACGTTGTGAATAAATGTGTGTCAAACAGAAATGAGCGGCGCATTATTCTCGTGCGTTAATAACATTTCTGGTGTTTTAATAATTTTTGCGTTAATTGCGATAATATAAATTTAAATAATATTTAATGGAAATTTTAACTCATTTTACTAATCTCATAAAAAAGGAATAAAATTAGCAAACTAAATCGAATTAAAAAATTACAAATAAGTTGTATTAAAATGTAATCAAAACTTAAATAATAAAAAAAATATTCATTAATTAATAACAACATATAAATAAATGAATGAAAGGAACAAATATCACGGGCCACTTTAATGTCAGTCTCACTCCGGGCAGTAGGATTAGTCTTAGCACTGAGAACTTCACTTACACAAGCCGGCATTTTCCTTTCCTTTCTTGGAGAAAGAAAAGGAAAGAAAATGGATGGTAGCTATCTCATGATTAAACAGCCCTCCTATAGGATAAAACATCATGGCCGATCATTTATAAGTTGGACAAGCTCGATACAAGAAAATTAATCAGGAAAAAGAAATGAGAGAGAAAAGAAGAGCAACAAGTTGCCGTGGTTCTCCTTTCTCCTGCTTGCTTTTCCTCACGCCCTCCATTTACCTTGGTCTTAATCTCAATCTATTGTTCAATCTCTCTTTCACACACACACACACACACACACACACACACACACACACACACACACACACACACACACACACAGAGAGACACTTTGCCATATTATATACGGATGGCGATGTGATGTATCTGGTCTGAGATATATCTGCTGTGTGATAAATACTCTGCACTTCAGCAAAGAGCACTAATGTAAGAGATTCATCTTGGGCACACAGATCCATCACGCGGCTGAAGAGAGCGGCCGGCAATAAACCATCCCGCGCCGGCGTAACGGGTGCCAAGCCCGTTACGCATTTCACAGAACATGTGCTCTCTATCTAAACTAACATACAACCGCTAATGCCTTTCGCAGCATGTTCTACGCGTCTCTAAAAAATGTACAAGGAGCCGCTGAGATTCGGTATAGCACCGCAAAAAGACTGTCATAAATCTTCTCATGGAATACTGGCCACTGATACTAAGGAGTGGCCAGTCTGATGTCTGATACTGAAATAATGACTAAAACTATATAACATCAAAAATGTTTTACATGAACTGTACTCAAAGTCCATCTGGATCTTTCCTCATGCTGTCCATCTCCTCTATTAAACATTAGCCAACTATAAAAGCAACAGCATGCATCCTGTTAGTTTAACTTCTCGACCTTGAAAACGAACTCTTTTCTCTTTGTGATCCAAACTGCCGCCTTTTTCCGTCACGGGTGCAGCCGTACTCCTCGAGCCAATGTAGGCGACACACATTTCATTTTTGGAGCTTTCCCCACAGGAGCGTGAGCTAATGAAGAAGATCGAGCTCGCATCCCTCTCTGGAGGAGCTTGCGGAACGGGAGGACACACTTTACAACACACGAACACAAAACGATTTCCGCCTTTTTATGGGTTAGGGCTCAGATGGCGCGAGGCAGGGACACAGGTGATAAGCGCTCGGAGGGCTTGGAAAGGTTCAGGCGCATAATCTGTCGCAAATGAGATAGCGTGAGCACGCTGCGTTTCAGCTGAGAGCATCGGCATGGACACAAATAAGTCCAAATATTCGGGGCAGGCGCAGACGGGTCACGGTATAAAGGCCTTCGGAATGATGCAGCTCAGTTTTACTACAAAATATTTAGTAGTTTTTGTTTAACCTGGATAGCACTTGGTGAGATCAAATCCCCTTCGTAAAAAAGCCTGGTCAAAAAGGCAGCAAAAGACCCAACAAACTCAAATCACAAAAATGTATATATATATATATATATATATATATATATATATATATATATATATATATATATATATATATATATATATATATATATATAAAAATAATGTAATACCTTTACAGCATTTGGTAAATGTTTTTATCCAGAGCTTATCCCATTTGAGAAGGTATATGGGGTATATCAGTAGAAGGATGCTGAAGATAAAGCCACCAGGCAGGATAAAAAGAAAAAGACCAAAGAAGAAGGTTTATGGATGTAGTGAGGAAAGACATGCAGGAGATTGGTTTGAAAGAGGCAGATCTAGATGAAAGTGATATCTAGTCAGATGATCCGCTGTGGATATACGAAAGAAAAATATACAACTGAGCAGTTGAGGGTTAAGGGCCTTGCTCAGGGGCCCAACAGTGGCATCTTGACAATGCCACTGTGCACAAAGTGAGCTCCAAGGAGATGTAGCTAACATGGGTTGGTGTGGAAGATCTTGAGTGGCCTGCTATAGAGCTCTGACCTCCACCACTTTGGAATGATCTAGCCAGACGATACAAATTGTATATTCTTTTTTGGTTGAGAAGGCCTGAGGCCCTGAGTGTTCCAATTGATCCCAAATATGTTCAATAGGGTTGAAATGAGAGATCTATAGCAGGCCACTTAAGATCTTCCACTCCAATCCATGTAAAGGTTGACAATCTGTCAGTGTTTATCACGACTAGCAAATAGACAACAGACAGCCATTCAGATTTATTTTTTTACTTTTTCTAAAGATTAATTGCCACATTTAAATGCATTTGGGTGTGCTTGTAGCAATGAAGTGTATTTTCAGTAAAGGCCAAGCGATTAAATTCAGCCTGAATGCTGCCATTTAAACAAATGTATTCTTCAAAGAAAATTCTTAATTCTGATTTGGGTCAGAAGGTGCTTTTAGTTAAATTTTTGTTTTTTTGCTCTATTTATTTATTATTTATTAAGAAATTTCCCCACTGTGGGACGAATAAAGGTATATCTTAATGCAAAATCATTTGCAAAGAAATGCATGGATGAAGTACATTGTATAGTCACCTTGCTTCACGTAAACCTAAAAAGAGATGTAATTCTGGATATACTGAAGTTTTCGGTGAGACTGTATTAATTTAGCTTATACAAAGAATGTCTCCAGTGTTAGTGCTCTGTAACAATGGGATGCAAAGCTGTTTCCTCATAAATACATGTTCCTGTCGAACAAAAGCTTTTCAGTAGTCTTGTAAATGGTGATGATCAACAAAACCTTATATCATTTAATAAATCTACACAATTCGGCAGTTTCTAGAGTGTGCTATTGGAATTTAAAGTTGCCTTATCTAGTTTGCAAACTTAAATCTCAATAATGCCAAAGCTACCCTTGTCCAGTAGAGTAAAACTGTGTGAGGATTTATATTGCATATGGTTTTCAAAACCATGAAATTGAATATTAAATACAGATAATACAGAATTCTGTACCAAACTACTAAGTAAACCAAGCTAGTACATGAGGGAGGGGCTAAAATCTGTCATATTTGATTATCACAGAAACATAATTGTTAATGTATCTGCTTGACTATCTGTCTCATTTCTCTCTCTCTCTCTCTCTCTCTCTCTCTCTCTCTCTCTCTCTCTCTTTCTTTCTTTCTTTTTGGTTTTAGTCCACGTACGTTTTTGTAAGATTTGGAGATACATCATCAACAACTGATTGTTTCAGAATAGCTTTAAAATTTATTTATCCCTAGTGATGTCTTTTTATGGCTTGATTTACAGTTCTTAGCTCATCTTGAATTTTGGCCAAACCGCAAATGGATTCTAATCCACTTTATTTTGCACTCAAACTGTTCGGGATTTTCAATAAAGATTAATTGGCACATTTGACTGCATTTGGGTGTGCTTGTAGCAATGAAGTATTTTCAGTAAAGGCCAAGCGATTGAGTTTAGCCTAAATGCTGCCATTTAAACAAATTTACTCTTTTTTGTACAATTCTTAATGATTATTTGAATCAGAAAGTGTTTTAAGCTTAGTTTTTCTTTAGCTTTTTTGCAATATTTATTAATTAAGTCAATGCACAGATAAAGTACCTTTTGTAGTCACTGTGCTTCATGTAAGTCTCTAAAAATGGATGTCATTCTGGATATGGTGCAGTTTTCTGTTAGAATGCATTAATTTAGCTTTAAAAAAAAGAATACAAAATAAACGTCACCAGCGTTAATGCTCTGTAACAATCGGATGCAAAGCTGTTTCTTTCAAAATCTTTAAGATGAGTTTTTCCCTACTTAAGTCCAGAAAACATAAAAACAATTTTTTGAACATTGCTGCTGCATAAAAATAAAAAAAACATGAAGCAAGATAGACAACACAGCGGCGTCAAGATAATGAAAAACGCATGTTCAATATAAACAGGAGGCTCGACTTCAACTGTGCAATGCCGATGCATGGCAATGTACTGTATACTCAATGAAGTGCTGTCATCAGCTTGAAAGATTCACGCTATGCAGTGCTACCCTACATGCCACGCTACATGGATCTGCCAGCATGACGGATGGGTTTAAAAAAAAAAAAAAAAAGAGAGAGAGAGAGAGAGAGAGAGAGAGAGACTAGAATATGAATGAACCACAGCAGAATATAAACAAGTTCTGATAATGCTGTAAACTTTCACAATTTACTGAATGTAAAAGAGAATGTGAGGATCGTTGGCTGAGTCCGATGTTGAGCCCGTGCTAAGCTACATGCTGGCTAATTACACGTTCACATAAACTAGCTGAGTTGAGGTTACAGCATGAGTCTAAATAGAAATAAGCTGAGAACATAACTATTATGCTAAAACAAACAAACAAACTAACAGAAATATGAATAAAAAGTGTAAAAACATTACTAAAAGGTATTACAGCACATAAGAGTTCTGGGTTTAAAAGAAAAAGAAAAGAAAAAAAGATACTGTTGATCTAAGCACAGGCCGAGTAATATCAACAAGACTGTAATTTCACAAGAGTGGTGGCTTATTACAGAGGGGAAAAAAATCTATCATCTGTGTTGCTGATTGCAACGCCCACACAAACAAAGGCTAAAACCATTTGATTGCATCCCGCACAGCAAACTCAATGCAGACCGACGTAACCATCTACAACAACACGAAAAGAAAATGCACAGATCTGCTTATTTTCGTCTTTTTACCATTTGTAAAAAGTGATTTTATTTTTTTTTTTTTGAGCATGACAGCAGAAAATGTCACGACGCATAAAGACGCTCAGGACCGCAAGAGACATTTTAGCATTTGTGTGTTCGGTGATCTGAAGCAGAACCGAGCACAAACACGACCAAAGTTGTGTTGCGAAGAAAGGTGTTACGCAAGTCCCAAGTGCAGTTTTTTCAAGGTAACGACAATAAATATAGGGTAAATTCCTAACATATATGATTCAGCTCACTAAAATAGGGAATCTTACTTCAGTATCTTCTCAGCATATGCCCAAAAGTAGACCCCTGATTTTTCCAGCCATATCTGGTGTTTCTCCATGTTACCACAAAGTTGGAGGCACACAATTGTATAGAATGTCTTTGGATGTGGTAGATTTAATAATCCCTTCACTTCAACTAGGAGACCCAAACCTGTTCCAGCATGACAATGCCCTTGTGTACAATGTGATAGTATGGGCAGCACTCTCACACATCGGCACGTTCACACACACTTGCCCATCTGCCCGTTAATCAAACTGATTGATTTCCTTGCAGGATATATAGATTTCTATGTAACATAATATTCCATATTGGATCAGTAATCTGTCCACTTGCCCTCCCATGTTGGGAGACGAGTTGTAAAATTGTATTGATAGACCAGAAGTCATGTAACTAACCAGGGTTTCCGCAGGATCTTATAAAGATTTGTGTTTGGTCCCTAACCACAAGGTTAGAGGCACACAATTGTATAGAATGTCTTTGGATGTGGTAGCATGAAATCTTCCCTTCATCTTAACTAGCAGACCCAAACCTGTTTCAGCATGACAATGCCCTTGTGTACAAAGTGAACTCCATGAAGATACAGTCTACATGGGCTGGAGTGTAACCCTACTCAACACATTTGGGATAAATTGACCTGATCATTAAATTCGTACTTCATGCTTTTTGGTTAAGGAGGCCTGGGGTGCAGTGAGCATTTCAATTGACCTCAAAGGTATTCATTAAGGTTTAGTTCAGAGCTCTACAACAGGCCACACAAGATCTTCCACTCCAACCCATGTAAACCATGTATTGTCATGTTGGAACAGCTTTGGGTCTGAAGAGAAAATGTATGCTGTACAATCATGTGCTTTTGTGGTAATAGTTTGGGAAAGAATCAACTAAAGCTGTTATAGTCAGGTGTCTCCATAATTGTCGACTAAATAAAGGAAGTACTCAAAAAGGTGCTTTTATTTAGAATCCGGGAGTCAGAAATTCCCCGTCTTTTCACAATGTTTTGTTTTTTAGTCTCCACGTGTCTCTTTATTACACGGTCACATGTCATTTGAGTGGTGTTGATCCCTATTGTAGCCACCTGCTACCTGTCTTATTACTGATTCATTTCTCAGTTTAAGCATTTGAGCTGCATTGTTTCAGTGGGTCCATGTTAATGCATGTTTATGAGCCTTCTTTTGCTGTATTGCCTGAGTCCCTTGAAGATAACTTCCTGGGTTCTGTGCTCTCGGTTATAATTATAATTACAGATTCCCTTGTGATCATCTTGCCATGCCTGTGATGCGACCCATGCGTAAGATCTGGATTTGCTCGAATACACCCGATGCTGATTTTACATGCTCGTGTCCTGCTTTATTGACATGCAAGCTACAGTTGGAGGCAACTTCAGAATTGAGGGCTGAGGAAAAATTCCTCGAGTTAAACTAAAGAAACTATTTGAGGAGATGCCAAGAGTGGGCAAAGCTTCATCACGCATACTGTTACGAATATTTGAAAAAGCGAATACCATATAATTATATCCTTTTTCAAGTGGGTGTGGGCACATTTTCAACAATTCATCATCGCTGTATCGAATTGGAACCATTATTTGCTTTGTAACGTTAAACCCGTTGAACCGAAATCTTTAAAAACTTCACTTTTTATTCAGCTACCCCGGTCCACCATCTTTATCAGAATCCCATCCTGCACTGCTGCTTAACAGAACCCCTCCATAAAACATGGCTAGCGTGCGCTGGCGCCGACTTCCAAACCTGATCAGCCATAAGCCAGGCATCACGGGAAGCCAAGGCTTTGGCCGTGATCCAGCACAGCAGATTGCTTCACATCCTCTTCATGTTGTCCCTCCTGGTCAAAAATTCACAAAGGCAGAAAAGCATGCAGCAGCAGGAGCGTAGTTGTGGGACTCCGCAAGCACTCAAGCAGCATGAAAGATGGCAGAGGTGTTTGAGAAGCATGCGACTCAGCCACAGAGGGTTTTAGATGTGTCAGTGAAGATCGTGTGAAGAGTAAAGCCAAGCAAAACGCATGATCCCATTGCATTAGCCTTCAAAAAAGAAAGACGAACCATCTAGTTGGTAACATTTAGAAAAGCTCAGGTGTAATCTGTATATATTTTTTATTTGCTTTAAAATTCTAATTCCTCTTTAAAAAGAAGGCTGTGGAAAACATGATTCCTTCTAAGTAAAAACCCGGTAAACTGTAAAACAAAACATTTAATGTGAAGCCAGAGGTTCAGGGAGTTCGAGCAGCAAAAGCAACATCAGTGAGCCTCACTGTTTCACTGCAGAAAAAGTAGGATATCTTTGAAAGCTTCATTTTACTTTTTGTAAACATAAGAATTTTTCCTCTAAACCAAAAACTCTCATCTTTCCAAAGGACATTTTGCTAGAAGGCTGGCTTTAAACTCCTGTCTGCTTTTTTCTTTTTCTCATGTGTGCGTTTCTCTGTAAGAAGTTCTCTATGTCTTCTAATGTCCAGCTTATTTTCATTCCGACAGCAACGCCTGGATCGACTTGAAACCACTGCACCTAAAGACTTGAAGGTCAGCATCGGCTCTGTCTTGAAATTTTTCTGGGCTCTTTCCTCAACCATTTAAACAATCCTTCTGGTCAAACTTGAGTTGGATTTCCTATTGAGGCCACGTCCAGTCTATGGTCCCATGAGCCTAAATAACATTGCCAGCAGTGCGGTCACAGGAATAACAATCATGTAAAAGATGGCTTTTCAGCCTTTAGGTTGACCATGCTTGCCTACTACTTTCCTGGCAGCCTCCTCAAACAACTCCCATCCTTTACTTTTTCATGGTCGGTGAGATCCACAAAACAGCTCCAGAAGGAATTTGACATCCAAACTGATTGGTAGGAACAGGATCATAAAGAATTGCCACTGTTAATACTGGTGTTGTATAAAGAGGACAAATTCTCATATCCAAATAACAATCTTAAGATGTATTTAGTTTTAACCAAGATAACTTTTTCTTCTCCTGTTTTGCCTTCATTCATTGTACAGCCAGTGCTGTCATCTAGTCACGTATCTTGGGATACATGACACAAGGTCTTCCTCTGAACGCTATTCATCCAAATGATCCAAAACGCAGCTGCACGACTTGTGTCCAATCTGTCCAAGTTCTCCCACACCACCCCACTGCTGCACTCCCTTCACTGGCTTCCAGTGGCTGCACGTATTAGATTCAAAACACTGATGCTTGCCTACAAGGCCAAAAATGGATCAGCACCATCGTACCTCAGAGACCTCATCACACCTCACACTGCACCACGCTGTCTAAGATCCTCCAGCACTGCTCAACTGGTACCACCTTCTCTCAGAATGGGAAGTAAGTATACTTCAAGGCTCTTCTCTGTTCTAGCACTGAGGTGGTGGAATGAACTTCCCCTAGATGTCCGTACAGCGGAGTCCCTGGCTATCTTCATGCGACAATTGAAGACCTACCTCTTACTGAAACACTTCAATTAGCACTTTCCAAGTTTGCTTTGTAGGATTCTAGAATTATATTTATATTAAATATGTTATCTGGCGTTCCAGTGTATATTTATTTATTGCTAGAGACTCAAAGCACTGTTGTACGTCGCTCTGGACAAGGGCGTCTGCTAAATGCCGCAAACGTAAGTGTAAATGCAACTGATACTGCACCTTCTGAGATAATTTTTTCCAAAACTAAAGGGTTGATCCAGCAGAGAAAAAAAAGAAGCTCAAAGAGAAGAAAACTGTCAACATTCTCTAGTTTCTTCACAAAAAACATATGATATCTAACACATATGTATTCAAAACTAGTACTGGTATCAGAAAGTATTAGATTAAAGAGGAAATATGGTATTGTTGCATTTTAACTTCTTCCCTGTGTAATTGATACTATTGTAAATGATTTTTATTGCTATTTTCTTGATAAATCTGTTTTCATTTACCATGATTTAAAAGGTAAAAAAGAAAAAAGAAGCTCAGAGGGTTAAGGACTGACTCAAGGGCCCCAAGAGTGGCAGTTTGGCAATACCAGGGCTTGAACCTCTAACCTTCCAATCAGTAACCCAGAGCCACTGAGCCACTAGACCCAGTAATAAACTACTTAAGAAAGATCGTATGCAAATTGGAATGTGGCGTGAAGGTTCACAACAGCTGAGCAATTGGCAAACCTTTTAGACTCCCATAAAAAAGGTCTGTGTATTACACAAAACACTGATAAATTAACTTTAAATCTCTTTTTTGTGTCGGAAGCAATGCATGATGAGAGGCGGAAAAAAATCCATATGAATCTCTCAATCAGGTGCCTAACAGGCTGCCAGCAAAAGAGACAGAAGGCTGCATTTGTTGGCCAACATGAACTTTTTTGAGCTTGGCAGAGCCACCAAAACAGCCTGGACATGTGGCACTCAAACACATACACACAGAGACATATAAAAGGTATTTCCAGGCCCTGCGGTGTCGTCTCTGCAGGAGAGCATCAGACAGGGCAAACTCGCAGCAGGCCCATGTGCGAGATTGATGCACTTCTCAGTGGGAAGAAGTGACATTCTCTTTAATTAGGGCGCCACTGCTGCATACCTGCTGAATGTGCACCCCCTGTGGATGGAGCGCAGGAGCCCGGGGAGGAGTGACCTCTCAGCACAATGCAGAAGACATGCGTTTCCTTACTTTATGATGTTTAATTAACATTTCATTAACATTTCTGTGACATTTCCATCAGGAACAAAACAAGAGAGAGAGAAATAAATAAACAAGTTTATTTATTAAATTATTGGTTTATGCCACACGTTAATGGTATCGAGGCAAAAAAAAAAGCCTGACGTGAAAGTGAGAGAGAGAGAGAGAAAGCGAGAGCGAGAGAGAGAGAGAGATTCGCAAAACACATTTCTAAAACAAACAGAATTTGTGAATTGGTGTCAAAACGTAGTAAGAGACAAACGTGCAAAATCTAAAACAGAGCAGAACATGAGAACTGGGAACTTAGGCCTAATAATTAGGTTGTGTGCTTTTTTAATTAAAGGAGAGAACGAGGTATTTTTCAGACCTGTTTTCCAGAAGACATGAATTGTTTTGTGGTATCATATGCAGGACATGTGATTTAACACATTTTCAGATAACACACACTAATAAAAAACTTTAAACTTGATTGAAAAATAAAATCTCTTAAAAAAATAAGAGAATCGGTTTCCAGTGTGTACGAAAGGATTTTATTTCCCACATGAAAAAGTCAAAATTCCAGTGTCTTTGCATTCAAGATCATAAACAATAAAAGGTATATTGGTTCCTTCGCATATATTACACTCCAACACAACCAGGCAGAAGAATGCAACTCAATATCTACTGTATGCCCTAAAAGCAAGATGCATTAAAGAAATAAAAAATGACTTTCCAATCGAGATCATAACCTTCCCTCTCATCAACACAATGAAAACCTGAACTATGGAACTCAAAATTGTCTTTCAAGCCCCAGTTTTTAATTACGACTTGAAGGCGAATGTTTACGAGCAATTATCTACAACAACTCCGATAATGCATGAGCACAGCAATTATCTGGACTGTTCAATTACTCTGTTATTAATATAAATTACAGGTCCCCGGGTGGAGGTCTTTATCACAGGGAATGTAGGGGGTTGTGATCGGAAATGATAAAGAGGAGCAGTGGTTCAGAGGTGGTTTATAATCTAAAAATGGTGAGGGGTGAGAAAAAAAAACGCAAAAAGAAGAAAAAAAAAGGAGGAAGAAGAAGAAAAAAGGCTCTACTGTATGCTGCACTGTGAGTCAGTCATTCCAGGAGATCATTAACATTGTGATGACGAATTGTGAATTCTGAATATTAGGGAGATCATTAACACTGTAAAGTCATCAGTAATGTAAATTCAGAGATTCTTGGAGATCAGCAATCTTGTAAATTCAGATATTTTTGAAGATCATTATAATTATGAATGTAGAGCTTCTTGGAGATGACCAACACTGAGATAAAATAGGGCTTTGAAGATAATCATTATTGTGGATTCAGAGATTCTTGGAAACAGTTATCATGTTATTTGAGCATTTCATATTGTTAAGATGATTAAATAACATGATAATTGTATCCAAGAATCTCTGAATATAATTATATATATATATATGTATATATATATATATATAAAACATAACAACGAAACAACAGCACAACCTATAAACAAGAATGTGCCTCCTCTCCTCGATAAATCACGATGAAAGCACTGTCCAGGAAATTACCAGCACTAAAACATTTTATTTGGCACATATTTTACACAAATTGAATTTACATGCTTTTATCTAAAAGATATCTGAACAGTCATTTTAGGACAGAAAATTTTCTTTTTTTTTTTACACCCCTCTTTAGAATCCATTAGAAAAGAACTTTGTCAGATGGGTCATTTCATGCAGCCTTTAATAATTCCTTTACTTATTAAAGCAATCTGAGTTTCTGGAACATTTCCAACAATGGATCTTTAAAGTACATTTAGACTACATTTGGTTATGGCTTTTTGAAGCTTGGCCATGACAGAACGGTTTTGCCAAAATGGGTCAAATCTCCAATATGGCCAATGTATGCATGAGCATTAATGCATTACTGATTAACATAAAGGTTGAAAAAATATTTGCACACAAATTGCACACAATCACAGTAAATCCATCACACCATGACCTAGAACATGATGGAAATAATGTAAGTAGGAGCAATAGGATCAGCTACATCATCTTGTTTTCCAGTATAAACAAAATGAATAAATGAAAGCTTTTAAAACAATGAGAGAGAGAGAGAGAGAGAGAGAGAGAGAGAGAGAGAGAGAAAAAAAGAGAGAGATTGGGATGGAGATGGAGGGAGAGAGACTGACAGACTTCCAATATAAAAAAAACAGAGATAGAGCAAAAATGGGAAGCAGACAGACAATAGTGAGAGAGAGAGAGAGAGAGAGAGAGAGAGAGAGATTGATAAAGAGAGAGAGGGAGATGGTTCCCTCTACAGCTATTACTTCCACAACAGCTTTGTAATCATTCCGAGCCATCAGTTAAAACCCACAGAGGTCAGAGGTCGTCTGTTGAGATGGCACACCATTATCATACACGCTTTCATCATTCCTGTCACATGCTCCCACACCATGCTTATTCAGACTGGAGAAACACTGCCACCGCTTGTAAACAGTGTAACCACTGCCTTAACACTCGGCTAATTACCACACCGTTACAGGATCTGCATGCAAAGTGTGTCTTCTAGACCTGTTTCACCCCATTAACCGCAACAGATCAAACCAATTAAGCTGGCATCACCAGGCATTGCCCTGCCACCCAGAAGTCTCACAGGGCCAGAGGTACGTAGTTCAGGAGGCAAAACTTGATGCAGATGTAAAAAAATGTGCTCATAACGCATCTGAAATGAACGGAGCATTACGACTGGAACAAATAGTGAATAAGAGGAATAAGAGGTAAATAGAAGTCCAGTGCAAAAAAAAAAAAAAAAAAAGGCATTAGCCAAAAAAAAAAAACGCTCATGTCGTCAACAAGGAAATGGTGTGGAGGCCATTAATTCATTCTTTCAGCTGATATTTCATTTTTGGCTTTGAATTTCATCTGATATATCTGATTGTAAGCAGAAATGTAACACAAATGTAACACATCTTGACTTCATGTATAATCTGGACCCCCTTCCGACCGGACCTGCCGGGTCCATCCTGATGCCCTGATAGAGGTCTTATCCACTGGCAAACATTCGCTGCTGCTGGACAGCCTATAATATTTTAGAGATTACCATGGATGGCTTTGGACTGTAAGTAGACAAACATTTTGGCCACAATGCCTTAGAAAGCCTTGGAACAATTCTGATCTCAAGTCTCCATTAGAGAAAAGTTGATAACCACGACAATGATGTATAATGCATGGAGAGTCGGTATCACCCAGACAAGCCTGGTATTTCATTAGAGATAAACTTACAGGTTAAAAAAAAATATATTTCTCTTTCAGTACCTCGAGCTGCGGCAACAACGCTTTGGAAACGCTTCCGCGTTTGTGCACGCTCTAAATCACGTGTGTAATCAGTCCAATGGAAAGCGCACCATCACCGCTGGGATGACGTCAAGACCAGGAAGCTATAAAACGCACATGGAGTAAAACCGGCGCTTGCTTCTGTTTGTTCATGAAATGCTCTATGTGTGTATGTGTTTATAGTTTATAAAAAAATATAAAAATTAAGCAACCATGGAACACATCATTCCCTTCATTTATACATTATACGCACAATCTCCGTGTCGCTTCTCTGGGAGCAGAGCACTCTTTGATAAGAGCAGTATTTGAGGACCTGGGACTCGCAGCCGGTCCAGCATCTGTCACAAGGTTAAGGAACAGGTTTCTTCCCCTTGCTATGAGGGCTGGAGGGGATGGAGCCCGCAAAGACAACCCCTCACCCAGTCCCCTTTAGGAAGCTATTAGAGATAGTGACCCATGCCGAGCCATGCTTAAGATAGATAACAAAGAGAAAAAAAATCCAGTAAGTTTGATGAGCGCTTTCTGCAACCCACTGTTACTTCATCCACGGCAGGGTCTGCCCCTTCTTCTTTTTTTTTTATACCTTCACCGAGGTGTTCAGGTTTTGGACGAAGCCTTATTCAGCCCAACCAGATTCAAGATGCTGACCCTGAATCAGGTCTTGTTTCAAATCAAGGCTGTGTGATGAGCACGATGTCAGTGTGGATGAGCAACTTTGCAGGCTCTCAAGCACATGACTGCTGCCACATACAAACCCATTGTAACATTATGACCGGTGAGGGAATAACACTGATTATCTCTTCATCATGGCACCTGTTACTGGATGGGTTATTAGGTGGCAAGGGAACATTTTGTCCTCAAAGTTGGTGTGTTAGAAGCATGAAAAATGGGCAAGCATAAGGGTTTGACAAGGGCCACATTGTGATGGCTAGATGACTGGGTCAGAGCTTCTCCAAAACTGCAGCTATTGTGGGCTTTTCCTGATCTGTATTTATTAAAAATAGTTTAAAGAAGGAACATTGTTGAAGCAGCGACAGGTTCATGGGCGATACAACACAATATTACGCAGGAGGTTATAATTTTATGAATGATCGGTGTATACTGTAAAGTTTATACATTATGGAAGTGGGCTCACCACCTGCAGGAGGGACCGTAAGGGACGGGTGCTGAGAGGATTGGGCAGCAGTCGAAGGCGGGGGCCTTGACAGCCCGCTCCCTGGACACGGAGAAGTGTCTGGGGAATCTGCTTAGACTGCTGCCCCTGCGACCCGAATTATGGATAAGTGGGAGAAGATGAAATGAAATGAAGTGTCAAGGCATTAGACTTTGCATTTGAAGGTCATGAGATCAAATCCCAGCCACATCAAGCTGCCACTCCATCGCTCCCGAGCAAAGCCCTTAACCCCTTAAACGTAAGCTGTTCTGGAGCGTCTGCCTGTTAATGTAACTGTAAATACTCATCCCTCTTTGGGACGAACTGGAATGCTGACTGCACCTCCTCACCCTGCATCAGTACCTGACTTTACTAATGCTCTTGTGGCTGAATGAGTACAGATCTCCACAAACACACCCCAAAATCTAGTGGAACATCGTCCTAGAAAAGTGAAGGGTATTATAACATCTAACGGGAAAAAAATGTGGAATAGGATACTCGCTTTTGGCCATACAGTGTATATTACAGACGTGCCCCTAATTAATCTAATCCAAACAGATGCTAAAGTGGTCTTGTATTATAACATAAGGCAATTTATCAGAAAAATAGAACATGAATAAAACATACACACTGGTAGTACAAATATAGATTGACTTGGCGGTAAAACAATACATCTGAGCGAGTTGAGAGATATGCACAAAACCACAAGGTTGAATAAACAAAAGGGATATTTAATCAATCACATTTGGCATTTGTCCAACCATTTTTTGTGCTTCCCGTAAAAAAAACAACAACCTTGTGTTTTATGCACAAGCCATGTACGCAGTGAATAACCATGTTGTTGGAAAAATAGTATTTGAAAGTGGCTGTTTCAAAAACTCTGGTTTACACTCCATTACCCATAAACCCAAGCCGTTCTATTAAACCTGCAGTACATCAGAGACTGCCGAGCGCCTCGTTATTATATCATTGCTTTCAATTGACAGATGCTGAGCCAGAGTGCGTTTTGAAAAAGCAGCCATTTTGGATTGGACACAGCTCACACTTCGTCTGACGCTTCGCAAAATTGGTGTTGACAGACTAGTATTAGGGGCTATCTTTGTAAAGGATCGACTGTCAGTCTCACAAAGCCATGGGGGAGCGAGTGATATGGAATAGGGAGGTGGGGTGAGGATGAACAAGTAGTTGAGGGTGGGGTGGGGTAGAGCCGAAGCAAAAAAACACACTACGAAAAAAAAATGTCTCCTGTAGAGTTCTTTTTTTTTTTTTTTTTGCGAGTGTGCGTTTAAATGATTTATTTAGGCTAACCTTGTCTCGGAAGTCTGTCTGAAAAGGATAGAAATCTTTAGTAGCTATGTGTCCTTTCACTCACAGTGTATGTCTCATTTGTTGGAGAGTTGTGTGCTGTAAGAGAATGGACATTAGCTTAATCGATTCAGCCTGTAATCATGTATCGGTTGTCAAAATAAACACCGTGATGGACATCATCAAAACAGAGAAGAGCATTTACATGGATGACAAACAGACATTATCCAAGAGAAAAGTACGAAGTGAATGAATCTGCAACTATCTCTACACTGATACCAGCAAGAGCAAAGGTGATTTGAGGCTTTGAAGGCTGTAAGTGATGTAGATGATACTGATAATAAAATGGTTTCAGTTATACACTGTTAATAAACTGTTTTTATGATTACATGTTTTTGCATAAGTTAATTGGGTTATAGATATCATGCATATATTCAAAATATACTGTATACTATATGGACAAAGGTATTGGGACACTGTCAGTTTTTGTGAAATTATCATGAGCACAAAACCTTCTTTTCAACTACTTAAAAAAAAAAAAAAAAAAATCCTGTAAATAAGGCCACAGGTGCTGTGGCAAGTTAGAGTCTGGAGTTTCTTCCATCATTTATTCATCTTAAAATGTTGTGCCTGCTGTTGAACTGTATGTTCGTGCTAAGTAGATACCACTAAGCGGCAATGAAAACAAGTTCAAAACAGTGCTTGCGTTTGACCAGTTACGTTTTTATCCACTCATAAATAAAAAAGGAACGACTGAATTTGCAAAAGTACGATATTTGATTTTGAAATGTTGCGAATTGAAAGTAAAAATCTCCTCAAATGTAAATACTTCAGGAAAGTACAGATACTTAAAAAAGCTACTTAATGAATTACATTCACTTTGTTACTGTCCATCACTACCAGCATTACATTGTCCAAGCTCCTCAAATATATTGTTTAAATGTTTTGGAGATCTTGAGTGGCCTGCTATTGAGCTCTAACTCCAACACTATTGGACAGTTTTTCAACAAATTAGAACACTGAATGCACCCCAGGCCCTCTCACCTTACATTGGTACCTTACTTTTACTAAGACCCCTGTGGTTAAAAGAGCAAAATCTCCACAAGTTTACTCCAAATCTAGTGGAACATCTTCCCAGAACAGTGGAGGTTAATATAACAGCAAATGGGGACTAAATGTGGGACTTTCAGAAAGCTCTTTCTCATACACAGCTGAATGCATTAGACTAAATCATGTAGAACATTAAAAGTATATAGCAAAGTAATAGACGTAAAGATATTTTGTTATAAGAAGCCGAGGCAACTGATTTTGTAATATTTTAAGCATACAGGATTTATGCACTCATGACTATGATATATACACAGTGACCTCTATAAAAAAGCTTGGCACACTGAAACACAGCAGTTTTGCAATAGTGTTCCACAATTATTCATGGAAATAACTCCAGGTTATTATCCTCTACTATTGACTTTCTATTAAACCACTGACCGGTGATCACTGAGGGCTCATCATTAAAATGTGAGGAGTCAGCTAAAGTTCAAAGTAAGTGGCACTTAAAAGAAAACGATTCATGCTGATCGATTTGCATATTGAGCTTTTTAGCATGAGGTTTTTACTGGTGTCCATAAATTACATAATATGAACAAAAGTTTGTGGACACCTGACCATAAGATTCATATGTTCTCTCTCATTTCTCTCAATTCATATTCTCTCTGTTAGTTTTGCTAGAGCTTATTGCTGCATTCAACACTATAGATCGTGATCTTCTCCTAGATCGCTTACAAAATTACATCGGCATTCAGGGACAGGCATTAAGCTGGTTTAAATCCTACCTGTCTGATCATTACCATTTTGAAGATTTAAATGGAGAGCTATCCAGGGTAATGCAAGTAAATAATGGGGTGCCACAAGGTTCAGTTCTAGGACCCCTGCTTTATACAATATACATGCTTTCCTTGGGAAATATTATTAAAAGGCATGGGATTAGCTTCCACTGTTGATGCTGATGATACCCAGCTATATATCTCATCGCAATCACACGATACAGCTCAATTGGCTCGTTTAACTGATGTGTTAAAAAATTTAAAGATTGTATGACTCATACCTTTTTATTATTAAATTCGTATAAGACAGAGATTGCTCATCGGCCCAAAAACCAGTACACAGAAGCTCCAGCATTTCAAACTTTAAGTGCAGATTAAAGACATAACTTTTTAGCAAGTGCTACTCATATCATAACCTTGTGCTCCAGTACATCTGATCACATCACATTATCAACTCATGCTTGTTAATATTATGAACAGCAGCTACGCTAATTCCTCTCCACTGCTTCTCTTTCTCTACCCATCCCGAGGCATCCCGAGGTTGCGCCAGCTCCACTCATGTCCCACCTTGGACCCTTACAGAAGTAGATGCCCCCCACGCAAACATCCCGAACCATCTAGAGATGCACCAGAGCCATTTGGATCCCACTTCATGTGGAGTTTGGACATTGGACCTTTTTGAGTGTTTAAAGGCTCTGGCATGGAGATACTGGTGGATCTGTTTATGAGTTGTTCAGTAGCTCCTGGTTTCATCAAATGACTGTATAAGACTCTAGAAAGGACATTACTCATAATCTTACATTATAGTGCTCATGGTAGTTCTCACTCTACAGTGTTTTGTATTGTTTAAAGACTATAATCACACTCTTGATGTCACCTAAATAAGAATGGGTTCTCCTTTTGAGTCTGGCTTCTCTCAAGGTTTCTTCCTCTTAACATCTATGAGAGTTTTTTCTTGCGACAGGCGCCATGGCTGCTCATTAAAGATAAATACACATCGTTCAACTTAACTCTCAAATTCTGTAACAATGTCTGTTGTAAAAAGCGCTATAGAACTAAACTTGACTTGACATATGTGATTTTTAAAACTTCCTCATAAACATTTAGAACATTTGCTGTTATAATAATTTTCACTGATGTTTCACTAGATTTTAGAGTGCGGTTGTAGAAATTTATGTTCATTCATTCAAAATTGTGTAAGTAAAGTCAGGTACTGACGTAGGGTGAGGAGGCCTGGGGTCCAGTCAGGGTTCCAATCCATCCCAAAGGTGCTCAATAGGGCTGAGGTCAAAGATCTATTAACAGGACACGTTTAATGCTGGAACATGTTTGGGTCTCCAAGTTCAAGTAAAGGAAAAATGTAATGCTACAGCATCTAAAGGCGTCCTATAAAAGGTTGTTCCTACCTACTTTGTGGTCACTGTTTGCATCAAATCAAATCAAATTTTATTTATAGAGCGCCTTACAGCAACCAAAAGGAGCACAAGGCACTTTCCAGTAAAACAACAATAGACAATAAAATATAAGAACACAATGTACATAAAATAGCAGTTAAATCAGGGGCTATGTGTTAAAAGCTTGTATGAATAAATGAGTTTTCAACTGCGATTTAAAAACACTCAGCACAGTGGCTGGAAGTGCGTTCCACAGCTTTGGTCCCTAGACAGCAAATGACTGTTTGGCTGTACTTTTGTCCACAAAGTGTATTTAGTAGTAAAGTTTTAAGCTGATTTTTTTTTTTTTTTTTCGTTCATTGACATTTAAAAGCTATGCTGTATGCACAATTCATATTAACACCACCATCAACATTGAGCTTGTCATCTTGTAGATTGCTAACTAGCTGAGCCGAATCTCTGGCATAATTAAGCATAAGCATGGTGTATGGATAAATTGCGATCTCAAGCTTCTATTCTTCTTCTTATTAATATGACATGAACCATCATTAGAAAATGCAGACTTAGATAAGAGACTATGTTGGTGGTAACCCTAAATAAAGTTATGAAAAAGCTCAAATTTCTGATCAGATCCTAATTAAAAAAAATATATATATAAATCCTTAAATAATATTTGTCCCTCGTTCGTCCCCTCACAGTATACAAGCAGACATACTTCATACATACCTTTAAAATTCTTAATCAGAGTCACCACCATTGATAATTCTTAGTTTTCTTCTACCTGATTTGGCTGCTTAGATCATCCTGAGATTAGTTTTCAATTAGATCACAAATAAGAAATAAGAAATTTTTTAACAGGGTTTATTAAGTGTTTTACTGGGTTTATTATTTCATAAATAGCAAATCTGGAAATACTGCAATTAATATTAACATTAGGCTTTGAAGAGTGATTCCCTTGACTCAGACTTTAATGTTGATAAAGCAGTGTTTGCGCAACTTGGAATCATTACCGGTTAGACATTACCTTGCATCGCAAGACGTTAAGATGTAGACTCGTGCTTTTGTTTTCTCTAATCTGAACCATTTAAGAAATAAAACTTAATGGAATGTGCTGTTATAAAGGAATATTCCATTACAATGTGGAGCGATGCATACCCCCGAAGTGTTTTATTCCTTTATAACAAGGCAATTTGTTATCAATAGCAATTCATTCATGAATGGCACGTCATGCTTTTTTTTTACGATTCAAAGCGAAGCTTAATGTGTGGAATATCTGAAATGAGTTCCCGTTTCCAAAACAGTAATTTCCTCAATAGATTCAAAAATTATTAATATTATTATTTTTTAAAGGCATCCTAGTTCTCCACCATTCAAGTTCCTATGAATTAGTGGTACTACAGTGATAATAGCATATTAGAACAAAACCATTAAAATAAACACATTATGTTTATTTCAGCTTGAACTCCTCTCCAAAATGATCCTTGTGACCAATAAGATTTGAGAATATATGTAACAGGGCTTTGGTATAAGGTTACAGCTGTTTACTGGCTTACCCTGAAAAAATACAACGGAATAAAGTTCTCAGAGAAACAAAAAAAAAAGGAAAAATGTACATGCAGTGAGGCTTCCATGCATTTCAAAACCATCTGTCAAGCATCTGTAGTTAGAAATAAAGAAAAATAAATTTCAAACAGAGCTTTGTGGGTAGATTTTCCTTTCATTTTGTGCAAAATGGTGAAGAAAACGAAGGTGCTAATACTCCTGATTAGTGTAATTCTGACTGGTTTAGGGGGCCGGCTGTGTTTTATACAGAGGCCAGTAATTCACTTGGTTGGAGCAGCTGGGAATGTGCTCAGAAAGGTATAACTTCATAATTTGCTAATTAGTAACAAGTCTGCAGTAGTCCATGTAAAAAATCTTTCAAAACATATTTGAGAAATGAACAAATAATGGTGAAACACAGTAAACAGTGTCTTAGGCATTATTGAGAAAGGGTGGAAAGGGAGAGAGAGAGAGAGAGAGAGAGAGAGAGAGAGAGAGAGAGAGAGAAAGAGAGAGAGAGAGAGAGAGAGAGAAAGAGAGAGAAAGAGAGAGAGAGAGAGAGAGAGAGAAAGAAAGAGAGAAAGAGAGAGAGAGAGAGAGAGAGAAAGAAAGAAAGAAAGAAAGAAGAGAGAGAGAGAGAGAGAGAGAGAGAGAGAGAGAGAGAGAGAGAGAGAGAGAGAGAGAGAGAGAGAGAACATGACGAGAAGGAAAAATAAAACACTATACAGCTTGTCTCATTTCTGGGCTACACAGCTCCATCCAGTGGCAGTCAGAAAGATTGTTCTAAAACTGGTTTCTGTGATCCTATCAGATTAATGAAATACGATTATCCCGGGTCAATGCAAAGTCGTTACAATGAGCAGGAGAAAAATTACAAGGTGAGATATACACGTTATAGTCCAAACGTTTGTGGACACCGGGTCATAAGTATATGTGCTTTTTGTGCATCGCATTCCATATTTAGTTCCAATTAGCTCTTATAATTACTATCACTCTTCTGCTTAGTCAGAAACAATGGTGTTAGTAAAGTCAGGTGAGGGTGAGGGGGCCTGGGGTGCAGTCAGTGTTCCAATTCTTCCCAATGTGTTCACTAGGGTTGAGGTCAGAGCTCTATAGCAAAAGATCTTCCACTCCAACCCATGTAAAGCATATCTTGTGCTTTGTGCACAAGGGCATTGTCATGCTCGAACAGGTTGTAAAAGGATGTGAGTTGGGTACTGTTCAGCAGGCTGACTGCAGTGGAGTAGAAACTGTTCTTGTGGCATGAGGTCCTGGTCCTAATGGCCCAAAAGAGAAGTGAATGAAAGAAATGTTATCTTGATTGACCATGATAATGGCATGATTGTTATTACAGTTTGAGCTGATTTGAGAATTGTTGAAACTGTTGCTCTCTTGGATTTTTCACATACAACAATCCCTCGAAATAATGTCAAACTGGTCAGTTAAATGTTGGAAAAAGTTGAATCTTAATTTCATTCATTATTTGGCATAAAGGGCATAACTCCATAGACACAACCTGCTTTGTGTCAACAGTTTAGGCAGGTTGAGATGGTATAATGGTGTGGGAGATGTTGACACACATTGGGCCAATTAGTACTAATCAATCATTGTTTCAGTATCTGAGTGATTTTGCTTACCACGTGCATCTCTATGTAGCCACAGTCTGCCCATCTTGCAATTGCTCATGTCAAAAAGCAAGTAATTTCAGACCAGTTCTACAAAACGGTTCCATAACTTCCAAGTCATAGAAGGATGTGGAGATTCCCAGCACCAATGTGAAATTTTTGGGTGCATTCATGTTACATTCTGTATCAGGAAGTCATGTGGAACTCCTGCCACAATGATCTGGTAAACAAAATTGGAGTTCACAAACCCAGAATCGACTGTTTCTATTACCAAGGGTTTTTTTTTATTTTTATTTTTTTACCAATTTACTGTCCAACCCTAATGACTAGAGCCATCCTTGTGTTCAGAAGCTGTGCCTTTAACTCTGCTCACAGTTCAGTGACAGCAGCTGGAACAGAAAATGATTTATATCTATTTTGGTCAGAACAACTAACATCCACCACTAAAAGCTCTTAGATGATCCACTTCACTGTGAACTAGCCACTCAGTGGAAGATTTATTACAGGGCTGAAACTAACGGACGTACTGCAACCTGTTAAACAAGGTTTCTTACTCAGAGAAGGCCACATGTGGAGCATGAAAGGTTCTTGATGGATAAAAAATGGTACCACCTGCATCAAATCCTCTTGGACATTTCAGCATGAAGTCTGGTTGTAACTTGAATATTGTACTTGAAATGTAGTTTAACTGGGATATTTGGGACCAGGGACACCAAACAGACCAGCACTAGGTTTGTGTGCTAAAACAAATTAATATTCCAGACTTAATCAGGGTGTAATACTGTATCAGCATGGCTTCCATTCCATTTTCAATGGCATGCAATTCAATCAGAAGTGTGACAATTGGAACCAACTTTACCACCCAACCAGATATTGACCTGAAGCATACCTCCAAGTTCTGTGAGCATTATTTAAAGAGCAAACAGTCAGGTGGAATGTTATCTATAATGGCATGGCCTGCCCAGACTCTACACCTAAATCCTATTGAACTTCTCTGGGATGAACTGGATCACAAGGTCAGGACGAAGAACACCATTGGCAAGACTTACAAGAAGCATGACAAAGTATTTATAAACTCTCCGGAGTGTGCAAAACTGTTATTCGTGCTAAGAGGAGATTTTTCAATGAAATAAAGTTTAACATCTGTGCACTTATATATTTCTTTGGTAAATGTTGAAAGTACATTGTAAAAAGTAAATGTTCATACCATTAAATTAACTAGTTTGTTCCATACAAACAGAAGGAACATGAATGTGTGTCTCAAAAACTATAAGTTTAGGTGATTTCTTTGATAAACTTCTGACAAGCACTGTAGCAATATGTTTTTTTTTCATCCAACCATAACCTTTCCATATACTGTATTTTCAAATGAATACACTAATATTAATCAAACACCACATTTTCAAGGTGCTTTTAACACAGGAAATCGCCACCCCCATGTTTTTTCGTCTGAAGCTGTTACTAGGAAAGGCATTAAAAGCTGAGAAATATGAGCACTGCTCAGAAATCCCAACTCGGTGACGTGTTGACAGCTGACGCAATTAAAAAGTCCGGTACTTTCAAGCTTGTGAAAGCGGTTTTCACAGAGACTACACCTCAGTCGAACACATTTTTTTGATTTGAGCCAATCAGACAGCAGGGTTCTAAACTCAGAGCGATGAGAAGCCTGGTGTCTCTGAGCTGCAGTTCTTCCTGCTATATTCATCAGTGCGATGACGTCCACCACATCATCCTTTAACACAAGCTAAAAATACACAGACCCACGCAATTTGTCTCTCTCTCCCACATCCTCACTTTCTCACTCTCTTCATAAAACATTTACGCCTCCTTTTTTTAAGAGAAAGTCTAATTTAAGAGCAGGTTAGTGAAAGAAAAATGTGCGATTGTAAGTATTTCATATTTACAATAGGGGGAAAAAATGATGTAGTATGAAGGATGGGGATAAATGTAAAGATGTAGGAAGAATTGTGTAAAGGTTTTCCCTTCTCATCATTGCTGGAGCGAATTGCTATACGGCGCATGAGGTTAGCTATTAGCTGAACGCCAGCTTTGTTTTCTGCCTTTAATTGGAGACTCCTGTGACCTGAGCCAGTGGAAAAACGGAAGCGCCGATGCGCTAACGGCGTCCATCCTGCCCGGCGCACTGCAGTGCAATTTCACCCACACGTGTAACCGACAGAAGCTCTCCCGTGACTTAACCGAGGTGAAGCTCGTTCATTAAACACTCTCGACACGGACCGAAAGAAAACAAGCGCATCTCGTTTCAGACAATGTATTCTTTCGTTTGTGTCAAATCGGACCGCAGTAAGTTTGTAATGAGGCTCTAGTGGGGCATGTGTGGGTAGGTGTTTGTGTTTTCTTGGTCAGTATATGTTTAAATACTTGAATTTAGGCAATTTCGCAATGATTATTCATTGTGTAACTTTTTTTTTTTTTTACAAAAGGATGCGACTGATTTGTATGATGTGGGGGGTGGGGGTGGAGCCATGGGGGTGGAGCCTGGAGTGTCTGGGGGGGAGCAATTGGAATCTCACCTAGGGTGTCAAAAAGGCTAGAAACGGCCCTGCTCTCAGGTTGTGTGTGGATGCGAGGTCTTTCCACGGTCATACAATACAGGCCAAATGAAAATAATTTATTTATTTTTATTGATGATTGCCGTAATTTCCGGACTATTAAGCGCACCCAAATATAAGCCGCACCCACTGAATTTGACAAAGATTTTTATTTTGAACATAAATACGCCGCACCTGTCTATAAGCCGCAGGTTCCTACATTGAAACTCATAAATTTTACACTGGCTTTAACGAAAGACAGTGCCTGTTACACGGCTTGTATCTGAACAGTAGCCTACCAAGAAAGTCATTGTTCACTGTCTTCCTCTTTCCTTTTACAACAAGTTTTTCTTTTGGCATCGTCGTGCGTTTAAAAATCACCATCGGTGAAGCTTTTCTTCCGATGCCGTGCAGCTCAGAACACAGGTGAAGTGTGTGTTTTCATGCCCGGTTGTTTTCAGCGTGACGAATGATTCGCATTTCCTGTTGCCAGTCTGAGTGAGCAGCAGGTTAAACGTCAGAGGAATATCATCCATATTTATGATGTGCTGCGGCCCGATTCAGTGGGAGTGCATCTGAGTTAATATAAAGAGTTTCATTGGTTCACCTGAACCCGTTCTGCAATTTCATTGGTCTAATGTTATGGGGTTCCGTTTTTTGGCATAAAGTTTGTGAAACCGGGAAAAACCCAGAAAAAATCCATAAATTAGCCGCTTCATTGTTTAAGCCGCGGGGTTTAAAGCGTGGGAAAAAAGTAGCGGCTTATAGTCCGGAAAATACGGTATACATGCCAAAATGTTCAAATACATTTCTATTCAAATGTGTTAATTCAAATTTATAAAAAAATAAAAAAATAAATAATAAAAAAAAAGGAACGGCTAATTTAACTATAATTATAAATTAAGGTATTTTTGAATACATTTTAAATTAAGTTATTAAGTTATAAATAAATAAAGTAATTTATTTGTTTTTAAGCAACAGTTATCAGGTTTATCTTCCTACATATAAATGCCATTGGATTTGGCTGATTGGGTTTGCAGTTTGCTTTTTCTTTTTTCACCCTTTAAAAAAAAAAAAATATTCGTTTAATTATTAGTTGTTCCGTGGTCGGTTCCAAGAACCGCAGACAACTTGCTATCAGCAAACATGTCACAATATCTCATTTACTCCCCACTTAGTCACAGTATTCAAAAGTGCGAATTAAAAGATTGCAGCGTTCAAATAGTGAAACTGATATCGCACAAGCATATATCATATGCTTTGTTGCCTGTGGGCTTCAAAGATCATCTTAATCTGTCTGTTCGCACTCATCCTCTTTACATGCATCAAAAACCTTCTGTTATTGATTTGAGTAAAAACAGGACAAAAGGACAACACACACCAACCAAATGTGATGTGTAGATTTTCTATGTTGTGATTTACAAAAGGTTTGATAGCATTTACTCTGATGACTGTAGGACACGGTTTTTGACAGTATGTCAGTCATTTTGGGCAAATGTAATCTAATCAATTGACAGAGACCTTATATTAGAAGTAGAACACTAAAAGCGGGGGGGGGGGGAAACATGCCACAAATGAAAGACTATAAGACTGTAATTAAACATGTCAGGTATAATCGCAAAATATGGTTTGAACCCTCTCACAGCTCCAGGATCTCCAGTTTGACGTTGGAACTGTGTTACTGACTGTGTGAAGTTTCTCTCCTTACTCTCCCTATGTCTATATGTATATATTGTATGTATATGTATATATTGGTTACTTAGACCTCCTTCTACCTACGTTTTGGAGACAAGGTGAGGGAGGCGAGATTGAGATGGTTTGGACATGTGCAGAGGAGGGACATGGGGTATATCGGTAGGAGAATGCTGAGGATGGAGCCACCAGGAAGGAGGTAAAGCGGAAGGCCAAGGAGGAGGTTTATGGATGTGGTGAGGGAAAACATGCAGGTAGTTGGGTTGAAAGAAACAGATGTGGAGGACAGGGGGGTATGGAGACAGATGATCCGCTGTGGCGACCCCTAATGGAAGAAGCCGAAAGAAGAAAAAGAAGAAGAAAACCTCCAAAATCCATCCCAGCTAATCTAAAATGCCCATAGACATGAATCCATCCAGGGTGAATTTCCATCTCAGGCCAAGTGTTCCTAAGATAAGCTCTGGATCCACCATGTCCCAGATCGGGATAGAAAATAATACTTCAAACTCCTTGGCTACAGGCTATACTTTTCTTCCTAAAAAAACAAATTTGACTACAATACATCTACAATAAACCAGCATGAAAAATCTTTTTTTTCCCTGTCAAAACGTCCTTGCAACCAGTCCAACACACTCAGGAAACAACATCACCAGTCGAACTGCTTTTTGTTTTGGACACACCTTGCATGCTAGATTTATACTATTAGTGTTAATGCGACCAATTGGATGGAACATATGGTGTGTGGGTCTCCAAAAAAATTAAAAATCCAAAAAAAATTTTTTTTTAAAACAATCAAGCAAAAGTGTGTGTATGTGACATTTCTGAATGAATTATAATTTTGTTAATAGTTTAAAAACAGCGTTTGAGGCTAAACGGTGCTCTACTTGCTGGGTTACGCAATGAGTCTGGAATGAGGACTGTCTGTAGATCGACCTGCTGAAGCACAGCATTGCATTTATATAGGTTTTATTATTGAAGCACTAATAAAGAGAGGATCCATGCAGGAGCAAGACTGGGAGCCAAGGAGAGCAATGGGATCGTGATGGGATCAGTATAGACTCGATATGTGAAATCATATAGTCCTGCACCTCGGTTTGTTCTCTTTCTTTCGCCATGTTTCTTTACAATGTGTTTATTTACTGAGAGCTCTCCTGCCAAGGATGGCTGTTTAATTTCCTCTGGGACTGACACACTAATACACCAGAGACAAAAGACAGCCAGGGAGAGACAGACTGACACAAATAAAAACAAAAAAATAATCAAAGTAAGTGAAACAAGAAGAGACATAAAATAAAAGAGTAAAAAAAGGGGCAGTTGAGACATCTTTTAGATCCACTTTCTTGCTTATATGTGTGTGAGCATCTGTGTTTGTGTGTGTGTGTGTGTGTGTGTGTGTGTGTGTGTGTGTGTGTGTGTGTGTGTATGTGTGTGTGTGTGTGTGTGTGTGTGTGTGTGTGTGTCCATCCTACATCTCAGCTGCCACTATGTATTTCATACTGAACTCATACTTTCCAGTATAACATAAAGGAAGCTATGCCTGCTTTGAAACGTGTGACGGCATGAAAGATTGCTTTAGCTGCAGATTAACACGAATGCACACAGAGATTTCTGAACGGCTTGACAACCAAAAGCTTCCTTTTTACTCTGATCACAATATACAGGCCTTTAAACCACTGCTGGATCCTTTACTGATGCTCCATTTCAGCTCGGAACTTTCTGTACTTCTGCTGAACGGTTTCACATCCACGCATTAGATTTGCACCTCCCAAAACCAGTCTATAGTCATGACTCAACTTACCATAGCCGCATAATCCAACCTGGATATTGTGCTGGACCGTGCATTTCACAAGTAGGCCTTCAGTAGACTTCATCTTAATACCATTCTTCTGACGATTTGGGAGCAATCAATATTATACAAAAACGCAGTATAACAGAGCGCTGCATCAAAGACAGGTGAACCCATTGAACACAATTCAACAAGTCTCTTTTCACTGCAGCCACAACCGCACAGCTCACATACATCATATTTAGCACAAGCATCAAATTTAACGTCATAAAATGACCCCGTGTTTTTGGAAATGAGATTAACATTATTAACAATTTCTTTGCAGATTCTACAGGAAAGAAAATGCAAATATAAAAATTGTTTATTAAAAAGCTTAACATGTTAACATGGAACTGTTTTGGCTGACATTTCTTTAAAATGTCCAGCTTTTCTTATAATGTCTGTCTTTTAAATGGCCTTGTAAGTGTATATGCAACCTAATCAGTTCCTTCTTCGCTGTAAGTCATTGTTGAATGCACAATGCAGTCTGCAGCAGATGTGATTTTAGAGATGACAATGCAGGGTTAATTCAAAAATAATTAACCGATTTTATTACGCAATATTTTATTAAGGAAAAGAAATACGAAACTCCAGCCAAGTCACAAGTATTATACTCACAACCAACTTAAATAACTCATCTTTCAAATGGTCACTGACTCTTTGCATGATGATGCTTGAGAACTGAAGCAATGCGTCATGATATTGGTTCATTCTTTTTGAATAACCCTGTATATATATATATATATATATATATATATATATATATATATATATATATATATATATATATATATATATATATATATACATATACACACATACATACACACACACACACACACACACACACACACACACACACACACACACACACACACACACACACACACATACAGGTAGTCGGTTACAATGACCTAATCATAATTTTAAAATAAGTTAAGACCTAGCCTACCCAAGAGTCTTAAAGAAAGTGATCAGTATGGGTTAGTATACTGTAATTTCATATTAATTTAATAAATTACAGTACATAATTGAGCAAAACAGAGCAATTTACACTATTGGACTGTATAAACTTTACACTAATTAATATATGTATGTGGCAGTGGGTGCATGGACGAGTGGTGGTTCATGAGTAACAGGTGGCGTTTACGCTGCTACTGTACATTTGCGTGCCAATTAAAAACTTGAAGAAAATAATAAAAAAATTGACTTTTTCTTTTAAAAAAATCTTTGACTAAGTTTTTTCATAATGAGCAACCAGGTGGAGGTGATGGTGCAAGAAAAACAATTTGAGGAAGAAATCTTGTAGGAACCGAACTGAAAAGAGAATGCAGCCCGTGCATCTGGCCAATCAGCCAATCAGTCATTATTATTTTTATATATATTTTTTTTTTCATTAAATGTCAGTAAAGCATAGTTAATAGAAAGGCTTTTACTTATAAAGCATGACATTTATGGATTTACAATAAAGAAAACATTGTCAGATAAAGCTTATAACCAGTTCCAGTAAAATAAATAACTATAAAATTGTACCATCTGTTCTACGTCTTTTTTATTCTTTTTCACTCTTTTTACTCTATATTTATTATTTTTGTTCTACTCTGCAGGCTTTTATTTTCATCACTTGTTGTGTCTCTTATCAGTTTTATTTTGGTTCGACTGGTGTTATGCTGTTATTTTTTTTTTACCCCTTTTTTCTCCTCACTCTTGTAGTGCTGCTTTTGAGACTATTTTGACTGTGAAATGCACTACACAAACACAGCCAACCCGATTTAACACTTGGACAAGCACGCGTTACCTTTCCGTCTCCGGCGAGGGGAACGGAGAAGACGTACTCCAGCTGGAAGAGAAGGCTGAAGGCTGGGTGCTTTATCATTCGCAGCTCCACTTTACCACGGAGCATCATGACGGAGCTGGAAGAGAGAGAAAGAGAGAGAGAGAGAGAGAGAGAGAGAGAGAGAGAGAGAGAGAGAGAGAGAGAGAGAGAGAGATATGGCCATTAATGCTCAGCACATGCATTATCAGCCAGAAAGACTCAAACTGTGTATGTCTACCACGATTAAAGAGATCTATTTACTGTGGTGACTCACAGCACCTGCTCAGGGTCCTGATTCATTCATGTCACAATAAGCAGCTTGCACTGGTCCCGTACCCTCATTTTATAAACAGGGCTCCTTTTGCTAAAATATTTCTGCTAATATTTTACTGCTTTTCTCAAATAATTGTATAGCTCAAGGGCATTGTATTCATGTAAAAACTATTGAATTTCTATTCACCAAATGTGATTGTATGCATGATTACAAGAATTCATGTGTTTACCTGAACTCAGAAATGAACAGAAAAACCAGGGTAGTTGAAACTCTGTGGTCAGTTTGTGCGACACAAGGTACATTTACAGACTCAAGCCTTTATATGGTGGGTCACTGTCTTTCATGGATTTTCTTCAAGGACATCTGAGCACACTGCCATAACTGTGCCTAACTGTAGGGATAAAACTGATCAGGTGATACCCAGAAACTAGATTTATCCTGACACCAAGCTTGGCATAGTGGCGGAAATATCCGGGTGTCTGACTATTCCTGTCTTATTATGTCTTCAAAATAAAGTTAACCGTTCAGACTTAACAGCAGAGATGAATCTTAAACAGGTGATGAGCCATACCTGGAGATTCCTTGATACAGTATAAGGCCGGCCATTTAAGCTTAAAGAGTTCAATCCTGGTTTTATAAAACCATACAATCAGATTTTTCTAAGTTTTCAGAATCCATTAGGTCTAAATGTCAGATTTCTTCAGTTCAGTTGGATGGAAAGCACTATGAATTGTCTCATTGAAACCCAACATCTATTGCAGCTTTAAAGACATTTGAAGCTGCAGAAATGTTGTGGTAGCTTTCATCAAATCTGGGCCTTGTTACAGTCCTGGATCAGAAAGCGTTGATCAATTTATATGGGCAGAAGTGTGACCAAAGAGGCTCAAAATCAAAGACGAAAATGCTGTTCTTTATATCGGATTGTCGATTGCACTTCTTTGCCTTCTGTACCTACTGGATGAATCTGCTGCATCACATTGCATGCGTCACGCTGTTACCTCAACCCAACACAACTTAATACTAACGTAAATGTTATTTGCACTAATGGTGTGCTGCTTACCTTTTCCTGTACATCTTTCTATTAACTATTGCACAAAACCTAATACTGTTTTTATTATTTAGTTATTTGCACAATTGGTTGGATACTAACTGCATTCCATTGTCTCACTCACTAACTCTCCAGTGACCAGCGAAAAACCAGAAAGGTTAAAGGCCAAGACATGCATTAAACATGTGAAAGAAGCCACCGCCTCTTTCTGAGCTACGACTGCACATACTACATCACAGAGCCACAGATGCGTCATTCTGATTGGAAGGAGATACAATTCTTCCAAGAAGAGTGTTGTGAGAAATTTCCCAGGCATCTACAGACAACAGGAAATATATACTGCAGTACACTCGGAAGCGAAATGGTTTTAAAATGCGCCACGCATACGGTACGATATATTAGCTTTAAGAAAGTGCTGCGGTACGTCTTTAACGCCAGTATAATAAGAACTGCCAAAAAAAAAAAAAAAAAAAAGCACTGAAGCAATGCAGCAATGCAAATTATTTACCATTTAAAAGGTACTTATTTGTTTTTCTTCTTTTATTCAGCTGCAGTTTATAGCGGCACTATTTTTGCTAATCTGTCCCGTTTAAGCGTGTACACTAAACACGGCTTTAACAAATTAAATAGTGCAAAGAGAAGCAAACTCATTAGTGGCCAATCGAGCCCAGTGTGGGAAAGAGCTGTGAGAGATTACAGTGGTGTACAAGGCTAGGATTCCACTCTTCAACAACCACTTGGCACTAATGAGGGAAATAATTGACTCATGCATAAGCAGGAAGTGTACTGTGTGCTGGTGCAGTCGTAGCACTGTGCATATGATTATTAGGAGAAATAAAAAAAGAGCGACGCTGGCTTAACTGTTAGGGATTTATGGATATGTCGGCTTATCGATCGGAGGGTCATGAGTTCAAATCTCCGCCTCAGTGGTTTCTGACGCCAATAAGAACACATCATTTCTCTTGCAATGTTTATGGGATCCCAATATTGAAGGGAATCTCTCATGAAGTGTGAACTTGTTTTGAGAACAGTCTGGACATGATAGCACGAAAGCTTGAGTAAACTGTTTCCAGACTGCAGGAGGCTCACCGCTGCGGCCTGGGTCCGATCCTTGGTCAGGAAACCAACCCCAGCCACTCTCAGTGCCGATCCCAAACCCGGATAAATGAGGAGGGTTGCGTTAGGAAGGGAATCCAGCGTAAAAACATGTGCCAAATCAAACATGCGGGAAAAGCTAAAAGAAAGTTTTTATCCAATAAAACCTTTTTCAATCGATCATGGTGTGCTTCACCCAGAGTGTCATTCAAGCTAGACCCGCATTGCCGCTTGGTGCTATCCACTTAGATTAACCATCCGGTTTAGCGGCAGTTCAACAGCAGAACATTTTGAGTGGAATAAATGATGGAAGAAACTCCTGACTCGAACTTGCCACAGCACCTGTGGCCTTCTTTGCACAACTCTTTGTTAAACTGTTCAAAAGATAGTTTTGAGCTCATGATGATTTATTAGATATTATTAAATCATAATTCTTAAATACTTAAGTACATTTAAAGGCAAATAGTTTTGTACTTTAACTCAAGTGAAAGTTTAAAGGGAGCACTTTTACTTTTACTGGAGTCATACTCACTTTTACCAGTCTTATTTACCTACTTTTAATTACCGTATTTTTCGGACTATAAGCCGCTATTAAACAATGAAGCGGCTAATTTATGAATTTTTCCTGGGTTTTTCCAGGTTTCACAAACTTCAAGCCAAAAAACGTAGCATCATCAGCATTAAATAAGATGCGCTCCCACTGAATCGGGCTGCACCACATCATAAATATGGATGATGTTCCTCTGACGTTTGACCTGCCGCTCACTCGGACTGTCTACAGGAAATGCGAATCATTCATCACACTGAAAACAACCGTGCATAAAAAAAACACACTTCACCTGTGTTCTGAGCTGCACGGCATCGGGAGAAAAGCTTCACCGATGGTGATTTTTAAACGCACAACGATGCCAAAAGATAAACTCCCGAGAGAAAGTGTTGTGAAAGGAAGGAGGAAGACGGTGAACAATGACTTTCTTGGTAGGCTACTGTTTAGATACAAGCCGTGTAACAGACACTGTCTTTCGTTAAAGTCTGTGTAAAGTTCATTAGTTTCAGTGTATACACCTGCGGCTTATAGACAGGTGCTGCGTATTTATGTTAAAAAAAAATCAGTGCTTATATTTGGGTGCGCTTAATAGTCTGGAAATTACGGTATAAAGAAATACTAAATAGCTACCCGATGCAAGTTAGTGAGGTTAAGGTTTGGTTTATGCATAGCATTATTTCTCTGTAATAAGAAAACAAGTCAATATAATAAAATGAGAGAATAATAAATGTAATGTGCGTGTGCTTGTGTGTGTATGTATGTGTGTGTGTGAGCACTTCGGTGAAATAAATTTCAAAGGCATGCTGTAGATCTCAGGGGTCTAAAGGAGTCAGAATTTAATATGCATTTAATTAGTGTAAGTAAATATATTAAAGCAGGTCTTGGACCTCCTTGCAAAGTGCAGTGAGATTAAGGGAATTCTTTGCGTTTGTGCAATGCAAAACTGGAAGTTTACACACACAGGGAAATTGATAGAGCTCTTTAAGGGCTAAGGAACAGTCCTTAAGGGGATGGAAAAAAAAAAAAAAGAAAAAAAAAGCAAGCAGAAGGATTTGAAATTCTTAAAATGAACGCTGTTTGAATCTGCCAGCGCTCTGCTATAGACCATACAAACAACCTATTGGTTTCTAAATTGGATACATGAACACAGATGTGCAAGACAAAAGATAATGAGTAAAAAAAAATAAAAATAGGAGATTGGAGTACTAAAGTTGGGCACAATTAGTGCTACTATACATGCGTGGTGTGGAAATCTATTAATTCCACCAAAACACCTGTCATGTCTCCGTCATGCATGACAGTCTGGCACGCCTAATTTGCTCTCAACAGTCTGCTTTCACCTTTCCCTCACACACACACACACACATTCGCACACATACAAAGTCAGCAAGATGGCGGCAGTGTCGAACTGTAAACGCATTGTTAATTAATCACGTTCTCTGTTCGACACCCCGAGAACCTCGTCGAATTCTTCACCCGTTCCCCTACACCGGTAACTAGATGACTGGAGGCTGCGGTTGGTCTGCGCGTTAACACGTAGCTGCGACACGTTCTGGTGTGAACTACGAGATCTCGCACGTCACATGCGGAGAGCTGAAAGTGGAGTCGTGAGAGACAACATAAGGGAGATGTCAGCTCGCTCTCGCTCTACTGTTCGTCTTCTCCCCGTCGCCGTCAGGTTTTAAATATAGCCCTGTTTCTAGGCATACTGGTGCGCACAGCACAAGCTGCGAAATAGGGAGAAGTTCGGCGCTCCGTTCTTGACTTTTTCACCTCGTGGCATTTTCGCCGAGCCGACATCCAGCACGAGCTAATGAAGCAGAACTTAACGTGAAGGAGGCCGCGGAGGGGATCCTCATCCGGCCAAAGTGGAAACGCTCTGAAGAATGCGGCTCCGAAATCGAATCGGGTTTGCGTCATAAATTATGAATCGCTCACATGGAAGGTGTGTAAATCATATTGAATTTATACCTGATATGAGTTCTAAGGCGTGATGAATAAAAGACTAAGGAGATGGCAGGGGGCAGTGTGGAGAAAAAAATGAAATAATAAGGTGACATACATAGTGGGTTAAAGTTTCTGGAATAAGAAGGCAGCTAGTGGAAATCTAGAGTAAAGAGGAATGCCAGAAGATGCAAGGTTAGGAACGGTGATAAGTGCGAAGAACAGGGTGAGTTTAAGGTTTCCATTTAGCATGGAAAGCTTCGGCTGCCTTAGTGCACTGGTGGTTTAAAAACGAGGTAAAGGTCTGCACAACACTCCATTTAATCATCTGTGCCTTTGTGCCTACATTACAATCACGTTCCTGGCAATATATTAAAGTCATATTTAAGAAGTTAACTCAACATTTGATGTGTGAAACGCGAAATAGCATTCACATAATGAAATCCTGATTATTTCTACAGTTTATTACATGGGAGGTCTGAATTCTTGAGACTTAGTGCCCGGAAGGTGCGCGTTCAAACATGTGAACGCACTGGTTACTTCCAGTCAGTTTAATCACTGTCATAGAAAAGTGGAAGCTCAATGGCTAAAATGTTGAACCTCTGATTAAAAGTTCAAATTCCAAAACCATAAAGATGTTACTGCTGGGTCCCTGAGAAAGGCCCTTAACCCGCAACTGCTCGGTTGAATAAAATATAAATATAAGTTGCTCTGGTTAAGCTGCTCTATCTGCTAATTGCTATAAATGTCATTTAATGCTCTGCTTTATAAACAGCCATAACCATAGTAACAGTTGCAGCTACAGATGGATGCAGAGTGAGACAGCTAATTGTAAACATTTCCTAATTACCTTACTAAGCTAAATAGTTGTAAAAAAAAATTTTTTTTTGCAGATCATTCAACTCATATGAACACAAGATTTGTGTCAGTTGGTTATTTGCCTTACGGGACATGCATTACAGTAGTGTAATGCACACCTAGCTGTAGATTATCCCTAATATACTGTACATCTAAAATCTACTCACTTTAATCAATAGATATATGGTTCTCTTTTGGTTATATCTCAATCACAATTGAGGTTATGGCATTTTACATTTTGGTTACATAAAAAAAAAAAAAAAATGGTAAAAACGAATTTAAAGACATGATCCTTCCTATTCACTAGTGTTTTTACCAGAAACCTAATGGTGACATAAAAGCCAAAAGAGCATTTTCTCTTGGAGAGAAATCTGGACTAGGTTTCTCAAATCGATCATACATGCTGAATAGGATAATAAAACGAGTGCTCAACTACTACAATATTTTATGTGCAGGAATTTGAAGAAGCTTGGGCTGAATGGCTACACAGATTTAGTAATTTATTTTTTCATAAAAAATGGTATTTGCCCTATGAAAAGACTAACCTTGGAACTCTTGGAGGCCATTACAGAAAACAATGGGATATGGTAGAAATCAGAAGGAATCAGATCCACCACCACAATAAATGAGAAGCACCACCAAACTGCCACTGCTGGCCCTCAGTTACATATAATCAGTTAAATTATCTAATATATTGTGCAAATAAGATATATGACAAGGGCGTTTGCCAAATGCTATAAATGTGAAGAACAAATTAATAGTATTCATCAAATTTTCAATATTTTTATAAAGACCTTCCAGAACCCACACAATTGGAATTATAACAGTCCAATAATTTGGAATTTAAAACATTGCATTACCAGACAAGTGAAAAATAAATTTTAGAAGGACATATATACCAGGACCCACCTTTGCTTCTCAGTAGAACTCTTTTTGAGGTCACTGCTTGCTGCAGTCATTGGCTCAAGCACCATCACCTGAGGTCCATCCACCCAGCCAAGGCCATTATGGACACCAACGTGCAGCCTTCGCTCTTGCACCACCATCGAGCGCATCGCCGCACCCATTCTCTAAAGTGTGAACGCACATGAAGACATGTATCATCAAACATGTATGATCGAACATGATGACTTTACAGGTCAACCTTTTCTCTATAGTTGACTAAACCTTTTTAAATAACCTCATAAATACATAAATAGTTTGAAAAAGTTAGAATAGCATTTTAATGTTTTATTGGTCAAATTTAGAAGATTAAATTGATGTTTGTAGGCATAATGTATATAACAGCTGGTTAGATTTAAAAAAAAGATAATATTTGATGTATTTATTTTAGGCAAAATTTTAACATATCAAATTTTAACATGCCAAACTTTAATCACAATGTTCAAAAAATCCATCTTGAAAATGTCCTTGTAAGTTTATTTCATGACCCAATCAATTACTTCCCAGCCATAGTGGAATAAAAAAACAGCCACTGTATCCACACGAATATATTTGAGCTTGTGAAATTCGTGAGTTCTGACTAGTGCGCTCTCTGACCATCGAATAAAAGGACGTAAAAAAAATGCCGTTTTTAAAAATATATCCTGATTAGTGTCGTTGAATCTTAAAAAAAAAAAAAAAAATTAAATAGAACAGCTACAAACTGTTACATTCACCAAAAGTTAAACACAACACAATGTGTTGATGAAATACTGAATTGCGGTCATGAAATCGTAATGTGTGCAAAGGTTGTGACACATATTACATTGAAACCGAAAGTTAAGGCTGCTAGATGGTCCCGGAGTCGCCAACTCGCGATCTTATTGGTTAAAACAACATGTGCTTTACGCTACATTCGCCCGAACTGCTGATTTCAAAGGCCATACGGCAGATTTCTTTGACCCCTAAAATATGATTAGATAGAAATTTCAATAAACACAGACACTCCCAAAAAGCAGCTTAATCAAGAAAAAGCTATTAAATGAAGAGAAAAGACTATTGTGAATAATTGGATACATATCAATGAAATAAATATATTAAAAGTTATTGATTCTGCTCTTTAGACCAGCAGAAAAGGCCTTGCTGGCCCTAATGGCTTGCCATTGATTTGATATTTAACCACCAATAGGCTATGGTCTGCTATTAAAATTTACACAATTGCATCCTCAAAAAACATCCTAATTTTGCAGCAAACAGACTAAATTGAGATTTTAGGTAATGAACTTCCAAAATATTCAAGTAGGGGGAAATAAAAAGGGGTCAAAATATATGCAAGGAACTGTATGATCTTAGGATGTTTTTTGGCCGGAAAAAATAGTGGTAATTGTGTAGAAATAATAACACGTGTGAGGCACAAATGTGACAAATCACACACACACGCACGCACGCACGCACGCACGCACGCACGCACACACACACACACACACACACACAATGCATTACACATATGCCCTATATGTGTTTAGTCTGCAGAAGCATCTCAATTGGCAAGCCTTGGTAGTGATTAATCCTCGGAGGAGAATGTGGGCTAATGTGTGTGTGCGTGTGTGTGTGTGTGTGTGTGTCATGGTCGCATGGTAATGCTGACATCCAGTCAGTTCTGTCCTCTGGGTTTCTCTGTTCTTTATCGATCACCTCTCTCCTCTGTTTCTAATCAAAGAAGGGCTTCTTCTCTGCGAAAGCAAGTGCATGCTGTTGAAATGACCGAAGAGAAAAAAGTGTGGTGTGGAAAGCAGCCAAAAGAAAACCATTTGCATATTTATGTAAGCCAGATATAAACATAGCAAGCGTGTACTGACTAGCCTGTGTGTAAGTCTGCATTCCCAGACTCACTCACTGACCAAAGAATTTTTTATTTAAAACTTTTACTGGTAAATATCTACAAATACCCACAATAATAAGTGCGTGTAATATTTAAAGACTAGCTTTAGATGTTCAGCCTCATTCTGTGATCTTCCTTTGCTTAGCTTACTGTAATGAAGTTAATGCAACTGAGTGTCTTGTTACTAAAAAGGAAAAGAAACAAAATGGGCATAATGATTTCCTTTTTTTATTAGAAGGTCCGCATTAATATAAAACCTGTGCTATGTGTACATTAAAGTTGGCAACACTGCTCTCAATGCTGTTAGAGCTCTACTCATTCTGACCAATCAGAAATGAGAACTAAACAATACTGTACAAGATAGAAACCTAAACAACCTCCATTGGGCCATAAGCTGAATAAAATGCATGTTGAGGAGCTTTAATCGGTTTTAAAGCTTACTATATTCCATTGCAGATGAGAGAAAGAGAGGGCATTCATTTCGACAGGAAATATGTTATTAAGAAGCAACAAACCTTAAAATCAGAACAGTGCTGAAGATTAGTGCAGTTTCGCAAACTGGTGACGTTTAAACCATTTTAGACAATTAAGTCAATGCACTGTTATGTTGTTTGCATTCATAATAATAGCTCAAGAGGTGAATTCGGTGGTGAATGAGTCGGAAATAAGACCCTATAACAAAAACAAAAAAAAAGATTAAATCAAGTATAGTTTATAGTTAGGGCAAGAAATTTTAGATACACAACACTGTATGTCACCCAAATGAGGATGGGTTCCCCTTTTGAGTCTGGTTCTTATCAAAGTTCCTTCCTCATGTCATCTAAGGGAGTTTTTCCTTGCCACAGTCACCATGTCTGCTCATCAGAGATAAATACACATCGTTCACCATAACTATTAAATTCTGTAAAGCTGAGACAATGACTGTTGTGAAAAGCGATATAGAAATAAACTTGACTTGACTGGCTTTAAATTCAAAGTATAGTAGGACAAAAGAGCATGCTTCAAACAGACTCAAGGTTTAATACACTAGAGAATTAATTAAATATGAATTAATTATATCATTATATGAATGAATTTACAATCTTGTATAAAATTTTACATTTGAAAGATGCAATGCAGAAAGTAGGACTAAAGCGCTTTCACATATCCATTAATCAATACCCAGCCATGTTTAGTAAACATATTTGTGAAAGAATATATGACACCGCTACCACCACCACAGCATGCTTTTACTGTCAGACACCTGCTGCTAAGATGTATTAACTGCTAAGCTCAGTGGCAGAAGCAGTCGGAAGTTGTTTATCACAGTGGTGGGTTTACGCGAGGCTGCATCAAAGATGAACAGCATTTCTTCACCATTTTTTACCCTCTTTCTGCTTTCTACCCAGACCACCCACACTCTCGCTTCTCCAATTAGTATATCAGGTGTGCTGAGGGTTTCAATGCAGGGCTACAGAGAAAGGCAGCGAACACACCCTACTCGACATGGTGATTCATACAGCAGAAGCAGAGGTCAGCAAGAAGAGTGCCAAAACTTCTCCTCAAGTAGACATAATTCAATTTAGTTTTTTAGTTCAGCTCCAGTAAACCAAAATGACAGTTTTGACTCACAATCCATTATGAAACCATGGCTGAGGCATATAGAAAGCAAACAATTGCTGAAAATGTGTTTAAAAGTGTTGAAAAAGAAAATAAGATCTATTCTTTATGGCATTTATTAAATCATATGATTTGATAAAATTATACTTTTGATTCAACAATCTCTTTGAATCAGAGTTTCAGCCTTTTGAATACTGATAAATGTAGGTTAGAACCAGAACATAATCAAGAATCAAAATTGGTGACACATGTCCGAAATGGTAATGTGTAAGGAACATTAGAAATGGGTTGCAAAGTCACTTTTCTGAGCCGCACATTCACATTATAAAAAAAAAAAAAATCATATTAAAAACAAGCATTTGAATTTAAATTAAGGACATGTCCGTGCTAATATGTTTTCGTTGTATTTCTCTCGGATATGTTTTTCTCTCTGTTCTGGCCTTCCATTCACACTGAGATGCCGTTTGTGGTCAACGAAAGCGTAACTTCTTGAAAAAGCTTTCTTGGACTGTGGAAACAGAGGCTTTTAAAAACGATGACGCACTTTTAATCATGTGATGGTAACTTTCCTCAACAAGTTTAAATTAATGCCAGGTGGAAATTATGCAGGTCGAAGCTTTTTACGTTTTACAGTACACAGTGCACAGTACAGTACATGGAGGTAAGTGTTTCAGAAGTTTCAATGTGAATAAGCAACTTTTCAGAAATGGTTAAAAATGATGGAGTGAACGCAGAGTGTTTGGCGAAAACGCCGTTTTTAAATTAGTGATTAGTTTAGATGAAGCTAGCGCATGTAGGACGTTTTGGAGACAAGGTGAGGGAGGCTCGATTGAGATGGTTTGGACATGTGCAGAGGAGGGACATGGGGTATATCGGAAGGAGAATGCTGAGGATGGAGCTACCAGGAAGGAGGAAAAGATGAAGGCCAAAGGGGAGGTTTATGGATGTGGTGAGAGAAGACATGCAGGTAGTTGGGGAGAAAGAGACAGATGTACAGGACAGGGGGGTATGGAAAAGGATGATCCGCTGTGTCGACCCCTAATGGGAGAAGCCGAAAGAAGAAGTGTAGATGAAGCCTTAAAAGGAAAAAATAAAAATAAAACGGGTACAAACTGTTACATTCACCAAAAGTTAGACACAACACAATGTGTTGACAATAAATTAGCATATAGTATGCATTTTGCAGGTGACGCTGGCTACGTAAAGGCATGTGTTCCTCACGCAAATTTGTTCAACCAGGAACCTTCTCTCAGGGGGAAAAACCTCTGTTTTAATGTTCAACATAGTACATTCGAAGGCTTTCCCCAGAAAGAAGGATGGGAAGGAAGATTCAACAATTTCTAAGAAGGAACAGTACAAGAAGAAACAAAGTCTGATTAACTAAAATGGTGCAAATTTAATGCCTATACGTTTGTTCCATATAATTATTTATCCCTGATAAGCAAGCCAGTAGTGATTGTGGCAAGAAAAAACTTCCTGAGATGGTATGCGGAAGAAACTTTGAGAGGAACCAGACTCAAAAGGGAACCCATCCACAGCAGCCATTCATTGCAGTTCCATTGTTGAGATGTGTAGTAAAAGGTGTGTAAATGTAGAACTATTCATGCAACCTGTGGTCCTGAGCCATTTCTGTTCTGTGCTGGTCTGTTGCAGGCTAAGTGTCTAATGACTTTCAATCAGGCATGCTTTTTAGAATACTAAGCCATATACTATTCAAATTGAATAGTAGAAAGTAACCTGAGCACAGGATCAAACCATCTACCATGAAGAGGCTCTCTGAACCACTGTAACACCTCAGAACTATCACATTTCTCCTTTAAAATTTAAAATTGGAATTCTTTGCTTAATATTTTAATATAGCACTTTGGTTTGGCATCAGGCAAGCAGTTTTTGATAGCTTACACTCTGATCTCTGGGACATTAAGGTATTCGAAGAGCAGCATCAAGTAATTAAATCAGGAAGTGTTGTGACTGGCTTGAGCAAATGCCTGCCACGTATGCCAGCAGTTTAAAAGAGCAGCGGAGACTCAATTGCATTAATACACTCATTAGAATTCATGATGCTGTTGTACTTGGCTTTCCTCACGACTGAGGCAGCCCTTTCTCGAGAGTTTGTGGGATTTCTCAATAAATCATGAGAGAATAAATTAGGAACAGGACACACGCTTCAGTGGAGAGCCTTACCGTTGTTTTGCCTTCCCCAGCCTAGAAGTAGGTTTTAATGTTTTGGGTTTATGAGAAATGTTTTAATTAAAGAATGGACAACTTTTTGAATGTTGCCTGCAGCAATTGACAGGAGAGGTAGTTATAGTTACAAAAGAGATCCTGACATGCACATAACAGCTTACATTTCTGATTATTTGCAGGATGCTATGCATGGCTTCCTCTATTTATCACAGGCAATTTCCTCCCCACAGGAGGGCTTCACTCAGAGGTCTCCAGACACCAGGGATCAAGTGGGATGAGACACACATCCAGAACCCCAACTCTTCCTTCAATCCAGAGAATCATTATGACTGGGTGTGGCATCAGTTTCAAAAGTCACAAACCCCAGGTGACAAGAAACTTTTACTTAAACTTTTAGAATACCAACCGAATTTAGGTCGACTATAAATGTAAATAAGGCATTTTTGAATAAAACTTGGCAAACAGACATTCATATAGCATCTAGTTGCGACTAGAGGTGTTTATCCACACTGGGATCCCACGCGACGTAATTAAATGTCATGTGGTTGCTTTTAATTTCAAGCCGGTGAGCAGTCAAACACGAAGACCGCAGAACAATCGAAAGACCGTTCTCGTTAAGCTGAGTGTGAACGATGAATTTAAAGCGATGCATTTGCTTCCTCGTTCATCTTTAGTAATTGTCCAGTCAGAGTTGGTTTACATAAGTCTGGGGGCTCCCAAGCAGTGCAGCAAAAATGGTTCCCCACATTGACCAGAAGTTATATGTTTGGTTTTGGGTATGAGGGACACCATTCTGTCTCTTCTCCATCAATTACAGCCACACGAACCAATCATGAGAATTGTGAGAGTGGGTTCTATTGGTCCCTGATCAATTAGCTTCACTCACCTTGCCATCAGGGTTGTTAACTATCATGTGATTAGTGGGTGGTAGAACTAAAAAAGCAACAGAGTGCCGGAAAAGTTATGTTTATATTATTTATATATTATAAATCACAGAAAGTCCCTGAGTTACAATAGAGATGCATTTTGATGACACCATTGTAACCTGAAAATATCGTAAGTCTGGACATGGTCCAGTAATCCTCAATTGGATACCCACCCAAAAACAAACACCACAGAGATTCTAATTCTTTAACAACTCAGTTCTTCTCTTTGTACTTGTACTTGCCTTTTTTATATATATTGAGCCAAGCCTAGTGTTTCCTCTTTGTAAGGTTCCTGAACCAGTACTGTTGCTTGACTTTGATTCTACCTTGCCATTTGGATTGGTTTGCTCTTTTCTCATTAACAATGAGCTTCCTGCATTTGACAAATTAATACAGATAGCAGCACTGTGTTACACTCTGTATCCTCACTTATAACATTTTTTTTGTAGACTCAGCTGTGCATTTTGCAGCCAAATTGTTAGTAAACCTAAACACTGGCATAACGAGCAAAACAAGCATCTTCATATTCTAATTCTTTCATATTGTTCGCACATAAGTTAATTACAGGGGAAAAAAACAGGGGGTTGAGACCTCGAGAACGATTTAAAATGAGGAAAAAACATAGAAAGTTTAATGTCAGTAGCATAACCCAGAACATCTGTTTTATCTTTTTTTTTTTTTTTTATTCCTGTTCTTTTCCTCTCAGCTGCTGTTTTCTTTTATGCGTCCTCTCCTTCTCTCTCTCTGTGCTGCCACGAATTGTGATTCCTGCCCCCAAAATATGAATATTTTACAGTTAAGAAGCTTAAAGGGAACAATGAAATGGCCTGCAGTTAAATTATACCCGATTTTCATAGCCACAGAGTGGAGAGAGAGTGGGAGTTTGAGAGCAATACAGAAAGAGAGGGAGAGGGCGGCAAAGAGCGAGCATGGGAAGAAAAAAAAAAACGACAAAAAAAAAATTATTGAAAGGAATCGAATTTAACAATATTAAAGAACGGAGAAGAGGAAAAAAGTAGTCTTGACTCCGAATGTGATGACGCTCGTCCTCCCTCTGCAGTTTCATCGTCTCTGCTGTGAAATGTCTCAGCTCGAAAAGGGTCACACGTCATTTAGCTCAGCTGCTGTAGCAAAAGGTCGTCTGACTAGACAGCCACCAGCCCACTGCTTGAGCCACAGCGCAGACATTACATAAAGATACAAATCAGACAACACACACACAACCGGAGACACAGAAAATTTTCCAGGAATAAGCTGTTCGCATGTTAGCAAATAAGTGGAATGGCGTGCGGTCATGGAGAGGGCATTAATATACTTCAGACACCACACTAACAATCTCTCTGGGAAAAAAATGCTCCTAACATGTCCCTCTTCTTATTAAAAGAGAGGTACCATTAATGGCACATATCTACAAATCTGTAGTATAAATCCATCATTTAAAAAAACTGCACGAGTTCTTCAAACTTTGAAGGCAATGTTAAAGGTTTTTGTAATTAATTTTGTAATAAATGTACAAAGGGAAGTGGTAGCACATGGGATAAGATGTTGAACTTCTGTTTAGAAGGTCATGGTTTAAAACCCAATCCACCAAGCTGCAAGGCTCTTAACCCTTAATTGCTCAGCTGTATTACAGAGAAAACTGTAAGTTGGGTTTCTGCCAAATGCCATCAATTCAAAGCAACAATGTTGGATTATTTCTTTATTTTTTTTTTTTATATATATATATATATATATATATTTCTGATAAGATAAAATCTTTTAAGATAAAACTAGCAAAGTAGGAAAGTTTGTCCTGCTCGCTTATTTTACACATATTAGTTTGCGTGGTTGTGCTTAGTTGTGCTCTGGTGTTTATTGTTTTCTTGTATTGATTTGACTAAGAATAAGCAGAGCATAAAATATCTGTATAAATGTATGCAAGCTGTGTTTTCTCTGACAATGTCCAGTCCGATTTACTGTCATTTCAGCGTTATACAATACAGTACACTGAAAAACAAAACGATGTTCTTCCAGATAGAAGGCGCTGCATGAAACCACATAAATGAACACAATAGAATGGAAAAACACAACTATGTAGAATACTACACAAAATTCATGAGTGCAACAATATTTAATGCAAAAACCATGAAAGACCGTAAACACAGTAACCAATAGAATAGATGCTTACAATATAAACTTTAGTTGTTCAGGCTGCCAAGGAGACAGTACTGTGCAGGCAGAACATTTTTAGTTTGTATTAGAATACAATAGTTAGAATTCGTTTGTAATTGATGATGATAGATAGCTATTGAATAGTTATTGAATAGAAAAGGATTTCATGGCTTTTCTAACATTTGCAGTTATACCAGGGACTCGAAAGTTTCTGGGAAGAAACCTACAACAATGTAATCCAGTGAACACATAAACCAGGTTTCTTTTTTCAACCTAAGAGTGTAGTGTCTCTTTAAAGATTTACTATTAAAACAAATTCTAACTACGTGTTGTACTCAAATTCCCGTTATGTGTCTAAAATACATTTTATAGGTATACTAAATTCACATTTTGAAATGCAAAATACATACACCACCTGAACTACTGTATATTGATGTGCTTTTTGAATATCCCATTCCACATTTCCACTAGATTTCGAAGTGTGATTGTGAAGATTTGTGTTCATTCAGCAACAAGGGTGTTAGTAAATATAGGTACTGATGTAGGGTGAGGAGACCTGGGGTGCAATCAGCGTTCCAATTTATCCCAAAGGTGTTAGGTTGTGGTCACAGTTTTATAACAGACCACTTCAAATCTTCCACTTCAGTCCATGTAAACCATATGTAACATGTTGGAAAAGGTTTGGGTCTCCTAGTTTAAGTGAAGGAACAATCTCATGCTACCGCAGTGTGGGGAAAAACCACATACTGCGTGGCTGGAAAACTAAGCTGTTACAATACTTTTGTCCATATAGTGTATAAAACATGAAAAACGAAGTAGCATTAAACAAGGTATCATGCGTTTTAGACTTTTGCGTAATTTTTGTTTTTTATCAAATTTCTTCTATTTTATTTAATATGAAAAAAAGGCTTGCCTTCGTCCAAAACAACTTTGATGTCAAGAATTTATCGGATTTTTTCTTTTTTCAGCAAATATAATATAGTCTGTGTTGTTGTTTTTTTTTACAAGACCTTGAAGTGCATGAGAGAAAATACTCAGTGCCCCTGCTTTAACCCCAAATTGCTTTGAAGCTCTAAATTCTCCACCGCTGTGAATGAAGTAATGGATGAATGAAGATGAATGAGGAAGACAAATGGCACTGCAGAATGAATGTATTGCTAAAAATCAATTCCCTATCACCAAGCTGAACCGATTTTCACCCGCTACGCCAAGACGCACGCCTCCAAAAATACAGAAATCAAATAAAAGAACTGAATAAAATCTCTTATTTTAGGCTAAATAGAGTGAGAAACTGTCATCTTTGCTCTTAATCCGAAAGTGATGACTTCGTAACGACTCGTGAGTATAATTGCTCGCTCATAAGCACTCGGGTCACAAACCTGAAAACGTCCCATAACCCTGCGATTCTAATTTACGAGGACATAGTGAACTACAGCTATTATGTTAGAACACTAACGGGCCATGTCACGGACCATGAGTCAACGTCATCTGATCGATAGGAAATTACATTACTGCCGGATTCGGCTTCAGATAGACAGTATTGATAGACCAGAGAAGGCAGAAGATGAAGAAAGGTTTGGGACACTTCCATAAATTTCGAAGCCAAAGAGTTCCTTTGCCAGTAGATCTACGATTATAATAATAATAATAAAAAAACATGTTTAATAGGCCAGCTTGAAACACTTAGGTAGAAGGTAGCATGATAATTAATTAAATAAAACATAAATCAGTGTTTAAGAGCACTCACCTCATTGCAGTTTAAATCGATATGATGACCCTAAAATGGCAATGGCCCTGACAAAATTTAAAACTAAGTGTTAGAAGATGTAGTATAAGAAATAGATGCTGATGATATTATGGATACAAACCATAATATGTGGTCTTGATAACATGATGGACATGATGTATCTATTATAATAGTATGATAAAATAATAAGAATAGAATAGCTATATCTATAAGAAAAGATAAGGTATGTCTTGTCTCGTTTTTACTATATTGGTGATCTGTGTTTTTTGCACTGTAATACCATTGCCTGAAGTGTTTCAGTGCAAGAAATTGGCTAGGGGTTGAGCAGAATTCTGGTCGAATCAACAAAGGATCTCAGGCCAAGTTTAAACAATCTATTAGCATCTATTTAAATACTGAAAGAAATTTTGGATTAATATTCACACCTTGTACAGTATTTGTTGTCGTAATGGTGATCAGATCTCCTGTATCCTGTATTATGTATCCACAAAAACATTCTAACCCCCATCCTGAAGTACCAGATATCATGCACATTTTAGAGTTTGATATAAAAGCATATAAAAACTCAAAAATGCATAAAGAGCAGGGTTTGCTTTTTAAAAAAATGCACTGGTTTTCTGGCATGTCTTCCATTATTTCTTGGAACATTAAATCTGCCCACATATTGTACCTGCTTCTGCTTCCACTGTACAAAACTCTTTAAAAGTGGAACACGTACATGCCTTTATATGATTTCATTGTTTTCTGAGTTCTGCTTTTTTTTATCGGTTTCTCAAACGTCTTCCTCAAGAGGTCCAATTCCCTCCAGCCGATCTGAACCCTAACTGAGTGCGGGTTTAACACTGAGCCAATAGATGTACTCAAATGTGTATTTTTTAATAGGGGTAGTGTGTTCACACTGAAATTCAGAGAGCTGTAGTGCACAAATAGAAGTGTAGTCCATTGTACATTGTTCAAAACATGTCATTGTAAGGACAATTGCCTCTTTGCTAGCTTCAGTCCCTTGAGGTGCTGTTGCTTTTTATGGGAAATGTAAGGATATCTATGGCTGTTGGATAAAGCAGCATAGAGAGTTTACACCACTGCCGGTGTTTGTAGTTGTAGCGAGTTAGAATTCAGTTTATTTTTGGTTTGTGGTGGTCGAATATAGTCCATGTAAAGACCTATTTAGTCCCATGTTCATTCATGTAGCATCTTGATCCTGGATGAAATAAATTTGTTAACGTTTCACTGTGTATTGTAACAGCTGTATATAATGATAATAAACTGACTTGACTTGTGTAAAAACTAGGGCTGCAACTAATCATTATTTTGATAATCGGTCAATTGATTGATTTTTTTTTTTTGATTAATCAATTATCAGATAACAAAACAAAAAAAGTTTAATTTGGAGTATTTATGAATAATAGTGTACTTTATATATATAGTGCTTGAGGCAGCCACCTGGAGGCTAGCTCGACACTACATCCAGGTTTCCTGAAGTCCAAGGCGATCTACCCAGTGGCAGTTCGCCTCAAGCCCCGCTGTGTCCGCCGCTGGCACTTGACTTTCCGTATGGATTATCATGCCTTTCCAAACGTTCCCACTTTAGACGCCAAATCATTTCTCGTTAGCCACATTCACGCTTCTGTCTACACACCTTACATTCATTCATTTTGTTTGTTTTTTAAACCACAGTCAAATCGTCTTTAAACCTTTTTCAGCTTTTTCTGGGGGTATCTTTGAGATTTTCGAGAATATTTACCAAACTCAAAAAAAAAAAAAAAATTATGTATTTGCATAATTTTTTTCAACTGCAACTTTCCATGAGGCATCTCAATTGTTTTCATGAATCTCCTGCAACATGCCCACTAACTGCACACTATTTATCCTGCTGCAGATGCAAATGTCTGGTGGAAAAATTACAATTTGGCAAAAAGACAGTTTGACCGAGCAAACAATGAGTCAGGTATTTTCGAGCACATGCTACTTCTGTCCAAGAGAAAATTAATTGACCCAATTTAATTAGGTGAAAGTCTTCAAAGTGTTTCCTCCAGCCTCCGGCAGACAGAGATGCGGCCCTTTTTTTTATAATGAGGACAAGCATGAATGGGAGACTAGAAAAAAAATAAATAAATAAAAAAAAAAAAAATAAAATAAAATAAAAATAAAAAAACAAGAAAGAGAAAGAAACAGTTTTAAAGAATTTAGATCTACACATTTTAGATTTAATAAAGAAATTAACTGTTGACTCTAATGTCTTCTCATTGGTCAAAAACCATTCGTTTTGATGTGTCTGTGTGTGTGTGTGTGTGTGTGTGTGTGTGTGTGTGTGTGTGCGCGCATGTGTGCAACTTGTGAGAAGTTGCTTGGCTAGATGAAGAGACAATGCATCAGGAGTCACCCCGTTGAAAAGGTCACCCTCCCACATGAGGGCCAATTAGAGACTCCCGTCAACCACAATCACAGCTGAATTACCACCTCCAAAAGGTGGCGGCGCAGAGGTCGCGTCAGGCAAGAAGCGAAAGACAAGTGCCACAAAAGATTGATAATCAATCTCTCATTCTCGCTCTCTTTCACTTTCGCTCACTCGCTTTGTCTGCTTGTGTAGTTCTCATTAGGATTTTATGGAGACCAGAGGCACCTGTACGGCTCCTAGTGTCATTCCCAGATCTCAAATGCTCTCAGAGGCTCATGTAGCTACTTGATGGGCTCGATTTATTGAGCCATTAGACAAAACCTTGTGCACGTGTCTAAATCGGAAGATTTTCACAAGACGAGCTGCAGGAAAGGCATATTACAGATCTGCATTCTGATTGGTCAAAAGGGGTGAATCAATGATGTTTCTATAGTAACAACTAAAACTAATCTTAATACAAAAATACAATATTTAAGTTATTTTATTAAGCAATGTTTCATTTTAGTCCACAGATTCTGCACCCACCTGTTTCTCCCAGCATTTTCTGTTTTATTTGAAAAACATCTTCATTTTATATTAGGGGGGGGGGGGGGGGGGGAGTTGAGGGGCTGGGGGGTTTCCTGAAAATTCTATAAAAGTGTGTAGATAGTTGTAGCTGTAATCTGGTAAAAGAAAAATACAATCTGACAAATTTTGCATTTGAATTCTTTCTTAATAAATAATAATTCATTGCACATTGCTGTGGCACTACAGGGATAATTCAAGTCAGCACTTACGGTACTATGAAGTTGCTCTTCTTTAAATTAGCTATACAGTATTAACTTTTCTTAGTAGGTGGTGCTTCTATTGCACTTTTGGACACCATATTCAGAGATGGCCTAAACAATCCACTGTCCTCACTCCTGTTAGAGTCACAGCACCAAGATGCTCCATGTTTGCATAAAGTTAAACTTTTCTCACATTCTTTGCACCACTGCCCATATCTCATTCATTCATTCATCTTCTCCCGCTTATCCGTAATTCGGGTCGCGGGGGCAGCAGTCTAAGCACTGCTGCCCAATCCTCTCAGCACCGGTCCCTTACGGTCCCTCCTGCAGGTGGTGAGCCCACGGGAAGGCGGCCCCACGTCGCTCCGACGTCACGGCCCTTGATTCATTTTTCTCGTAAGGGTCCCCTGGAGCATAGAGGGTTAAGGGCCTTGCTCAAGGGCCCAAGAGTGGCAGCTTGGCGATACCGGGGCTTGAACCCCCGACCTTCCGATCGGTAACCCAGCGCCTTAACCGCTGGAACCACTCCCCCTGCCCATATCTATTCACTTAAAAGTTCTCAACCCTCATTGCATTACAAATACTACATACAATCTTAAATAATATAAAAAACAACTCATTTGATCACCAAACCCTACAGCGATGCCTCATGTCAAATGTTTTTTTTTCTGCTTTTTGTTTCCAATCACTTTCTAAATAATGAATGCTCATAAGCATGACATATGCAACCGTGATTGAGACAAAAGTTAATGGAATATTGATTGCTCGGAGATTAGAAAAGTCCAAACTACAACAGACAAATTAATTTTCCCGACTTGCTCCTGATATCCATTTCCCCGTCCGGAGTTAATTACTTGCTTAGAAAGAGAAAAAGAGAAAAAGACAAATCACAGCACTACAAAGTACAAACCATCAATAACACGCTGGAACGTTCTGTGGACCATGACGTCCTCCTGAGGAATTGTGTAAAACACACTCTAATTCGAAATTGCTAAAAAAAAAAAAAAAAAAAAAAAAAAAGACTGTCATGTTGATTTTGCTTCCTGCCACTGCTTGCAGCAGGTAATTTCCCCATCATGCATTATCAATCTGCTGTGAGAGGAGGTTCACCTGCTAATAGGTTTTGTCCTGGTCTGATGATCATGACACAGACGTGGAGTCTGGAGTGTGGACACGGGGGAAACGGGTAGAAGTAAAAGTGGTGTCGACGCGCACACACACACACACACACACACACACACACACACACACACACACACACACACACACACACACACACAAAACAGCTGGTAAAGCTCACTTTAGCACTGCTAAACACTGATCTACATGAGGTTTTACACACTGGGATTATTTGCATGCTTGTGTTGGGGGGGGGGGGGGGTCTGATTAGCAAGTTTAATAATTTTTTTTTACACACACCTAGACACCAGCGAGTTTATGATCAGCTGATATCCAATATGGACATCCTGTTAGACACTAAAACAACTTTCTTGACACATTTTATGTAAATGTATACAAATTTATACAGAAAAGAATACATTGATGGTGACCTTATCATCGTAAATCTGCTCGAATCTTAACAGTGCCACAGACACCCATGGTCGTCAGTTCAGGAAAGCAAAACTGGCTGTGTTTCTGGGTGGGAGGAGTGCTGCTCTTTTCACTGCCAAGTGACACTAAGCGATTGTTTGCATCTGTGAGCTCATGTATGTGTAAAAGGGCGGATAGCGCTTTCATCAGAGTGTGTGATGGAGCATGAGCAGCAGTTCAAAAAGATGTGGGGGCTAGCTTCATGTGTCCTCGAGGAAGCGCATGTTAGATTTCACCCTCTGTGGTTGGAAGCTTCTGTACTTGTATTAGTAGTATAGATATTATTATTACTACTACTACTGCAAGTACTAGTATTTATATTACTACTACTACTATTAATAATGTTACTACATCTATTACCACTACAACTACAACTACTATTACTACAAGTGCTACTATTAATATTACTGCCTCTTTTTTCGTGTCACTCCGTCTCGCTCCGTCTCCATAGCAATGGAAGCAATAGGATCATGGGTAATGCTGACAAAAATGCCAAAAGTAATCTTTTTCCCCCCATTTTTATAAGAAAATAAGGCAGAATATATATATATATATATATATATATATATATATATATATATATATATATATATATATATATATATATATATATATATATATATATATACAGTGGGTACTCTTTTTTATTTTGCAGCCATTTGCTAAAATCATTTAAGTTCATTTCTTTTCCTCATGAATGTACACACAGCACCCTATATTGACAGAAAAACACAGAATTGTTGACACTGTTGCAGATTTATTAAAAAAGAAAAACTGAAATATCACATGGTCCTAAGTATTCAGACCCTTTGCTCAGTATTTAGTAGAAGCCCCCTTTTGATTTAATACAGCCATGAGTCTTTTTGGGAAGGCTGCAACAAGTTTTTCACACCTGGATTCAGGGATCCTCTGCCATTCCTCCTTGCAGATCCTCTCCAGTTCTGTCAAGTTGGACGGTAAACGTTGGTGGACAGCTATTTTTAGGTCTCTCCAGAGATGCTCAATTGGGTTTAAGTCATTGCTCTGGCTGGGCCATTCAAGAACAGTCACGGAGTTGTTGTGAAGCCACTCCATCGTTATTTTAGCTGTGTGCTTAGGTTCATTGTCTTGTTGGAAGGTAAACCTTTAGCCCAGTCTGAGGTCCAGAGCACTCTGGAGAAGGTTTTCGTCCAGGATATCCCTGTGCTTGGCCGCATTCATCTTTCCCTTGATTGCAACCAGTCGTCCTGTCCCTGCAGCTGAAAAACACCCCCACAGCATGATGCTGCCACCACCATGCTTCATTGTTGAGACTATACTGGACAGGTGATGAGCAGTGCCTGGTTTTCTCAACACATACCGCTTAGAATTAAGGCCAAAAAGTTCTATCTTGGTCTCATCAGACCAGAGAATCTTATTTCTCACCATCTTGGAGAACTCCATGCGGGTTTTCATGTGTCCTGCACTGAGGAGAGGCTTCCGTCGGGCCACTCTGCTATGAAGCCCCACTGGTGAAGGGCTGCAGTGATGGTTGACTTTCTACAACTTTCTCCCATCTCCCGACTGCATCTCTGGAGCTCAGCCACAGTGATCTTTGGGTTCTTCTTTACCTCTCTCACCAAGGCTCTTCTCCCCCGATAGCTCAGTTTGGCCGGACGACCAGCTCTAGGAATGGTTCTGGTCGTCCCAAACATCTTCCATTTGAGGATTATGGAGCCCACTGTGCTCTTAGGAACCTTAAGTGCAGCAAAAAAATTTTTGGAACCTTGGCCAGATCTGTGCCTTGCCACAATTCTGTCACTGAGCTCCTCAGGCAGTTCCTTTGACCTTAATGATTCTCATTTGCTCTGACATGCATTGTGATCTGTAAGGTCTTATATAAACAGGTGTGTGGCTTTCCCAATCAAGTCCAATCAGTATAATAAAAAATTTCTGGACTCAAATGAAGGTGTAGAACCATCTCAAGGATGATCAGAAGAAATGGAAAGCACCTGAGGTAAATATTTGAGTGTCACAGCAAAGGGTCTGAATACTTAGGACCATGTGATATTTCAGTTTTTCTTTTTTAATAAATCTGCAAAAAGGTCAACAATTCTGTGTTTTTCTGTCAGTATGGGGTGCTATGTGTACATTCATGAGGAAAATAAATGAACTTAAATGATTTTAGCAAATGGCTGCAATATAACAAAGAGTGAAAAATTTAAGGGGGTCTGAATACTTTACGTACCCACTGTATATATACAGTGCCTTGCGAAAGTATTCGGCCCCCTTGAACTTTGCGAACTTTTGCCACATTTCAGGCTTCAAACATAAAGATATGAAACTGTAATTTTTTGTGAAGAATCAACAACAAGTGGGACACAATCATGAAGTGGAACGAAATTTATTGGATATTTCAAACTTTTTTAACAAATAAAAAACTAAAAAAATTGGCCGTGCAAAATTATTCAGCCCCTTTACTTTCAGTGCAGCAAACTCTCTCCAGAAGTTCAGTGAGGATCTCTGAATGATCCAATGTTGACCTAAATGACTAATGATGATAAATAAAATCCACCTGTGTGTAATCAAGTCTCCATATAAATGCACCTGCACTGTGATAGTCTCAGAGGTCCGTTTAAAGCGCAGAGAGCATCATGAAGAACATGGAACACACCAGGCAGGTCCGAGATACTGTTGTGGAGAAGTTTAAAGCTGGATCTGGATACAAAAAGATTTCCCAAGCTTTAAACATCCCAAGGAGCACTGTGCAAGCGATAATATTGAAATGGAAGGAGTATCAGACCACTGCAAATCTACCAAGACCTGGCCGTCCCTCTAAACTTTCAGCTCATACAAGAAGAAAACTAACCAGAGATGCAGCCAAGAGGCCCATGATCACTCTGGATGAACTGCAGAGATCTACAGCTGAGGTGGGAGACTCTGTCCATAGGACAACAATCAGTCGTATACTGCACAAATCTGGCCTTTATGGAAGAGTGGCAAGAACAAAGCCATTACTTAAAGATATCCATAAAAAGTGTCGTTTAAAGTTTGACACAAACCACCTGGGAGACACACCAAACATGTGGAAGAAGGTGCTCTGGTCAGATGAAACCAAAATCGAACTTTTTGGCAACAATGCAAAACGTTATGTTTGGCATAAAAGCAACACAGCTCATCACCCTGAACACACCATCCCCACTGTCAAACATGGTGGTGGCAGCATCATGGTTTGGGCCTGCTTTTCTTCAGCAGGGACAGGGAAGATGGTTAAAATTGATGGGAAGATGGATGGAGCCAAATACAGGACCATTCTGGAAGAAAACCTGCAAAAGACCTGAGACTGGGACGGAGATTTGTCTTCCAACAAGACAATGATCCAAAACATAAAGCAAAATCTACAATGGAATGGTTCACAAATAAACATATCCAGGTGTTAGAATGGCCAAGTCAAAGTCCACACCTGAATCCAATCGAGAATCTGTGGAAAGAACTGAAAACTGCTGTTCACAAATGCTCTCCATCCAATCTCACTGAGCACAAGCTGTTTTGCAAGGAGGAATGGGCAAAAATTTCAGTCTCTCGATGTGAAAAACTGATAGAGACATACCCCAAGCGACTTACAGCTGTAATTGCAGCAAAAGGTGGCGCTACAAAGTATTAACTTAAGGGGGCTGAATAATTACGCACGCCTAATTTTTCAGTTTTTTATTTGTTAAAAAAGTTTGAAATATCCAATAAATTTGGTTCCACTTCATGATTGTGTCCCACTTGTTGTTGATTCTTCACAAAAAATTACAGTTTTATATCTTTATGTTTGAAGCCTGAAATGTGGCAAAAGGTCGCAAAGTTCAAGGGGGCCGAATACTTTCGCAAGGCACTGTATATATTATATATATATATATATATATATATATATATATATATATATATATATATATATATATATATATATATATATATATAAAAGGTTAGGGCTGGGGTTATACTATAATAAATGTGTGCATCTCCAATTAACGTAGTCTCCTAAATTACCCAGGAGAATACATTTTCATTTGCGACGCCCTTATCCAGAGCGACGTACAAAAGTGCTTTTAGTCTCTAGTAATGAATAAATCTACACCGGTACGCCAGATTTTAATACTTAATATTTATATATATATATTTTATATATATTTATATATATATATTATATATATATATATATATATATATATATATATATATATATATATATATATATATATATATATATATATATATATATAATATATAATATATCTTGAATTCTACAAATTTGGAAAGTGCTAATTGAAGTGTTTCAGTAAGAGGTAGGTCTTCAGTCGTCGCTTGAAGATAGTCCCGGACTCCGCTGTACAGACATCTAGGGGAAGTTCATTCCACCACCTCAGTGCCAGAACAGTGAAGAGCCTTGAAGTATACTTACCTCTCATTCTGAGAGAAGGTGGTACCAGTCGAGCAGTGCTGGAGAATATATTTACTGTGTTGTGTAATGCATTATCTGAACCACTGAAGATAGTTTATAAGAGTGGGGCTTACCGAATATAAAGCTATAAATACAAGTATACAAATCTCCTGCTTAAATGTTGAGTAATAGAAAACTACAATACAGCATCTGTGGTATCCAGTGGCAGAAAGAAAACTTTGGAAATACATTACATAGAAAATCGTCCTTAGTGACACGAAAAAAAGAAGGAAACGCATGTCTATGAGCACGAATCATTAGATTACGTTTCGTGACTATATCACGAAATCCATGCTCATTTATATTAATTCCATGTTCTATACTCCGAGATATGAGAATTGCATACAAATCCTTTATGTAAAATAATGGTATGAACAGAGTGCATTCATCTAAACAAAGCTGACATGGCAACTCCGTGCATGTGTGTGTTACACATCCAGACACATTCACAAGTTCTCAAGCAAACACACACACACACACACACACACACAAACACGTCAAAGAAGGAGCTAGAGGTTTATCATGACTGAAATATTGATTCTCACTTTCATCCATCCGTCCTCTTTCCCGCCCTCTCCCTCGCTTTGTCTCGAATGAGTAAATAAGTGCGAGCGTGTAAATGCATCAGCGCTCCTTGAGGCTCCTCTCACCTCTCACCAAACGACAGAACGAACAAACGTGGCTCTGTAATTACTCTTTATGAGAACTTTGCGAGGATGGGGGCCTGGTGCAGAGTGAGTAATGGCTATGCTGCATTGTATTCAATATAAGACACGCAGACTGTTTCCCACGTGGGTGTGATAATGACAGCAATAACACTGAGTGAGAAAGCAGTGAACAATGAGACAGCAACACACACACACACACACACACACACACACACACACACACACACACACACACACACACACACACACACGAGGCAATGATGGCATGGCTGCTTTAGCCCACGTTAACTCATTACATCTGCCCAGGGAATTTCTGAGTGGATGGTGAATATGAGAAAAGAGTTCAAAACCGGTGTGAAATATGAGTAAGGCCTGCTCACGCTCACGAAACCTCATTAATCCTAAAAAAATAATTTATTGTTACTAATAGAGTCATAAACTGGCCATAAACAGGCGCAATATCAAGATAATCGTTAAAATATAGCAATTAAGGCCTAATATCTCTTAATTGCTATCTTTTAACGATGATCAAATGTGTATTGCGACTGAAAAAGTAACACATTTCTTATAAGTTAAAGAACTAAATGTAAGACATTGGTGGATGATGTTCCAGTGTCAGAAAATATCCACGTTCCATGGCTAGTCAGAGTTTATATAGCACAGTGCGATGCACTGTGTATTCTGACACCTTTCTATCAGAACCAGCATGAAATTCTTTAGCAATCTGCCACTGGTAGCTGTTATCAAATTCCCTGGGTTATGTTTTTTTTTTTTTTTTTTTTTTTCCAGACTGCCTACATATTAACAACCTCCTTGTAACAAAATGTAAATTAAACGGTCACACAAATTAGGCAAATGGTGTGGCAAACCTATTTTTCCAATATCAGGTGAAAATCTGGTTTCACCAATTAACAGCACTGATGACTGAGTACTGAGATGACGACAGAGACGATTCTGTTTCTCCATATGATTATTATTAAAAACAAACATTTCTATTTGAACGTATTATGTGTGCATGCTCAACAAAAGCTGCATTGGCTAATTCAAGTACATTTATATACTTGTTTATGTATACAGTATTTATGCGTATTTATGTACTTAAGATAATGCAAAGGCGTACATGAAAAACCAGCCTTTGAATGCACAAGGTTACAGCTGACGGCTGTGTTACCGTGTTGTTGCGTTCGTTGTTCAGCTTCTCCAGCAAATCCGTCTCGAAGGCCTGTATGGAGGGAACAAGGGACACACACACCCTTTCCAGCACACACGAGAACGACGGCAACGATCGAGGTCTCTGAAGAGCGTCTCCTAGAAATACATGAAGAAAAAAAAAATCATTTCAATAAAATTGGAACAGGTGAAGCTTTCAGAGCAGGTCTCAGAAAATCTAAAGGCCATTTCAGATACGAAGCATTCAGTCTTTTTACAATCGACCCCTGGTGGGTTTCTCGTTTCAGCGTGCTACGCTGTGCGGATGTGAAACACGGCCGTTGCGCTCGGGGATCAAGACTGTCTGAACAAAGTGTTCTTTTCAATATTACTCAAAAGTCAATAACAAAATAAACCATACTATTGGGGGGGGGTTAGATTTTGTAGCCCATGAAAGCCTAAGAACATAACTTGCAGGAATTAAATATGTGCTGGATATTTTGATTACATTTTGACTCTGGCAATTTTGACTCTGGCAATCTCGCCATCTGGATTGCAGACATGAAAGCGTCATACATCTGTAGTTTTGCGTTCTCTATACAATTATGCCGCTTCTATTTTGGCTGGGGAAAAAACATTTCTTGAACAGTAAATGATCTAGTTTTGAGATCAAGTATGTGCCAGTGGAGAGAGTTTCACAGGAAATTGAAAGAAATTCCTAGTTGTTGTATGGTGATCAAAGGTTAACCTGACTGAGCAATCGCTTTCATGACTGAGTATTCAAGTAAAATCCACTTTTTAAATAACTGCACGTTAAGACTCCGTGATGCATTATGTCTTCTTGGTCATCTATTCAGCTAAGCAGAGAAGTCCTGGAAGTCCTAGATCTATAATGTCTGTCTGGCCAGCTAATCATTTAAAACATGATCATTTCCTCTACTTCCAGGCTTCTCATCAAGTTCAGTCTGCCCATCTAACCTGTATAGACAGTTAAAATTGAGACAGCTGTTCTTCTTTTATCCCATTTAAACAAGTGATTTGATTAGTGGAGCAGATATGCTATTACCCGGCCCCCGAGAATACAGGGGCTCTCAGCGTTTGGCAGTTCAATCAGACATGAAAATGGACGGCGAGTCGGACGGTGTTGTTCGGTATGAGGTAAGAAAGGTCGTGCTAGTGTTGAGAGAAGACTTCCTATTAAAATTCATTTGATCAAGACCGGGCCATCGAGGAAATGTAAAAATGGGAAGAGAATTCGGAGACCCTAAGAAATAGGCATCATTACTTCATAATGGTCTATAAAGCAGCGGTCTAATAGCTGGCTTGTAAATTGTCTATGTAGTGTGGTTTCTTTTTTTTTATTCTCACAGATAGAACAAAGATGACATAAAACCTTTTCCAAAATACACTATATGCTCAGAAATATTGGAACACTTGGCCATATGTGATTCTTTACCAAACTGTTACTATAAAGTTGAAGAAAAACAATTGTATAGGATGTCTTTGTATACAGCTGCATGAAATTATTTGCTTGGTCTGGAAACCCAAAATTATTCCAGAATGCTAGGGTACCTGTGCACTAAACCATCTCTGCATGAAGATTTGCTTTAGTAGGAATGGAAGATCTTGAGTGGCCTGCTATAGAACTCTGATCTCAACCCTATTGAACAACATGGGTTGAATTGGAACAATAAATGAACACAAATCTCCACAAGGTCACTTTTAAATCCAGGGAAACATCTTTCCAGAAGAGTGGAGGTCTTTACAACAGCAAACGGGGACTAAATGTGGAGTGGGGGTGTTCAAAAACCCCATTTGAATCAACTAAACGTTTTGCCCGTACAGTGCAGGTGGGTAGGAAGATCTTGAGTGGCCTGCTATAGAACTCTGTGCTCAACACTTTTTTGAGATGAACTGGAAAGCTGACTGCACCCCAGGCCTCCTCACCCTACATCAGTACCTGATTTTACTAACATCCTTCTGGCTGAATGTGCAAAAATCTCCACAAGTACACCCCAAAATCTAGTGGAACATCTACCTGAAAAGTGGAATTTATTGCAACAGGAAATGGGGAATAAATGTGGAATGGGAAGTTTAAATAGCACATATGAATCTTATAGTCATGTGTCCACAAACTTTTGTTTAAATAGTGTTGGTGAGGTTCTTTTCAAATCAATTAGTGACCTTTTAAAGCCGAATGAAAAAGTGATTGTACAAGAATGGTAAATTAACATGCATTTTGACTTGTGATGGTCTGTTTCGAATTCATAAACCATCTGAGCTCTGTTTCCAAACTAATCTTCAAACTTGTTTGTTGTCCTAATGGCTAGCGTTATTTCCCTGCTGTTTTCAGCACGCACGCACGCGCACACGCACACGCACACGCATAAATATTCAGCAGCAATGCCAAAAACTCCAGCCAAAGTGTTCACTTTATACCAACTCATTGTTGCTGTTCATTTCAAATTCTCTCTGAAAGGCCAGATAGAGGCTTGCCCCGAAGGCAGCTAGCTGCAATCAGCCAAACACAAGCGGTTGTGAATGTTTAAGGAGGCACTGCTGAAAGCAACCAGCATCTTAGGCAGTGCATTTTCTATCATATAATATGGATAATACACTTTAATATACATTTTTTATAGTCTACTACAACTTAAACAACTAGATGTTTAGTTAGATCATGAATCAGTCCATATACATTGTATTAAACAAAAGTTTGTGGACAACTAACCATACGATTTGTCTGCTTTTTGAACATCCTAATACACATTTAGTCTCAATTTGCTGTTAAAGTAAATTCCACCTCTCTGAGATGTTGTTTCACTAGATTTTGGAGTGTACTATGTTTCACTAGATTTTGGAGTGTCAGAGTTCTATAGCAGGGCACTAAAGATCTTCCACTCCAACCCATGCAAACCATATCTTCATGGAGCTGGGTTTGTGCATGGGGCTTGGGAAATTTTTATGCCATCGCATCCGAATACATCTTTTACAATTGTGTGCCTGAAAATGTTTGTGGTTTGGGGAAGGACCACATTTTGCTGGAAAGGTCAGGTTCCCTAATACTTTGGTTTATATAGTGTATGTCATGGTGGTGAGATAAAGCCTGATTTTGGAACTATAACTTGTTTTAATAATCCTTGAATTTTTAATTCCTGAAAAATACAAAGCTAATATATCATACGATACAGTTTCTGACACCTGAGTAAAAAAATTTTTTATAATACAATAATATTGTTAATTACTGCTGATGTTATTATCGTTCAACAGCATCTCATTTGTCTGTTTAAATAATCTGTTCATTTTTGTTTATTCATTTGTTTTCACTTACGCCACTCAAAAATGCCAAAGCACATGACCACAATATTCTTTGTTGATGTTTGTTCAATACAATTACCACTATGCTCAGAGCAGGATAAGGACAGAGGTTTTGTCAAGCCTGAAGCGCTAAGAATGTGATATAAAATGATTAAACAAGACAACTTTTCTCAGCAGGACAAATGTACTTACTCAAATTTCCAATACTAATTACAGTTAAAATCCCATTTGCCAAAATCCGAGATGGCAGAAAAAATTGGATTAGGTGGAAATTCACAGTATAAGGTGTACTGAACTCAGCTTGACCCGTGGAATCCAGTGGTGCTTGCTTATTAGATTTTCTACACATGGTCCAAAAACCTTAAATTTGTCCCACTGCGAGAACATTGGCAACACCTGGACCGAATTTAGTTGGAAGGATCCATAGCCCCCTAAACTCTTCCAAGGACACAAGAAGAAGAAGAAAAAAGAAGGATAAAGAAAACAAAGGAAAAAGAAGTATAATAACACTAAAGTGCCTATACACATTCAGTACTTGCAAATAATAAAGAAATACTATATTATTGTATTATTACAATAGCACTGTATATATTTACTTTAAATAAATGAAGTTTTTTTTTTTTATATCTTGTGTCCACTTGCTTTTAAACAGCATTATATTTTGTGCACATCAAGAGATGTACTGTATTTGCCATGTTTATGTCATGTTCACCAGATCCTCACATATTCTGCTTCTATCATTCTAGATGCATGAACTCCGTTTCTGCGAGATGGGCACTGAATTTCGACATGAATGAAGTGTTAAAATGCATTTCCACACTGCAGATATATATGTGTGTGTGGAAGAGTATACTGATATGGCATATTTGTGTGAGTCAGAGCCAGTGATGCTTCACTTTTCAAGGATCAGTCTGTCTATCTCAGTTACAGCCAGAACTTAAGAGCTTTGGTCTTAACACACACACACACACACACACACACACACACACACACACACACACACACACACACACACGTGTGTGCGTCCAGCAAAGCACACTACATGAAGAAGTGTAGCCAAAAACAAAATGAGGTTGAAGAGGAAGATCGAGGTCCATGACTGGCAGAGAGAGAGAGAGAGAGAGAGAGAGAGAGAGAGAGAGAGAGTAATCACAAACACACAGGTTCAAATAGCTGTTGTTCATCTATTTAGCAGAGTACTAAGAAGATTACTTCATTCGATTACACAGAAATTGGACTTAATTTACCACAATCGGTTTACCCGATTGTTATTGAGGTGTGTGAAGGATCAGTCAGATTTCTTACTGATGATGAGACTGCACACAAACTTTGCTAATGAGCTCTAATTGCTAATCTTATTCTAAATCAAATGAGAAAAAAAATAAATAAACAGGGACACCTCTGTACTTTATATATTGACTGGCGTCTCCATCAAATTTCACAAAGACGGGTTTATTTAAAGAGGCATTCTAACAACACCATCCAAACAAAATGTGGGGAAATTGAGCAGTGACTAGTTGAAACAATAAAGATCACAGCTGGTTGGGAACTCCAAGTCCTTACAGCCATTGTGAATTCCAAATATGGCAGATGTGAACATCAACTCCCAAACCACACACACATACAACAATAAAGATTCCCATTCACAATCTCTCTGCAAAGTAACAGTATTTATGACCTGCTTTATTGACTTACCATTGACTTGATAGCTCAATTCCAACTTGTTTTTTGCCACTATTTGATCCTGATTGCATATCACACAACTTCTGCCTGGTTTTGAACATGTTTTTGCCTATAGTTTTGGATTTGAATGCCTGGATTAACTGTTTTTACTGCACTTTGTATGCGCTCATGTGAGTTTCATGACAGCTTTTGATTAAAAGGTTTTAAGTTCAAATCCCAGAACCGCCAAGCAGCTACTGCTGGGCAGTTGCTTTGTTTAATAATTTAGATAAATAAAGAATCTGTATATATAAATATAACCTAACACTGGTTCAACAAGCCATGGAGTAAGAATACTATTACTCTATATACTATGTAGGGAAGGTAATATACGGATTATAATGATACCGATTTACGCTTGTCATCTATACATTTGAATTGTTTCGCGTGTACTTTGTTTAGCTTAACCAAATTTAAGACGATAAATTATTGTTTATATAAATAAATTGGCTCTTTTTTATACTACTTGCACATTCTGAATCTATTTGATATGCTAATTTTCTTTCCTTGTGGACTTTTTTTTTATACTTAGATTTTATACTTTATAATTTGTTATATTCTTTTTCTATTTACATTTACATTCTTCAGTATTGGACAATCGTAAAAAGCATTTCACTTCATGTCACACTGTGTATGAATGTGTATGTGACAAACAAATTTTGATTTTATTTGAAATAAACTCAAACTGTAAAAACACCTAAAAAATTCTTGAACATAAACAAATTTTGCTAATATTTTTTTAGGCAGTTCCAGATTAGATTTATAGATATTTACTTATTTCAAGCTGTCTTTCTAAGAGGAAACAAATAAATCTGGAAAAAGAATTGGAAAACGCATCTAGAAACAGGCTTTGTGATATATTAATCGGGTAACGAGAAATATTAGCGAACTTTTCCTTTATGCATGATACTCTGCTGGCTTTCCAAAAAAAGATTTAATGTATGGCCTCAGGGGTTTCATCACTGATATTTAGGATGATGTGATATTTCTTCGTAGCAAAGCGGGAGTTATGAGGTGAAGCAATAAGGCAGGAGTGGATCTGTAAGAAGTACAAGCGTTTTAAAAGGTAAGTAGTGAAAGGCAAACTGAGGGGAACAGAAAGAGACTCAGAGATAGAAAAAAAAAGGAGAGGAATGATAGAGTGTGTGGAGAAAGTGTATCTCTTTGAGACTCGAGTCTAGAGTGTTGTGCGGATTAGTCTAGCATCACGATTACCTCCTTTTTATTTATTTATTTATTTATTTATTTATTTATTTTTTTTTTACTTTACATATTTTTCTCTGCTCTGTCAAACCCACCACAATCCATTACACACTCCTATAAACTTAGGTTTTATTCAGTGGTAAGAATTCCTATGATCGAGATTCAGCCTAAATCGATCCCAAACCCCATAGCAAGAAGACACACAAGAGATATACAAGGTGTCTGATCATAGCCGAGGCTTGACATTGGACCCAGGAAAGTTCTTTCCTGCCAAGATATCCTGAGCTGTTCCCATGACAACAGGGATCTAATTTCATTTTTATTTTCCCCTGATGGTTCTAAGAAATATCATCCTTTAAGCTACTTTTGGGGACTACTTAAAAAAAAAAAACTTCAAATCATTTGCTGTCTTGGATTAGGAGAGATTTGAGATCCGTGCGTAATCTTACCTGTGCTGTCAGTTGGAGGAAGGACCCCGGGGATGAGCTCGTGGCCAGAGACCATGATATTGGGTGGCAGGAGGTGCATGATGGGATTAAGGGAAGGGTGTGGTTGGAGAGAATAGAGCAGCTGAGTTCCCTCTATCACTGACAACACAGTGTTCACTGTAAATAAAAAAAAGTAGATCACACACAGAGAGGATTAATCCAAAAGTTTTGAAACTGTGTTATATTTACAATAATTCAGCATGAAATACGTGTTTCTTTTCAAGGCATTGTATAATTGCACAAATTGCCCATGCTGAACCGCTCAACAGCAGCACAGACACACTCCATGGCCTTGAAAATAGATTCGCTCTCCCCTTTCTCGACATGTTTTTTCATCTTATACAATAGCAAAAACTCACAGCTAAGCCAATACAAAATGCTTTTATTGAACCTAACCCTTCACTGAATGCAGCATGCCAGGAGTCAGCTGTGTCAACTAATCACAAAATCACAACTGGGAATCCGCACTATTAAAAGTGTAATGCTACAGAACAGTCCAATGTTCGGTACAAAATTCAATGCGATTCTCAAACAGTGGAGGGTCGATACTTTTTATTTACAAGATTATTAGGAATAACGTGTCAGAATTGTGAACTTCTTGAATTGTGTGCCTTTTTCGGTCATTTCCCTGCATTGTATATATGAATTAATGCCAGTTTTCCTGCATTATGCACAGTGCACCTGATTTGCATTTGGGAATGCCCACAAAACTCACATAAAAGCAAAGCCCAGGCAGCAGAAATGACAAGAAAATAAAAAAGGAAACCCTATAAGGACTAGTAAAAGTTGTTTGACTCAATTATGGCAAAAATAAATATCAAAGAAATTGCAGCAAAACCTCTCAAAAAGGGCAAAACAACAGAACCCCTATCAACAGAAAGGCATGCGTGATAAGATGTTATGGCGCATGCAACACATCGCCTCATGAAACATCACCAGATCTGTCAATTATCAATCACTTGGTGCTGGAATTGTGCTGACAAAGGTTTTTTTTTTTACTTGAATGACTACTCGTATTTCTCTTAATGCATATAGGTTAATGTAGTGTAACATGTAAAAATTATTGCCACATTACTTATCCTAACACTTCCAACACATCTAATTTCAAGAACTGACTGCTCAGTTGCTGCTAAGTATATATCCCACCCGTTGGCAGGTACTTTACCGCTGTAGCAAGATAATCAATGTTATTCAATTCCCCTGCCAGTGGTTGTATTTGATTTGAAACTGATCTAGATAGATAGATGTACTTTTATTGCTCCACAACAGGAAATCTGTTTCAAAATATCTAACATTTTGAATACATATTTTAAAAATCAATCACATTTTAAACCATTGTGTACATTCAAGTGTTAATATGGATGTCACTACAAACACACAAAAAGATGGTATTATTATTATTTACAAATGATGTAATCTATCTATCTATCCATACATCCAAGTACTAATAAGTAAAGCTTTAGATGTGCTTTAATACATTTTTGCATTCACTTGAATTAGAAAACCGAAACCTGTTCCAGCATGGCAATGCCCTGTGCATAAAATACACTTCATGAAGATGTTGATGATTTACATGGTTTGGGAGGAAGATCTTGAGTGGCCTGCTATAGAGCTCTGATCTCATCTCTTTGAACACCTTTGGGATGAATTATAACACTGTGTGTACCCCAGGCCTCCTCACCACACCTACTGTACATCAGTACCTGACTTTAAACACGAACGTTCACAAGCACACCCAAATAATCTGGTGGAACATCTTCTCAGAAGAGTGAAGGGAATTATAAAAGCAAATTAGGATTAACTGTGGAATACAATGCTCAAAAATCACATACATATGACCAGGTGTCCGTAAACTTTTGCCAATATAACGTTCCATGACCTCTCACGAGTAACAAAAAAATCACCAGGTTTTGACTCTCCTTTTGATGGTACCTTTTTCAAGGGGAATTGTACAAGTACTGTACTGTAAACACAACAAAAATTGTGAATTACTTGTCATAAATGTTTTATTTACTACTTTAAATGAATAATACAATACAAATTTTTTTGGTAATGTATTAGTACAAACATCAAATGTACTTTCGAGCCAATCACGGCTTCTCGCGGACTATCAGATTTTTCGCACTATCGAGGTTGTGAAGGTCGCGAGTATCGAGGTTCCACTGTATATGAAATGAAACTGATCCATGTTGATGTACAAAAAAAGTTGGAGACCTCTCAAAGTTTTAGGCAGTTCAGCGCCGCATTTCACATATTTCAATTACTCGATATTTTTTTGATTTTTTAAAGCTACACTTCATCGACTCCTCCATGTCCACGATGTCATTATGCCTCTACACTCTGCTGTAACCTGTAATTAGCCGTATAGTTTTTGTCCAATTTATCTAGTAGCAAACCATATGCGTTTATTCAATGGACTATGATGAGAATGTGAAACAAAACGCATCAATGTGGAAAACATCCAATTTCAAGAACGAGCAGCTTCAAAGCAGCAGATTCTCATTCATCAGCTGAGCTTACATTTTCAGAGATCAGAAGCAGGATTGTACATTGTGCTAATTTCTATGCGGTTATAAAAAGTAGGGATAAATATTAAAACTGTGTATGGGTGCAAGAAATATACATGAATCTTAAAGTCCAGCATTTCAAACCAAATTTCTAGCAACTCTACATTAACATATAGTGAGGTGGATTTGAGAGACATACAACTGTTTTATGAAGTAGTTACTGATTCAGGGACTAATATATGCTTGGTGTAGGGTGCGAAGTTAAAATGGCAGAAGCGTGCAGCACATTTTAATAAGAAGGCGGCTTTATAAGTAGACAGGAAGAAGATGTGAACACTTCACAAGGAAAAAGGTATATACAGGATTTCATGATCGCCACAACACACACAAACACATGCATGCTATACAAGCATGTATAATGTATGTGTAGTTTTTGTATAATGTGAATACAGAAAATTGTTAGAAAAATTCAAAAGATATTGTTCATACCATCTTAGATGCACATGCACTTGTTTTTAAACTTCCTATGTTCCTTCTACAGCCACTCTCCCTCCACTTGCTTCCTCAAGCTGCCTGTATTTCATTTAAAACACTAATGGTGACCTATAAATAAAAACGGACTGGCAACCCTCTACCTCAAAGAACTCCTCTGGCCATGCACTCAACCATGCTCCTTCTGATCCTCCACCACTGCTCTCCAGAAACAAGGAAGACATGCTTCAATACTCTTCTCAGTTCTGGCACCAAGGTGGTGAAACAAACCAAAATTTTAAACTAGTAAATAGAGCTAATGTATGATTTGATCAATTATTTTCGCAAAGCGTGCTTCTCTAGGGTCTGATCATCTGATCATAATTTAAAACTGGAAATTTGCCATGGAAATTAAACGGGAGTAAATGGGAATTAACAGGAATTAATGAGAATAAAATGGGAATTTACAAATGCAATTTCAGTTGAATGCTACCCTGCACATTTATCAATGGCATGCACACAGCACACCATACCCCCTACAGGCACTGTGCATTCCTTCATAAAATAACAGTCAATTTCTTAAATCCTGCACACAACACAATGTCAAAATAATGTCCATTTTGGTGAGAATTCACATAATTTACATTAACATTATAAAAAATGTATGCTTAAAACTTTCTTGTGCTGTGTGAAAGCTACTGTATAGCGCAACAAAATTATACTAACAAATAAATCCAAGTAAAAAATATCAGTTTTTAAAAATCTGTATTAGTTTTGCATGCATGTTATGTCCAAACAAAATTTTTTTATTTATGTTTGTATATGATACAGTTTCTATACATTTCCCCAAATTTCTAATGAATTTCAAAAAATTCCTGTAAATTCCCATTAAGTTTCCAACTTGGAATATTTCCAAATTTCCCCAGATGACGTTCCCATGGAAACCGATTTACAGAAAATATTCTGCCCCTATGCAACCCTACTCACAGTTCACTTTAATAGAAATAACCGTACAGTGCATAAAATCATGCAGATACTGTTTAAAAGCGCCAGATACTATTTACATCAAATATCAGTGAAAGGGAAAGAGTGCAATATCTCTAACATCATGGCATGGTTTTTAGTACCAAATGGGCAGGTTAGAGTGATTTAAAACAAGCTGATCTCTTGGGATTTTCACACACAACAGTCTTGAGTCAAGAGGTTACTAATATGAAGTGAGAAAAGGGGACAAGGCTCCCAGGGAGTCTGTTAACATTGAAAATCTGTACTACCATCAATCATTTCAGACTTATACTGTATGGTACACATCGCCTTGCCTTTATACGAATCACCTTCACCTGTCTCCAATCTACACCCTCCCTTTATAAGCCCCCACCCCCTTCGCACTCACTCACCGTCTGATCTACGGTTCATTCTGGCGATCATCCCTGGATTACCCGTGTTTCAGAATATACACGTTTTCCAGTACATGCTGCTGTTTTCCAGTACATGCTGCTGCTATTCATATTCTGGTTTCCGACTCTTGATCAAAGTGTGCACAGTCATTTACAGATTTGTAGTGTGTCGATTTTTGTAGTAAAAGATTGTGGAGATTTGTGCTGATTCAACAAGAGTGATGATAAAATCAGGGACTGATGTGGGTGGGGTGAGGAGGCCTGGGGTTTAGTCAGCATTCAAATTCATCTCAAAGGAGTTCAACAGGGTTGAGGTCAGAGCTCTATAGCAGGCCACTCAAGATCTTCCACTCCAAAGCATCTAAATCAAATCTTTAAGGAGCTCACTTTGTCTACAGGGGCATTGCCATGCTGAAACAGGTTTGGGTTTCCAAGTTCGAGTGAATGCAAAATTTCATTATACCGCATCTAAAGACGTCCTGTACAACTGAGTGCCTTCAGCTTTGTGGTAACAGTTTTCAAAAGAACCACATATTGCAGGAAAATATAGTGTAAAGTATATATATATATATATATATATATATATATATATATATATATATATATATATATATATATATATATATATATATATATATATATATATTTATTTAT